>NW_015091277.1:362356-432851 GCF_001431845.1 Calidris pugnax | reverse complement strand
GGGGGCCGCCATGGCCTGGCCCTGCATCACCCGCGCTTGCTGCATCGCCCGTTTCTGGAACCAGCTGGATAAAGCCGACATCGCCGTCCCTTTGGTTTTCACCAAATATTCCGAGGCCACCGAGCATCCCGCCGCCCCCGCGCCTTCTTTTCCTCGTCCCGCCGCCCCCATCGAGACCCAACCCGCCGGTGATGGTGCGGGAGATGCGGTTCCTGGTCCGACCCGACCCGGTCCGGTCCCTCACCCATCTCCTCCCGCCGATTCGGTGATGCGACACGATTACAAACCTTGGAAGGTGCAGCGCCCGGAGCCCAGCTGCAAACCCAAAAGCGAGTACCAACCCTCGGATACACCCTTCGAGAAGGAGACCCAGTACCAGAAGGATTTCCGTGCCTGGCCCATCCCAAAAAGAGGGGACCATCCTTGGATCCCCAAACCGGGACCTTCTCCCGTCCTCGCCTTGGACCGCGGCTCTCCGGAGAAACCGGCTCAGGAGAAGAGAAGGAAGGTTCTTCTCCCACCCGAAAAGAAAGAGGAAGACCCCGAAGGGGAGGATGAGCATCCCAAAGGGGTGCGGGCCGGGGATGGGAGAGAGAAGGGTCGGAAGAAGGCGGAGGAGGCTGGGGGGCAGCAGCCGGAGGCGGGCAGGGGCAGGGCGGCCGCCGATGCTCTCAACAGGCAGATCAAGGAGGAGGTGGCGGCGGGGGTCAGCTCGTCCTACAGGTGAGACCCCCCTCCCCCTACTCAATACACCCCCCCATCTCCTCCCCAGTCCGTCTCCGGTCCCCTCTTGGCCATCCCTGGTGGGGACATCCTACCCTGGGAGGTGGGTGAACCAGGATTTTAGGGGGGTGGTGACCTCCTACTGGGGGGGAGGGGGTGTCTGTCCTTAAAATTCCCCACTTCTCTGGGTGTCCTGCATCGATTCCCCCCTTTTCTGGGTGTTGTTGATGGGATGCGGGTGGGTGCTGTGCGGGTAGTGAATCCACGGGGGTCCTTTTTGCTGGGTGGGTTTGGAGCAGGTTGAGGTGTCCGTTCCCTCCCCCCTCCTCTTCCCCATCGCTGCATCCCAAAATTCAGAAACACCCAGTTTTATGCAGGGGGGAGGTTTGGGTGCTCCCCCAGGGTGTGCAAGTGACCTCTGGTCCTTTCCAAACACAGCCCCAAAATCCCACCCGCCGTGCCACAAACCCCAAGGAGAGGCATCCCCACCGCATCGCCGCATCCCGAGGGGCCCACGGGTGGATGGGGGGGGGGTCCACGCACCCGTGGGGTACCCCACGCACGGGAGGATGCTGGGTGGCATCCCAGACCAGCAGCATCCCCAAGACAAAGCGTCCTAGGCCCGCTTGGGTGGGGCAGCCTTGGGATGCTGCCATGTTTAACGCGGCGCGCCGAGGTGTGTGTGCGTGTGGAGGGGGGTTTAGGGGGGGTGATCCCTCCCTCCATCCTCCCTGGGGCTAAAAAAAAAAAAGAGGTGCCCTGATTTCACCCCGTTTGGGATGTGGAGAGCGGGAAAACTCCTCCCCGGCGGGAGAGAGGCCGTTGTTGTTCCTCTCCGGGTGGGAAGGGGGTTGGATGCGCCGGGAATGCGAAACCCAAGGGATGGGGTGACTGCCCTGCGCGTACGTTCGCAAGGAGGGTTTGCTGAGATTGTGTTTTTCCAGAGCTTTCCTTGGCAGAGCCCGCTGCCGCCGAGGCCAGGGTGAGGGTAGGAAAGAGCAGAGCCGGGGGTTGTTGTCACCAAAGTGTAGCTGCAGCCTTTTTGCTTCTCCCCCGTCCCCTCTGTGAAGGTGTTTGTGCCTTTGAATGGTTGATTTTTTTTCTTCCTTGGGGAGGCTGAGGGGAGACCTTCTTGCTCTCTACAACTCCCTGAAAGGAGGGTGTAGAGAGGTGGGGGTCGGTCTCTTCTCTCAAGTCACAGGCGACAGGACGAGAGGAAATGGCCTCAAGTTGTGCCAGGGGAGGTTCAGGCTGGATATTAGGAAAAATTCTTTCACTGAAAGGGTTCTCAGGCATTGGAATGGGCTGCCCAGGGAGGTGGTTGAGGCACCATCCCTGGAGGTGTTCAAAAGACGGGTTGATGTAGTGCTGGGAGGTATGGTTTAGTGATGATGCTCCTTGTTTGTTGTGTGGGTGTCTATTTTTGTCAGTTAGGCTGATGGTTGGACAAGATGATCTTTAAGGTCCCTTCCAACCTAGAAGATTCTGTGATTCTGGGAGATTTAGAGGTGACACCCTGCCACCAGACAGGTAGTAAATTCAGGCAGGTTTCAAACGAAGCTGGGTTTTGACTCCCGTGTCCCACCGGTGACTGCGTGGAGGGGCAGAGCTGACAGTCACCTCCTTTCCCCACGGGTGGGAAAACGTTCGAGCAGGGAGATTTCGCTTTTTGCTGTAGTTTTGGGTCGGTTCTGGCTCTTCCCAGGGATGCGAGTGATGCTGTGGGCTCAGGTGCATCCAGGGGGGACGGGGGCGGTCGCCTGAGACGTGAGAAAATGGCCGGGGATTTTTGGAGGGTGTAAGGGAAGGGTTTTCCAGAAGTGCCCACTGTCCTTTAATCCCTTTTGGCCGGCTGTGATTGTTTTTGACTCAGCTTTTCGTCTGGTCAGCTTCCAAGGTCTGGTGATGGCAGGGCTAAAGCAGAAAGCCATCCTAGGGCTGGAGAGCTGTCATGTTGCTGTCTGCCGCTGTTGCAAAGGATAATTATCCTTATTTACTTGCATATTTAAATGCAGATTGCTCACCCTCCCCTCCTTCCACGTACCTTCCCTCCTGCCTGCTCCAGCAGATTCGTACGGCTGCCGTTGCTGCTCTGTTTCCTCCCCGAGCAAAGGGGTTGGGTCAGCTCAGATGTTAAACCCAAGAGGAACCTGAAGGAACCATGTTGCTCCCTCATCTTTCAGGGCACCCTTAGGGCTTCTCTTTCCCCTTGGATCCTCATCTGCTCTCCCATTTCCGTGTTTTTGTTTCTTCCTTGCAGCCTATTGCAAGAGAAGTGTTTGCTCTGACGCTCAGCCCTGGAACGTAAGCGCCTTTTCATTAGTGCAGAAATGATGCTGGGGCTGATTGTTCTCATTTTCTGTTCAAATTAGGCATCTTTGAAGTGTTGTTTCTTGTTTGGGTTCTTTTTAAAAGCCAAATTCTCCAAATCCTTATTACTATCGAGAACCCTGCTACTCACAGGAGTCCCTGCTGGGTGGGTTTTGAACATCTCCAAGGACGGAGACTGTTTGGGCAACCTTTTGGGCTACCCAGCAGGCAAAATGACCACCTAATGACCTTCCTGACCTTGGGCTCCCCAGTTCAAGAAGGACAGGGAACTGCTGGAGAGGGTACAGCAGAGGGCTACAAAGATGCTGAGGGGCCTGGAGCATCTCTCTGCTGAGGAAAGGCTGAGGGACTTGTGTTTTTTTAGTCTGGAGAAGAGAATAAAATACTCTCTATATAAAATACTCTATAAATCCTTCAAGGGTGGGTGTCAGGAGGATGGGGCCAGTCTTTTTTCAGTGGTGCCCAGGGACAGGACAAGAGGAAATGGGCACAAACTTGAACATAAGAAGTTCCATCTAAACATGAGGAGGAACTTCTTCACTTTGAGGGTGGCAGAGCCCTGGAAGAGGCTGCCCAGAGAGGTGGTGGAGTCTCCTCTGGAGATATTCAAACTCCACCTGGACACGTTCCTGTGAACCTGCTCTGGGTGGACGTGCTCTGGCAGGGGGTTGGACTGGATGATCTCCAGAGGTCCATTCCAACCCCAGATCATTCTGTGATTCTGCTAGAGAGGATCAAGGATTGCTAACGCAGGGCTTGTCCTCCATGGCCTTTGCTGGGCTTGTGTGCAGGTGAAGGCTCCCCAGCAGCCGAGAGCAGGGGGAGATGTCCTTACATTCTTCTCTAAATCAGCGTAATGTGATGCTCCGAGGCTTGGAAACAATTCCTTGGTGAAACCAAAGACCACACCAGTAACGGTTTTTTAAGCTCACTCTGTCCCCCTGTATGTTATTTCCAGGTGAGGGAATGGAGTGTGGGACAGAGTAAGCAACTCGCCCAAGGTCATTAGGGTGAAAGGGAGGAATTCCCTTTTCTAATCTCTTTATACCAGACCTCCAGAGGAGAGGTGATGCCCGGTGGTTCTGGCCACAGAGGATGGAGGATACTCCCAGCCCAGGGGATGGTTGATTTGTTTGCATTAGTGTTAGAGCCCAGAAACCTTCAGCACAGCCAGAGCAGCAACAGCAAGAGACTGCCTGTGCCCAGAGAGCCTACGGAATAAATAGGATTTATTTTTGTTTATATTATTTACTTTATTTTTACCTTGCCCATGGCTGGGGGGTTGGAACAAGATGATTTTTAAGGTTCCTTCCAACCCAAACCATTCTATGATTCTATGATTCTATGATTCTATTTATATTAGAATCATAGAATTGTCTAGGTTGGAAGGGACATTTAAGATCATCTTAGATCATATTATTTATATTGATATTATTCATAGTCATATTATTAATCTTTACCTTTATACTATCCATCTTTATTTATATACATTTATTAAGTATTTATTTATATGGAGGATTTTAAAATTTATTTATGCCCAAATAAATTCCCTTGGCAAACCAAGGGAAACAGTGGGAGGACACACGCATTCCTAGTGGTCTCCAAGAGTTAAAGGACTCCCAGGGCAATGTTTGGTTTGAAGCCATCAGTGGCCAGTAGGTTTGGAGGCAATCAAGTCGTGCATGATGGGCCTGTGGTGAACCTCATGAGGTTCAACAAGGCCAAGTGCAGGGTCCTGTACCTGGGTCAGGCCAACCTCTGGTATCAACACAAGCTGGGGGATGGAAGGAAGGAGAGCAGCCCTGCTGAGAAGGACTTGGGAGTGTTGGTTCATGAGATGCTCAACATGAGCTGGCAACGTGCGCTGTCAGCCCAGAAAGCCCCCCACATCCTGAGCTGCATCCCCAGCAGCGTGGCCAGCAGGGCCAGGGAGGGGATTCTGCCCCTCTGCTCCGCTCTGGGGAGACACCCCCCACCCAGTGCTGCCTCCAGCTCTGGGGCCTCAGCACAGGAGAGACATGGACCTGTTGGAGCGGGGCCAGAGGAGGCCACCATGGAGATGCTGGGAGGGCTGGACCCCCTCTGCTGGGAGGACAGGCTGAGAGAGTTGGGGGGTTCAGCCTGGAGAAGAGAAGGCTCCAGGGAGACCTTATAGTGGGCTCAGGGCTGGGGTCGGGGTGCAGCTTCAGGGCATCATTCTCTTGTTTGCTGTGACTGGGTGTGCTTTGCTGGGACCCAGGTTCCAGCACCGAGGTGCTTCTTGCCTCAGTTTCCCTCCCCAAAGCACAAGGTGCCCAAGGAACTTTATAGGAGCAGGCTGCAGCTCCCTTCAACCCCCTCTTCCTGCAGTCCTGCTTCTCATGGTGGCCTGTGGACCCTGAGGGACAAAGTATGGACCAGGGCATCCTTCAGCAAGTAGTTTATGGGGCTGACCTGACTTTTAGATAGGGGTCAGGACCCGACCTGAGGGCTTTTCAGCTCTTGCTGCTGGATGGAACCCTTTCTTGTTTGATGATCTGGTGTCCTATTGGAGGATCTGGTGGCATCATTGAGGGCTTTATCTGTACTGGGCCTTGGGAGGGGATTTTGGCCCCTGAACTCCTGGAAGGGATGGGCAGAGCTCTTCTCTCTGCTGCACTGAAGGATGGAGGGGGCCGGGGTTGACCCTGGGACCAGGGAGAGTAGGTGATGAAATGCACAGAAAGTGGCATTTCCTGGTGGAAGTGGAACAATTCAAAGCACATTTGGCAAAAAATGCAAGAAGAAATGAATGTTTTCCATTTTTGTTTGAAAATTATGGGAAAATGTTAGAATTAAGTATTTCCTGGGTGGTTTTTTTCCTTCTTCTTCTCTGCCTTGCATTCTTCTCCTTTTGTTACCTTTTTTCCCTGAAGAAAAAAAAAAAAAAAAAAGCTATAAAAGGGGAAGTTTCACCCCTTTTCCAGAGTGCTGAAATAAGAAGTAAGGCAAGGAATTTTCCCCAGAGAAGTAATTTTGTGAAAGGTAGTTTTCAAGTTTTTCACCAAAAAGAATTGTTTTTTTTTACCAACGCAATTATTTATTCCTTTTCCCCCACCAATTTCCTTCCCTGTCAGAGGAAACAAAACAAAAAAAAAGGCTTCAATGGAAAAATTTGGACTGCCTCTAGTATTAATGAATCGCCTGTTGCTAACGTTCTGTCATTCATCTCAAGCCCTGGAGGTACTAAAGATGTGGAGCAAATGAGAATTTGTAGTAGCTATAGAGATGAATGAGTCAGCGCTGGAGACTTGCTCTGTATTTTTTCAGAGAGACAGAAGAGATAATTTAGGGAAGGGGTGTCCACGCAGGGAGGGGCTGGAATGAGCTACATGAGTTCTTGTGGACAACAGGATGACCATGAGCCAGCAACGTGCCCTTGTGGCCAAGAAGGCCAATGGCATCCTGGGGTGCATCAAGAAGAGCATGGTCAGCAGGAGGAGGGAGGTCATCCTGCCCCTCTGCTCTGCCCTGGGGAGGCCCCAGCTGGAGCACTGGGACCAGTTCTGGGCTCCCCAGTTCCAGAAGGACAGGGAACTGCTGGAGAGGGGACAGCAAAAGGCTACAAAGATGATGAGGGACCTAGAGCATCTCCCTTATGAGGAAAGGCTGAGGGACTTGGGTCTTTTTAGTCTGGAGAAGAGAAGACTGAAGGGAGATCTAATTAATGCATACAAATACTTAAAAGGTGGGTGTCAGGAGGACGGGGCCAGTCTTTTCTCAGTGGTGCCCAGTGACAGGACAAGAGGAAATGGGCACAAACACGAGTATTAGAAGTTCCACCTAAACATGAGGAGGAACTTCTGAGGGTTGCAGAGCCCTGGCAGAGGCTGCCCAGAGAGGTGGTGGAGTCTCCTTCTCTGGAGACATTCAAAACCTGCCTGGACAAGTTCCTGTGCAATGTGCTCTAGGTACGGTCTGGCAGGGCAGTTGGACTAGATGATCTCCAGAGGTCCCTTCCAACCCCATATCATTCTATGATTTTAAGGGCAGAGAATTCATACTCCATCATTATAGATGTGGAAATGTAGGGCTGGAAGGATGTCCCAAGGTCATCTGGTCCATATCCCGTTTCTGGGGAAGGGGATGATATGTCTACACCACACCAGATTGATTTTGTCTAACCTATTCCTGAAAATCTCCAGTGGAGGAGATGTCCCACCTTCGTGGGACACCCAGTAACAATGCTCGTACTGTTAGATCTGCCAAACTTGGTGGGAAATTTTCTATTGCCTTCTGAAATTTTGGATCATATCCATAGGTTGGGTCTGTAATAGTAGATTTAACAGTTTCAGGACACATTTCTGGTCATGGGAATGTGATCATCTACACCCTTCAGTTGTTGAAACAGTCCTTAGCCCGCTTCCCAGGCTGGATTTGTGAGCAGGTACCAATCAAGAACTGATCCCAACAAGCAGTTTGGGTGCAACCACCTTGTTTTGACTCTGGCTCAGCAGTTACTTGATAAGTACCTTTAGCAGCAGGAGGAGACAGGACGTCTGCTGATACCACAAGGACCGGTCATATGAGAATGTAATAACCATGTGTGGAGAAAAATCTTGTGTTTACTAAGAAACAAAGAGGATGGAGATGGGTGCCGTGCTGTCCTGTCACACTTTGCGTCTTGATCTCCTGGGGATATAGTCTACCAGCCAAGAAAGGCTCTTGGTAGTATCTCCAAGTTGGTGTATTTGCCAATGTATTCCTGCAATCACATTAAGGCGGACAATATCCAGCCCCAAAAGCCAACTGAGAGCTTCTCAACAGTGCAGGCAATATCAAATTTGGCTACTTTGACTGTGTGCAAGGTGGAGCTGGGCTGTGTGTGCCATAGGACAGGGGTTGAGCAGGAGGAAGAGATGGAGGTGGCATTCAGGTGGTGGAGTCAATGTGCTTGAGCGATTTTCCCTGGATGGGACCCTCTGAACCAGTAAGCCCAATTATTTAGTTTGTTATTTGGTCTTTGCGAGGAACATCCAAGGCTCTGTCTCAGAAATAAGGAATTTTTGGTTGCACAATGCCAGATGGAAGGGTGCACCAAGACCTCAGTCTCTGATGGTTTGCAACCATCGTCTCATTTCCAGTCTGAGTCAATGGACAGGTTAGCTATAACCCAGTGTTTTGTTGGCACTGGGTTACTTAGTGCTTTTCTCCTATCTGGAGGTCAGTGCTTGGTGTCTCCAAGTACAGTATCCCCATCGTTTGGCTCTGTAGTTTTTTAGTTGTCTTTTTACCCCCTGTATCAACTGTTTTTCTCCAGCTCTTCCTAGATGAAATCACTGTTTCTTCAACACAGATGCAGATTGTTGCCCTTTGGAGATGAGACCCCCATCTCTATTGAGACTCACATGTCCTACTTGTGGGCATCACAGATGCATCATGAATCCCCCACTTATCCTTTGATAACCAGGACCTCCATGTCGTTCTCCTCCTTAGGCAGTTCCAGCCTTGGAGCTCCCATCCCATATCAAAAAATCCTGGTGATTAGTACCGAGCAGAGAATCTAGTACTAATAATTTTCATCCCATCTGAACACAGCAGTCAAGGTCAATCCTTGTCTTCCTCTGTGATATCCCGATCCTTCTCCGTATTGGTGCTGCCTACAACGTTGTGCCATTAGGAGGTCTCATCAGTGTTGCCCTATTTTTGTCTGCCAGAGTCAATCTTAAAAATGTTAAACACTGCTAACCTCCTTCCAGGCTGCAGCTCAGCCTTCCAACACACATCATTGTCATATTTCCCTTGCCCACTTTCCTGTTCTGCTGATGTTCGCGTTCACTGGCTTAATTAATGATTTCCCACGTGGCCCTGTATCAAATGCTTTACTGGAACCAGATAGATTTTCTCATTTCTTTTGTCTGCTAAGTCAGTTATCGTATCAAAGGACATGTCAAACATCTTTCCTCCTCCCCTCCCAGTTGCTGCCGTGTCTGTTTAGACCACCAGCTTCTCCTGGATGCAGGAGCAGATGCTGTAGAGCAGACCCCGCTTTCTCTTGGCGGCTTCAAGCTATGGCTGTAACACAAACAATAAATAAAGAGGAGAGGAGAGGGATCAGCTAATTTAGACAGGAGGACTTTCCCTGTCCTTCCTTTGCTAAATAAATCACGGACGGCCGTTGTAAATTTGTCTTGTCTCACATTTAGAGCATGACCTTTGCTTTTCGCGTCTCCTACCGGTTGAACAAGCCTTCACTTTCTAAGCACTTCTCCACTCTATCCTACATCAATCTTGCTTTTCTTTGCTCTTAGTTGAATGTGTTTGTCACACTAATGTTGATATCTTCAAATAATCCTTGCCACACCAGGGTGAGAGCATGGATGCTCTCCTGGAAACGTGACCATCAGCATCAGCCAGGGGGGAAAAGGCAGTTTTAGGGAAGTTTTACCTACATCAATCTTGCTTTTCTTTGCTCTTAGCTGAATGTGTTCGTCGCACTAATGCTGATATCTTCAAATAATCCTTGCCACACCGGGGCAAGAGCATGGATGCTCTCCTGCGAGCGTGACCATCAGCATCAGCCAGGAAGGGGAAAGTCATTTTTAGGGAAGTTTTATAGGATGGAAGTTTTATTTCTCTTGATTTATAACACAGTATTCTAGATATCCTTCCAATGTCCTTCATATTTATATATATATTTGTGTGTATATATATATACACATATGCACATACACAAAACAAGCTGTTCACCAAGTTACTGCTTTGACCTCCAACTCATCGCTCCTCCCCGAGTCCGACGTTGCGGGTGTTTTATAGCTAACACATTCTGCTTTCTATTAATAACTCCTTTTCCTCAAACGGTGCCTTCACCTGAAGGGACCCCGCAGCACTTTGCAAAGCCAGTGTGTGTACGGAGAGACTCCTGCTGCTTTGGGAGAACGGCTGTTGAGACTGTGAAACAGGGCATTTTGGTGCTGGGAAGGCTGGGAAGGTGGGGAGGCTGCTTTTTTAAAAAAATCTTTTTTTTTTTTAATTTTTAAATTTTTCAAATGTTTTAATTTTTTGGTTTGTCAATTTTTTTTATTGTTGTTTTGGTGGAGGTGTAATTCAGTTTTGCAAGGGAGGATTCATGTGAGGGATGCTCTCAGGCTGACGGGTGGCTTGCCTGAAATGAGGAACAGCTCTGAGGAAAAAGACCTTAGAGTTCTTGTGGACAAGAGGATGACCATGAGCCAGGAATGTGTCCTTGTGGCCCAAGAAGGCCAATGGCAACCTGGGGGGCATCAGGAAGAGTGTGAGCAGCAGGTGGAGGGAGGTCGTCCTGTCCCTCTGCTCTGCCCTGGGGAGGCCCCAGCTGGAGCACTGGGACCAGTTCTGGGCTCCCCAGTTCCAGAAGGACACGAACTGCTGGAGAGGGTACAGCAAAGGGCCACAAAGATGATTAAGGGCCTGGAGCATCTCTCCTACGAGGAGAGGCTGAGGGACTTGGGTCTTTTTAGTCTTGAGAAGGCTTAGGGGAGATCTCATTAATGTGTACAAAAACTTGAAGGGGAAGGAAGACAGGGCTGGTCTTTTCTCAGTGGTGGACAAGACAGGACAAGAGGGAATGGGCACAAACTTGAGTATAAGAAGTTCCACCTAAACCTGAGGAGAAGCTTCTTTACTGTGAGAGTGGTGGAGCACTGGAACAGGCTGCCCAGGGCGGTGGTGGAGTCTCCATCCCTGGAGGGATTTAAGAGCCAGACAGACGTGGTGCTGAGGGACGTGGGTTAGTGGTGGGTTTTGTCAGTGTCAGGCTGATGTTTGGACTTGATGATCTGAAAGGTCCCTTCCAATATAAATTATTTTATTCTGTGATTCCATGACTTGCCGTAGCCGCTCTTCCAGGCAGCAAATCAGGAGCACAAAATAACATCCCCGGGTGGGGATTTCTATTTATCATTTTATTATCGTCAAAGCGTCTCCCGGCTCGTCCTTGCTGCCAGCAGATTTGTAAAATCTTGCTGTTCAGCTGGTGCGTGGTTGCTTAACGCCAGGCTTTACATTCCTCTGTTTTTTAACTCCAAAAGTACCACCGCAGAGCTGTAAAGGAAGCGTTTCGGCATCGGTTACTCCATCTCCACTGTAGGGGCACAGAAAATGCCAGAAAATACGCCCAGAACTGGGCATGTTTAGTTTGGAGAAGAGGAAGCTGAGGGAGGACCTCATTGCCCTCTACAGCTACCTGAAAGAGGTTGTAGAGAGGCAGGTGTTGGCCTCTTCTCCCAAGGGAATAACGACAGGATCAGAGGAAATGGTCTGAAGTTGGGGCAGGGGAGGTTTAGATTAGATATTAGGAAGAATTACTTTACTGAGAGGGTGGTCAGGCACTGGAGCAACCTGCCCAGGGAGGTGCATCCCTGCAGGTATTTAAGAAACATGTAGATGTGTATGCAGCCTGGCTCTTCAGGGCATCCTCTAGTGCCCAAGATGACTGGGCATGTTTAGTTTGGAGAAGAGGAAGCTGAGGGAGGACCTCATTGCCCTCTACAGCTACCTGAAAGAGGTTGTAGAGAGGCAGGTGTTGGCCTCTTCTCCCAAGGGAATAACGACAGGACCAGAGGAAATGGTCTGAAGTTGGGGCAGGGGAGGTTTAGATTAGATATTAGGAAGAATTACTTTACTGAGAGGGTGGTCAGGCACTGGAACAGCCTGCCCAGGGAGGTGGTGGAGTCACCATCAGTGCAGGTATTTAAGAAACATGTAGATGTGTATTTCAGTGCATGCTCTAGTGCCCAAGATTGTTGGTTTGTGTCTGTTGTGGTGGTGGTGGGGTTCTGGTGGGGAGGTGGGGGTGTTGGGTTTTTTTGTTGGTTTGTGGTTTGGTTTTTTTTTTTGTGGTTGGACTTGATGATCTCAAAGGTCCCTTCCAACCATGAAGATTCTGTGATTCTGTGAAAATCAGACTGTTGCAAGCTGAAGATTCTGTGATTCTGTGAAAATGAGAGTGTTGCGAGCCGCGGGCTGGCTCCCAGCAGCCGTGCATCCATCCGTAGGACTCCCACTGACTGCAGTCGGCTTTCTCCTGCACGGCAACCTCCCTCCCCATGTCAATTACCTCTTGCACGGTGCGTTTTTTCCACCCGAGCTTTCAGGTGCCAGCTTGGAAAGCAGCCAGAGATTTTCTCGCTGAGTTGCTTCACAAGGTCGCCCTTTCCTCAGCTGATGTTGCTCAGAGGCTGCTTTTCTTTTCTTGCTCTTGAAAAGGCTTGAAGGTATACGTGGGGCTGGGCAGGCACTTTACTGCTTGTCTATCTTGGAAGGCGAAATCAAAATGAAGGTGTTTAAAGAAAAGAGTAGCCTTTTAGAGCAGAGCTATGTATTTATTGCGAGGTTATTCTGCTCGTTGACATCAATAGGGCTATTTCCAAGAGCTCCAGCATTGCCACTCAGGGCTTCGCTTAGCCCAAAGCCCAGCTCAGATCCCCTTTCTCTCCCCAAAGCCCTGCAGGACCAGGGTGTCCCCTTACAGGACCCCCTGCTCTCCTGTAGGATTAAAAGCTCGCGCCCTAGTGTTGATGTTCTCAGAAGCTCCAACAGGGTAGGTTTAGATTGAACATTAGGAAAGAATTTTTCACCGAAAGAGTGATAGGGCATTGGAACAGGCTGCCCAGGGAGGGGGTGGAGTCACCATCCCTGGCTGTGTTTAAGGGCCGTTTAGATGCAGTGCTAAGGGACATGGTGTAGGGGAGGACTTTGTAGAGTAGGGTAGATGATTGGACTCGATGATCCCAAAGGTCTCTTCCAACCTAGATGATTCTATGATTCTATGATTCTATGATATCCTTTTCCACGCTCAGCCCCATCATGCTCCCCTTGCACAAGATATAAACAGGCTTCTTGTTGGTCTCCTGTGTGTAAGGGCTATCTATCAATTAGAAGATGCTTATGTACAATTATTAGGTGAATTAGTTAGTTTTCCTCCACTCAGTCTTTTTTTTCTCCTGAGTCCTTCCCATTAAATCAGCTATAGAAGGTATTGTGGCCACATGGGGAGGAGGAAAGATGGGCAGGTCGTTCATTCCCCAGCAAAGGAGATCCAATCCGTTTCTTCCAAAGCAAAAACAAGACGACATCATAGAAAGCATATACTTATGGGGAGCTGGACAGTTTGGGCTTTCCAGAAATCCAGTTAGACCAGATAAAACCTTAGCTTTAGGAAGGCTGGAGTTGGCCAGCCGGTTGCAGTAAAGAAACCTCCATTTTTGTGTCTGGGTGCTGGGTGAATGGCAAGGGGGGAGGTCATCAGGTCATAGGAGGAGGAAATCCTTCAGGATCAGCCCTGATTGCTGAGCTTCAGGCTTTTTCAGGCTTCCTCCCACATTTCCCTTTGCCTTTCACCTTGAAGGAGGCTGCCCATCTGCTCTCGGGTGGGCAGCTTTGCCTAAAAGAAATCAGCACATCATGCTCTGATGGGCTGGAAACACAGGCAGGGCCATGAACCCTGACTGGTCCCATTCCCAGATTTGAGCAGCAGCAGTGCTGAGGGTTGGTTTATTGGGCTAAGAACATCAAGGAGAAGCTGCAGGTGCTGTTTTACTGCAAAGGAAGTGGGGTCCCTTTCCCTTCTCAAATCCAGTGACTGTGGAGATCCATCAAACTGAGCCCCATCTGGAGGTTGAAAGGATGCTGGGTGTTTTGCAAGCTCTTTTGCAACCCGAGCCACAATTTACCACCAGTGCAACAGAGCAAGCTATTGGTGGAATTCCTAAAACTAAGGGGGGAATTAGATGCAAAGGAGTTTATTGGGCTAAGAACATCAAGGAGAAGCGGCAGGTGCTGTTTTGCTGCAAAGAAAGCAGGGTCCCTTTCCCTTCTCAAATCCACTGTGACTGTGGAGATCCATCAACCTGAGCCCCAGCTGGAGGTTGAAAGGATGCTGGGTGTTTTGCAAGCTCTTTTGCAGCCCGAGCCACACTTTACCACCAGTGCAACAGAGCCAGCTATTGGTGGAATTCCTAAAACTAAAGGAGGAATTAGATGCAAAGGTCTGATTTTGCCGCTTTGCTGGATTTCTGGAGGCCAGCACAGAATCATGAATCACAGAATGGTTTGGGTTGGAAGGGGCATTAAAGACCATCCAGTTCCACCCCCTTGCCAGAGGCAGGGACACCTCCCAGCAGACCAGGTTGCTCCAAGCCCCCTCCAACCTGCCCTTGAACCCCTCCAGGGATGGGGCAGCCACAGCTTCTCGGGACAACCTGGGCCAGGGTGCCACCACCCTCACAGGAAAGAGTTTCTTCCTGAGATCTCATCTCCATCTCCCCTCTTTCAGTTTGAAGACATTACCCCTCTTCCTATGGCTTCCCTCGATGATCAAGAGTCCCTCCCCAGCTTTCCTGGAGCCCCCTGAGGGACTGGAAGGGGCTCTAAGGTCTCCCCGGAGCCTTCTCTTCTCCAGGCTGAACCCCCCCAACTCTCTCAGCCTGTCCTCACAGCAGAGGGGCTCCAGCCCTCCCAGCATCTCCGGGGCCTCCTCTGGCCCCTCTCCAAACCTGGCCTTGAACCCCTCCAGGGATGGGGCAGCCACAGCTTCTCGGGGCAACCTGGGCCAGGGTCCCACCACCCTCACACCAAAGAATTTCTTCCTAATATCAAATTTAAATCTCCCGTCTTTAAGTTTGAAGACATCACATCACGCCTCGTCCTATGGCTTCCCTCGATGATCAAGAGCCCCTCCCCAGCTTTCCTGGAGCCCCTTGAGGGATTGGAAGGGGCTAGAAGGTCTCCCCAGAGCCTTCTCTTCTCCAGGCTGAACCCCCCCAACTCTCTCAGCCTGTCCTCCCAGCAGAGGGGCTCCAGCCCTCCCAGCATCTCCATGGTGGCCTCCTCTGGCCCCGCTCCAACAGGTCCATGTCTCTCCTGTGCTGAGGCCCCAGAGCTGGAGGCAGCACTGGGTGGGGGGCCCCAGAGAGGAGCAGAGGGACAGAATCCTCCCCCTGGCCCTGCTGGCCATGCAATGCATGGTGGCTTGCGGATCAGGTCTTTGACCCTGCTTTGTCATGTCCTTCTGAGGTTGGTGGCCCCAGAGCTGGAGGCAGCACTGGGTGGGGGGTGTCTCCCCAGAGCGGAGCAGAGGGGCAGAATTCCCCCCCTGGCCCTGGCCATGCAATGCATGGTGGCTTGCAGATCAGGTCTTTGACCCTGCTTTGCATTCTCTTTATTCAGATACAAAATGGGTGCACAAGAAGGTCTGAGATGGAGGGAGATAGGAGGGGGATGGGAGGTTGGAAGTGCGAGATCCTATGAAGGTGTGGGAAGCCCTGGGTTGGGTTTACACAGGGCTGCTGTGGCGTGGCTGGGTGACAACCTGCCACCGGGTCCCCCCTGCATCGGAGTGGGGGATGAATGCGCCGGCCTCAGCCCAGCAGCCGAGCTTGTTGCCGTGTCTGCCCGTAGCTATGGCAACTCAGGAGGAGGATTCCCAGAGAGGGATGTGTTGGCAAGCAGCCTGGCAGAGGGAGGACACAGAGAAAAAAACCACGTGTTCCTTCCAGGGAGCTGGGATGGGCTTCGGCAGAGAGCTGGGGAGATGCTGTCGTTGAAAGTTGCGGTGCTTTTTCCTCCTTCAGTGGGGTAAAAGCCCCTGGCAGCGTTGGACTTTTTCCTCCTTCAGTGGGGTAAAAGCCCCCGGCAGCATTGGACACATCATGGAATCACGGAATTGTGAGAGTTGGAAGGGACCTCTAGAGATCATCTGGTCCAACTCCCCTGCTAAAGCAGGAATGCCCAGAGCACATCACTCAGGAGCATCCAGGTGGGTCTTGAAGATCTCCAGAGAAGGGGACTCCACAACCCCCCTGGGCAGCCTGTTCCAGGGCTCCGTCACCCACACCATAAAGAAGTTTTTTCTCATATTTGAATGGAACTTCCCATGTTCCAACCTGAGCCCATTGCCCCTTGTCCTATCACTGGAAACCACTGAAAAGAGTCCGGCTCCAACATCCTTCAACCCACCCTTTAGATACTTATAAATAAGGTCCCCCCTCAGTCTTTGCTTGTCCAGGCTAAAGAGTCCCAGCTCCTTGAGCCTTTCCTCGTAAGGGAGGTGCTCCAATCCCTCAATCATCTTTGTTGCCCTACGCTGGACTCTCTCCAGTAGTTCCCTGTCCCTCTTGAACCCATCACTGCTCCTGTAGTTGTAACTGGTACCTTATTGCACTTCAGGGATTTTTAAGGGCAGAATAAGGCGCCACATTTCATCCATCTAATCCTGTGCCGAGTCCTTCACTTGTGCGTGGCTACATCATTTTTCATGCTGGAGTTGGAGTTCAAAGGGATCTTGACATATCAGGAAAATAGCCTGAAGTAAATGAGAAGCCGTTCAGGAGGGGTGAGGGCAGAGTGCGACACAGAGGTAGGAATCACCAGCGGTAGCAGCCCAGACAGAACAGCTGGGGCAGGAGCAATTCTGCAGTGAATCCCAAATCACGTGTCAGTAATGTTATTGTGTTGAAAAAAAAAGGAGATTAACTGACAAAACCACTCCTTTTTTTTTTTTTTTTTTTAAATAGGCTTTGGGTAAGTAATGTACTGAGATGTACATTGAAGAATTTGACATGTAAGATGTGACATCCTTCCACATTAATAAAGCCTCAGGTGGACTCTTTTATTCAGGTTTCTGGATTTATACTTCAGCGTAGCTGCAGACCAGAGAAAGTCCTGAGGACATCCATTAGAGAGGTCAGGAGCATGGAAGGCATGGTTGTTGCAGAAAGCTGGAAAGTATTGAATGGTTTTGGACAGAGGGCAGAGTACCCCGGAAAAGGGGATAATTGTCTTTCGGGGATATGAAATATGACGGTCCATGGGGATGCTTGAGCCCGCTGTAGTCACAGTCAAGAGCAGCAGGACTTGGAGGCTGAAAGTTAAAAATGTACTAAGTGCTTTGCTGGAGCAAGTCCGAGGGATATTGTGCATCTCTGGAGACGCCAGCAGGGTATCTCCACAGTCCCTCTCTTTGAAACGAGGAAAAAAAAAATCAGTCATTACCATTCATTCCCTGCATTGATTTTCTGTCTGCAGTGACCTTGGTGCTGCTTGCTATTCTTTATGCTCCCCAGGGCACCGGTTGGATCAAGCAATTATAGTTTTAATAAAAGGTGCCTGGGTGTATGCGTGGTGACATTGGATTCATATTCTATTGATGGCTTCTGCTGATCCTCAATCATTACCCCACTGTCCCCCTGCCATGCTCCCAGTCCTTTATCCCGTGTTGGGGTCTGGCTGTTGGAGTCTTATCCCATGTTGGATTTTGTGTGTCTTTATGACCAAGACCCAATAACCCGTTAGTGGGTCATGGAGATGCTGGAAGGGCTGGAGTCCCTCTGCTGGGAGGACAGGCTGAGAGAGTTGGGGGGGTTTAGCTTGGAGAAGAGAAGGCTTTAGGGAGACCTTGGAGCCCCTTCCAGTCCCTCAAGGGGCTCCAGGAGAGATGGGGAGGGACTCTTGATCATCAAGGGAAGCCATAGGAGGAGGGGGTATGGTTTGACACTGAAAGAGGGGAGATGGAGATGAGATCTCAGGAAGAAATTCTTTGGTGTGAGGGTGGTGAGAGCCTGGCCCAGGTTGTCCCGAGAAGCTGTGGCTGCCCCATCCCTGGAAGGGTTCAAGGCTGGACAGGTCTTTGGGCAACCTGGTCTGGTGGGAGGTGTCCCTGCCCAGGGCAGGGTTCCAGATTTGGAACTCAATGATCTTTAAGGTCCCTTCCAACCCAAACCATTCTGTGATCCTCTGATAGCGGGCTCAGAGCCTGTTAACATGCGTGCAGAGCTGGTGATTTGAAGTCAAAGGCATCATTGCTCGATGGCAGAGGTTAATATGGGACCACTGACCCTGCCTTGCCCATCTCAAAACCACCGCAGGGGAAGAGCTTGTGCCGGCACAAGAGCCGGCTCCATGTGGATATTGCAGAGATTGATTGGAATTCGGGGCAGGATCAGGATTTGATTCGTCCAGAGCAGAGGGAGCATCGAGTGCAGCCACGAGTCACCCCTTTGAACTGCTTTATCTTTGCTCTCAGCAGAGGAAACCCAACGTGACAGCTTCAAGGCAATCATTTTTCCCCACCCTCCTTCGGGTTGATTTTTTCTCTTGGCTGGAATGCTCGTTATTTTTCGTAATGCAATATTTAATTATTACTTAATATAAACATTTTATGAACTGTTACAACGGGTGAATTATTTATGGGGGGGGAAGGAGAGCTTTTTCTGAGCCTTTCTGCTCTGTCGGTTGCAATAAATATCAATCTAGGAGTGTGTTTAAAACATGCATGCTCTGCCTGGGAGACAAGAACAGTGCCGCCTTCTCTCATCTTGTCTCTCAATTAAGTACCTGCTTAATACATTTGTCCCCAGTATGTCTTTTTTCTCCATTAAGCTTGGAACAGCTCCAAAAGAAGAAGTATTTGCAGATTGTCTCATATCCAAATGCATGTTATTTACCCAGTAGATACAAATGGCTCCGAGAGGCTGTAAACATTTGCTGTGCCCACAAAAGTGCTTAGTAATAACAAATCCTCCTTCCAGTTCTTTGGAAAAGACTTATAAAACTGGTTGCTTTTAATTTTTAGTCCCCAAATTTACTGCCTGAGGGCTTTTCTTTTGCTTTAGGAAAGGGATTGCAGTGCATGCTTTTGTGCGCTGGCAGCTGGGTTTGGGTTTTGGCAGGTAAGTCTGTGATTGCAGGTGCTTGTACAGAACGTGCTGTGATGGGGGTGTTATATTTATTCCTACATTAAAAATCTCATTCTTGGGAATCACAGAGTCACAGAATTGTAGAACGGTTAGAGTTGGAAAGGACCTTAAAGATCATAATGTTCCAACCCCCTGCCCTGGGCAGGGACACCTCCCACCAGACCAGGTTGCTCCAAGCGCACTCCAACCTGACCTTGAACCCCTCCAGGGATGGGGCAGCCACAGCTTCTCTGGGCAACCTGGGCCAGGGTCCCACCACCCTCACAGGAAAGAGTTTCCTCCTGAGATCTCAGCTCTATCTCCCCTCTTTAAGAGTCAATCCCTTGCCCCTCCTACTATTGCTCCCCTCCCTCATCAAGAGTCCCTCCCCATCTGCCCATCTCTCCTGGAGCCCCTTGAGGGACTGGAAGGGGCTCCAAGGTCTCCCTGGAGCCTTCTCTTCTCCAGGCTGAACCCCCCCAACTCTCTCAGCCTGTCCTCCCAGCAGAGGGGCTCCAGCCCTCCCAGCATCTCCGTGGCCTCCTCTGGCCCCGCTCCAACAGGTCCATGTCCTTCTGATGTTGGTGGCCCCAGAGCTGGAGACAACACTTGGGGGGTGTCTCCCCAGAGCGGAGCAGAGGGGCAGAATCCCCCCCCCTGGCCCTGCTGGCCACGCTGCTGGGGATGCAGCCCAGGATGTGGGGGGCTTTCTGGGCTGCCACTTCACGTTTATGGCTCTTGTTGATCTTCTCATCCACCAACGTCCCCAAGTCCTTCTCCTCAGGGCTACTCTCAGTCCATTCTCTGCCCAGCCTGTATTTGGGCTTCCATGATCCAGAGATATTTTTAGGGCTATTTACAGCCACATTATGATCGCCCCATCCCCTGGACTGTGTGTCCTTGGACACACAAGCATCAGTGCAGAGATGTGTCAAAGCAAGTTGCCCATTTGCCACCTCCTTCAAATGCTCCAGGCTGGGTCTGGAGGTACCAAAAGACCCCAGGACGTCTGACCCTTGGGTGGTATCATCCAATTGGCTTCCAAAATCATGACCATACAAGATGCTGCCGAAAATGAGAATGGCCTCTGAGTCTCAAAGCTTTCTGGGGTTTTGTCCCGGCCTGTGCAGCTCTTCGGGCTTTGTTTTTTGCACGCAGCATTTCTAAATCCCCTTCACTGGCACAGGCAGCCGTGCTCATGCCCTGGGGTTTTCTTTCATCTCTTCTTGGTTTTAGCTCCCCAGTGCATGTTAGGCGCAGACTCCTTATGTCTGGCAACAGAAAACCACGTCTCTACTCCGATTTTTCTTCCGAAAGGAGTAAATCCTACACTTTGCATGCTGCTTGCTGCTGAGTACAATGCCTCTCGTTTCCAGACGCTCTGATTTCAGGGCTGCTTTTGGCTTTACACCTCTCCTTCAGAGCACAGCACCAGCCTTGGTAACACAGGGCCATCATCTCACGTGTGTGAACGGTGTTTCCCTGATGGTTTCAGCATGCTCAGAGCGATGCTTTTGATCAAGCACAGAGAGGGAACCTCTGAGCTTTGCTTTCAGGGCATTCAACTCCTTGCAAACACTGGAAAAGCCAGTTAATTATAAAATCTCCTTCTTCCAGAACCTACTTTCTCACCGTTTCCCATATAAAGCTTTCCAACGGCCCTCCTCATCCTCTTTTATTTCACGACAGCTTTTGTGCGGGCAGCGTGGTACCAGCAGTGACCAGTAATTGCTTCGTTCACTCACATCGGTCCTTGTTTTACCTAATTAGGAGGAGATTTCACAATACAGCCATCTGCTCCAGTGCCTTGTGCTGTCTTTTTCCCAGACTCCCCTGGGACAGCTTTGATGGTCCCAGTATTTACTGATTCGGTACCATGGGACCCATCCATTTGTTGGGGAGCTGGAGTCATCAGGGCATCCCCATTACATCGTTGTGGGTGCACAAGTGATGCTGATGGCTTCCGAAGCTTGTAGAAGGGAGGATGGGGAAACAGAGAGTGTTTCCTGCACTCATTTTCTCATTTCCTACAATTCATCTACTTTTGTGCCTCCTGCAGGCAGGGATGGCTGCTAAAGAAAGATGGGTTGACTGGAAGTGGCATAGACTTGAGTATTACGCTTTAATGGACCTCTTTCTCCTCCCCATGACACCCGTGCTGCCCCGGTGACTTGTGGTGGTGTGTTTTATGGTTTCCTAAAAAAATGCAAGGGCATATTAAGCTTTGTCCTCTTCTCTTCCCAAAGCAGCTACCTCCCAGTGCTCCCACTCTGTCCCCCTAAATTGCCTGCCCATCGGCTCAGCCTGGTTTAGTCTTTCCATGGTGCTTTTAAAACAACCTTCCCCACAGCACCCAGGGCAATTTCAGTGTAATTTCCCCATGTTTCCTCCCCAGTGATTCCACATATGTCATTTAAACTCCAGAGCAGGAGCCTTGCGCCTTATAATCCACAGAAAAAAATCAAATTTATTGTCATTTAAACTCCAGAGCAGGAGCCTTGCTCCTTATCATCCACAGAAAAAAAATCAAATTTACATCTAGATTTTGCAGCCCTTGAAATAAGACGGTATTAAGGGTAAGGGGGGGGGGCAGTAGGGGGGAAATCCGACTCAGCCCTTCATTGCTTTCCCTTAGCCCAGTAATCCTTTATTTTAAGATCCTCGCTCAAGCCTCAGCTCTCCTCTTTCATCTACTTACTTCACACCCAGCTTTATTATGGTTCTTCCAGTTAAAAAAGAATTGCGACCTCTTAATTTCAACTAAAGAAATATTCAGTGGGTACATTGCAGAGAAAGGCATAAAATGGAAAGCACAATTCAGCCCTCTCTGTCTAAGCCAGCAACAGGCTTGTCACTTTTGCTTGTTAAAAAAAAACAAAACAACTTTAGATTCATTATATATATAAAATCTGGTAAAGATATAAAATAAAGCATGAGCTCAAGCACATGCACACACATAGCCGCAACAGAGGCAGGTGATCAGAGCAAATGTAGGTTAATCTTGAGTTCATCCACATCCTGTATTGTATTAGTGGAGGCTGTGTCGTTGTCACACTGCGTATGTCGTGTGTAGCACATCTCCCTACGCCTGGCTTCACCCGCTTGAGCTACACACTTGGGACACGGGGGAAACGGGGCTCGTCAAGCCACAGAACCGTTTGCTGTGAAATATTCATCGTGTCGGATCTGTTAACCCCCGGCTGATGGATTCGAGGGATTTCTGCTGGAGTAGTTCTTGGAAAAAATGTCTGCACCAGACAGGGGGAAACCACAAACGTGTGGGCCGTGCCACCCACAGGCATGTCGTGTGGATGGTTGATGGTCATGGACTTGAATCCTCTTTCCTCCTCTGAGAATAAGATATTAGACATCCAAAGCATGTATATATAAGACGTTTGGACTACATGTTATTTTCTATATTTTACTTTGTAGACTAAAATAGGATAAAATTGAGTGTCTTTGGAGCCTAAGGGTATGTGTGTGCTTTGCTTTCACAGGCGATATTTCAGCTTGGAGGTTCTGAGCTGTTGCAGTGTTAAATCACTTAGGAGGTACTTGGTTGTTACTACACTCAGATCATAGAGTCATAGAATTGTCCAGGTTGGAAGGGACCTTTCAGATCACTGAGTCCAACCATCAACCCAACACTGACAAACCCACCACTAACCCATGTCCCTCAGGGCCACATCTGCCTGGCTTTTAAATACCTCCAGGGATGGTGACTCCACCACTTCCCTGGGCAGCTTGATAATCCTTTCGGCCTATAAATTTTTCCTAATATCCATCCTAAACCTCCCCTGGTGCAACTCCTCTGGTTTTCTCTTGTCCTACCGCTTGTTACTTGAGAGAAGAGACCAACCCCTGCTGGCTACAACCTCCTTCCAGGGAGTTGTAGACAGTGAGAAGGTCTCCCCTCAGTGATTTCACAGAATATAAAAGGCCATCCTGGTTACAGTTTGGCCTCTAAGCTGCCCTGCAGGTTCCTCTGTCTTGCAGGCATCTAGGAGGCATATCCATTGGGGCGAACAGCAATTGTGGCTGTGACCTTGCATCATTATCTCCATTGGCCTCAGAGAAGCGGGAAGGAGGATGCTGTGAGGAGACGATAGGGTTAGACCACATGTTTGTCTGCCATGGGCAGTATGCACAGAAGAAATATGTGGTATTCAAGATTTTCTTTGCATTGGACTTTTGCAGCATGTTACTGCTCCAGCCCAGTGCAAGGAAAAACTTGAATACCACGTATTCTGGGCGCTTGGTTTACTGCTCTTCTACTTGGTGGTCAAGGTCCTTGTTTCTCAATATCTTCTTCATGAACTTTCATGGAGATCATCATGGTCTCCCTTTTCCTAGCGTTGGCCTTCTTGCCATCTTGGACATGTAAACCTTTTGAAATCGGGTGACTACGTCTTCTATTAAAGCCTGCAGCAGAGTTGATTTCATATATTATGTGAACCTCAGACCATGATTAACTAGTCTCTTCATTTTTCATGTGTACAATTAAGTTCTTAGGAAACCTGGTGCCCAATCAGCATGTGAAGGTTATTCAGATGCAGTCATATAGTAGCTACTACGGTGAGGAGCAAGTAATTATGCTCCAAGTCATCAATGCAGCGGCAAAACAATAGCTGCTATTTAAGTTTCACCGTCTTCCTCCTCTACCCCCTTTGCTGCTGAATCTATTTCTACTCCTGTGCCAGGATGAGCAATTACACTGTCATGCAGACTAGAAATGAAATCAAAGAGCAACACTAATTTTGAGCTGCATTGGGAACACAGAAAGAAGAGAAGTAACGAGTCCCTGAAGGGATCAGAAAAAAACAGCTCGTCGAATAACATGGCTGCAACAGAAGAGCTTCTAATTCATGTCACACAGCCATTTCCTGACCTTCCTTCAGAGAAACCCATCCTCCTGCATCCGTGATTTGGGTGATAATTGAGTAAATCCTGGCAAAATCTTACCTGTCGTGCCCAGCACCGCCCCTCTCCATCTTTTACCTCAAGGGCAAACCTTGCGGTTCCTATGCAGCTGAACTGCAGCATCACTAAAGCATCCCCAGGCTGGAGAAGGGCCAGGATCTGGGGAACGGGAGCTGTCGATGAGCTCAAGCAGCTTCTCAACAGAGCTTTCAGGAAAGTCAGGACAGGGAGTTTTCCCCAGCTGTCCCTGCCCGGCACTACGAGGATAAATGGTCTTCTTGAAAACCCCCACTACTACAGCAGAGCAATCTGGACCAGAGCTGTTGTCTGCAGTGTTGGCCAGTGAGATGCATATACATATAGATATCTATCATATATATGTGATCTATATATACATATATATATTTCATGTCCTTGGGCAGCAGCTTTTCATTTCTCTAAAAGTCTGGTCCGACGTTGCCAAAAAAAGTGATGCCTTTGGATTCTCTCCCCATCCTGCTGCTGGATCTCTGGGGTGTTCTGATTGTGCTACGAGTATGCAAAACGTAATTGCTTCATTTGACCTAAAAAACTTCCTTTTCCCCAGCCTTAGCACATCTTGCTGCACCAGATTCCCCTCTTAAAAACGGCATCGTGGATTCACGAATAGCTTTTGCAGTGTGGTCCAGCAAGCTCTGGTTCAGAAAAAGTCATTTATGCCCATATTTATATGTAAGGAGCAGCTAAGAGCCGCTGTGCATGTGCTCAAGTGTTTTGCTGAACTGAAATAATGCATTTTTAATGCACTTCTTGTTTGTGTCGACTCTTGAAATGAGGTGCTGAAAGCACCAAGAATCCCAGGGGAGCCAAGTGGCTTTCGAGGCCACCAGTTTCAGCATGGGGATGGGCAGAGGCCGTCTCTGGAGGAGGCCACCTCTGGCAGAGTTGCCACAGGCAGCTGCTGGTTTCTCTTTATCCCATCGGATATTTGAATGAGTTCATTGCATTCAGCATGAATTACTCAGAAAAATCCTTGCACTTGAAGAAGAACAGAATTTACAATGCTGTGCTGGCTTTGCAAGGTCTTCCACTTCTATCAATATGAAGGCTTCTTCTCAAGGTTGTTTTTTTTTCACATGTGTTACTGAGTGAGCCGTGTTAATTCCTGTGTCCATACCTTGCTGGTAGCCATGGGGTTGTGCACATTGTCTTGTGAGGGAGTCAGATTTATTATGTTCTTTGGCCCAGCAAACTCACAGGAGCACTTTGACTCTCCTCATGCTGTTCAGGTTTCTGCAGCCCATCCAGATCTGCCTGGGGCAAGGCTTTTCCCAACCCTAATCTTGCTACAGCACCCTGTAGATAAAGATGCTTTTGTGTCAAAGCATCCATGCCATGAGCTGTTTTGTTTGTTTAACCTTGTGGCAAACTTTACAGTCATTTGCCCATTTGGAGGACAAGGGAGCTGAGAAACTGCTCTTGCTCCAGCCAACTGGAGAATAGACATAGAGGCCATTAAATGGGATGTTAGCAGAGCTTCGACCAGGCCCTGACCCATTTTCCAGGGGTGAACATGACATTTACAGATGGGTTGTTTCTGCAAGCAAGCTCAGAAATGTCAGGCTGTGATTACCCTGGGAGCTCTTCTTGCAGGCTGCTTTGGGTGGCTTCCTTGGAGACACCAACATTGAATTCACTGGCTTCACAGGCTTGAGCATGTATGAAGACAGCACAGCAGCTTCTGTATGGAGTGGCCAAAGTGTGTCCCTTCCTCAGCTGGACTCATGAGCTTATAACAGCAAGGGAAATGCAGAGAGGTATAAACTGGCAAATCTCCATGAGGTTGGGATTCACACCAGGAGGGTTCCTAAGGTCTCGTTGCCATTGGGTTTAACCTCTTCAGACATCCAGATGGAACTTTCCTCGGTTTCTGGCATTTCTCCAGTGGGACCTCCCAGTGTTATCTAGCCCCGAGTTCACGTATTTAGCCACTAAAGGGATATTTAGGAGGTAGGGAGGGCCTTGGGCTACTGGGCTGTAGAAGATGCTGGTGGATATCCTTTACCTGGCTCAGACTTGCTTGCCTCATGCTGACTGAGCACAGGGACTTGGGTGAACGCCGCAGGCTTAAGAGTAGAGCTAAGGTGGAGGTACCACTGGAAGGAAGGAGGTGACCCCAAACACATTGGTATTTACCCTGAGGTCCACAAACAAGTGGACTTTGGGTGGCAAGGGTGCCCAGATGTGCCACCTAGTCTGAGTGTGGGGATTTAACTCACCCTTTCCTATCATACACGGACCTCTCTGTGCTGCTCAGTGGCTGACTATTCATAGAATGGTTTGGGTTAGAAGGGACCTTAAAGATCATCCAGTTCCAACCCCCTGCCATGGGGGACCCCACTGGACCAGGTTGCTCAAAGCCCCATCCATCCAGTTGAGGACTCACAGATGGTCCTCAACTCTCCTATTTCTCTCTGCTGAGATGTGAGCAGTGTCAGGGTTGTTACTCTTGGGGTTCCTGTCCCACGACTCCTTTGCTCTCTGAGCTCCTTGACCCTCTGCAGTGTTCATCGTCACCTTCATCCATGCATTTGTGACGTTTTGGACATGACAACACATCCAATAATTCTCCTTCCTTGGAAGGCCGTTGCTCCGTGGCCTTCGGGCAATGAAATATCCATGATTTGTGAGCTGCTGACTCAAGCAACTTTTATAAATGGATCGCAGGATGATTCTGCTCTGCCAAATGACTCAAATTCATCCGTTTCAGTACATTAATCGTATTTTGCTCATAGGCTGCTTCAGCCAGTGCTAAAGTCACCCTGTTGAAGGCTCAGCACTTTTCCTCCTCTTCTCTGACAGTGCTGTACTTGATGGGCCCTGACCAGGGACATCTGTGGATACTGGTCCCTCCCCAGCCTTCTCAGACTTACTCCATTGTTCATTGTCAACCTTGCAAACCCATACATTAATATACCACATTGTTTTCGTCTTTGTGCACAATTAGGTGCCAGCTTGTCCAATTTGCTCTGTGTTCATCTATATGTGTCTGTGCGTGTCTTAGAGGTTGATTATTAACGTTTGGGGAAAAATAATCTCGGGCACCAGGAGCTTCATTATACCATTGACAGTCTCAGTGCGGCTTTACAGTAAATTATTGTGTACAAGATAATAGCGTGGGGATTAGAGGATACAGCTGTCATTAAGCATCCACGTAGGAGCTGGAGACAGGGCACTTGGTGCAGTAGACAATAGGGGGGTAGATCTTGCCCTGGTGGTGGCAAATTTGGGGTGCTGACAAGACCATTGCGATAGGGCTTGGTTGGATTTGACCTTTTAACCAAAGGGGGCTGGGGTGGGAGATGGGGTGAAATGGCTGAAGGCAGTGTCTCGGGGTGCAGGGGACACGTTGTGTTGCAGTCACGTATCAGGCTGTCAGAAGCAGCAAGAAATTATCCAGGTTCAGGATTTTAGAATTATTTCTCTGGGAGGCAAGAACACGTTGTGCTGTTTGCTATTGCACAAGGGACCTCAGCGTGGGGCTGTGTTCCTTTATTGCTGAAAATGTGTTAGGAGTCGTGTTTTGGTTCTTGCAGAACAATAACCATCCATCAGGCTTATCTTTAAAATCAATTGTGTTTGCAGGAGGATACACAGCCTGTTTATATTGAGTCCAAATGGAACTTTTTCTGTTCACATTAGAAAACAGCTTTAGGATGGAAACAAGTGCATGTCCCTCATAGGAGCAGCCCTTTGTGAGCAGAATTTGCCGGTCCAATACCTTCTGGCTGATCACAGCCCAGGACCACAGGGTCCTGGAGGGAGATTGGAGGAGATTCCTACAGTGTGGAATAGCTCCTGCTACTGCGCATAATTTGTGGAGGACAGCAAAATGCTGAAGAGCAGTGTTAATGATCATCTCAAGTATGCATTGCTGAAATTTCCTTTGATACCTCTGAATCATAGAATCATAGAATCATTCAGGTTGAAAGAGATCCTTGGGATCATTGAGTCCAACCATCTACCCTACTCTACAAAGTAGAATATTCTCTATATCCATCTGAACAGCCATGACGTAATTAAATCTCGTTAAATGCTGGACTTCCTCATCAAGTCCAACCATCTACTCTACAAAGTAGAATATTCTCAATATCCATCTAAACAGCCATGACGTAATTAAACCTTGTTAAATGCTGGACTTCAGTGACCTCCTTTGGCACTGAGTTCTAGAGTTCGACCAGGCATTATCATTGATTTTGGATTTCCCACTGTTTCCTTTCACTGAACATCTCATGCATTAAGAGGGAAAAGGGAGCTGGAGAATATTTGGGAGCAAAGGATAACTCTATTCCAGAAAGGCAAAATAATTTTAAAATTCCAGATAAATTTACTACTTAGTTTGGCCAAAATATATATTTATATTTCATTGCTGTTTTGTTTAGAGGAATATTAAGGAGAGAGGTGATGTTCTGAAATATTCCTTGTGAAGCAGTTTGATGTTTTGCTTCATAAGAGGATTTGTAGTCCTTTTGTGTTGTCCTGAGTAGAATAAGGAAAGAACTAGATGGAAAAGAATTAAAGAAAGTGAAAAAAAGAGTTAAATTTTGATTTTAAAATGAATGAAACAATTCAGGCCCAGCATTTTGTAAAGGATTTTTTTTTTCCAGTGAAAAATCTGAATATTTTTCATTCTTGGTTGAGCCATAGTTTTTCAACTTAAGCTAGAAATATCCCTTCTGAGCAGGACTCCACCATATTCTTGGTTGAGCCATAGTTTTTCAACTTAATCCCTTCTGAGCAGGACTCCACCATGAAGTTCCTGGTCTCCCTTTTCTGCACCATTCATTATTTCATACGTGCACATTATGCTGAGGGAATTGGGCTGGGTCACTGCTGGTAACTCTGCTGTCAGCAGAATACATTTAACATCCTCTGCTGATTCTGAACAAACGTAACCTCTCTTTTAAGTCCTTCAAAGTAGGTGAAAGCTTTGAAGTGGTTAAGCCTGGCGCTATGTCCTCCTCCTTCCCCCTCTTGGCATTGCTTTGACATCAGTAGATGAAGTCAATCAATGCCTACATGAGTGTTGGTGAGCATCTCCAGAGAGGGTTGCATGCCATAGCTCAGAGTTCACATCAATCCCATGTCCCCTGGCTGGGGTGGAGGAAGATGTTGAGGTCACCTTCACCTTAAGCAATCTTCAGCCAAGGGGAAAATGCAATTAAAATAAAATAGCTAGGGTGGATGAAGCCCCATGCAAGAGCAGTGTGGTATCCACTGATATCTGTAGGGAGCAACTCTTGGCTTTAATGGGTATAGATCAGGCCACCACCTCCCCAGGCTACTGTCATCTTAAAAGAAGATCTACTACCTATTAATTTGCAAGACGTCTGCTCCATCCTATGCAGCCCTGTGTTCTCATCAGGTCTGTAGATGGCTAAACTCCCTTTATCTTCACTAGGAATTTTTCCTGTTGGACTGGGCTTGCAAAAGGTCATCTGATGGCTCTTATAGTCCTTTTTGTTGAGTTTCATTTCGATTTCCATTCCAGGCCAGCGCTGGGTTCCCGACTGATTCTAATTATTCTTTGTAACGCTGGGACCAGAACTCGGCAGAAAATGAGGAGACGTGTAATTTGCTGCTATTTCATTTTAAACCCCCTCCATTTCGTGCCAAGATAGCAGTTCTTAAAATCTTCCTCAGCAAGACTAAGACCAATGAAAATCCCTTAGATAAAGAATTACAGAGGTGGACTGAGTTGTGCCTGTTGGATGTGTCCATATTGGTGCTGGTCCATGCTCGTGACTTGTCCTTGCAGTGTGAGCAAAGGTTTTTGGTCAGGGTTTAGGTGAGCTTTGAGGCTGAGATCTTTTAGGATGGGGTCTAATAGACTCCTGAAATATTTTCAGAGCTCATTTTGTGTGGAGCAGTCTATGGTGGTCTAGACCCCACTACGACCGGCTGATCTCAAAACAGGGAGAAATTACATTTTCAAGGCTCATTTCAGATTGCAGACGGAATTTGTAACTTTTGGGCACCTTTCCCACAAATTGACCTTGGGGTGGTAAATAGTAATGAAGGAGGTCTCAGAACTGCAGGGGCTTTCCCTAGGCCAGGGTTAGTTTAATATTACAGGAGCAACCAATACAATAACTTAGAGAACAGATATTTTTACCAGTCCCACAATAGCAAAAAAACCCCCAAAGCCGCTGCTTTTCCTCTCACAGAATCACAGAATCACATGGGGTTGGAAGGGACCTCTGGAGATCATCCAGTCCAACCCCCTGCCAGAGCAGGGCCACCCAGAGCAGGTTGCACAGGAACGTGTCCAGGTGGGGTTTGAACGTCTCCAGAGAAGGAGACTCCACCACTTCCCTGGGCAGCCTCTGCCAGGGCTCTGCCACCCTTTGCTGCATATAAGGAGTATATAAATTCATAAAGGCATCTCTGAGTGACATAAATATCCTGGAGCATCAGGCCAATTCCAGATACCCTAGTGCGACTGCCCTAAGAGGTTGTAGCCATGCCGTGCACTGTTTGGAAAAATGAGCTGCTGGTGACATAGGACTGTATCAGTCAGATATTTGATGGAGAATCACCAGACCTTCGAAGGAGATTTAGGTCACCTTCCTGAGGGGTCCCTCCATCCCTACAATGGATAGAGACCCCACCCAGGGTACCTGCCTCCTTGTTTGTACTTTGAATTAATAAAATCGACGTGCCTGGCACTCAAATATGGTGATCCAGGCTGTGAAGTTGTTAGCACATTCCTGCCTATGGTTTTTTTCCAAGAACTTTCCCAAACAATTGTTGGGCTGGGTTCTGGAGCTTGCATATTCCAAGGGCAGCTCCCAAGGGGCTGTTTCCCATCACTCACCTGTGGTGGAGACAGAGAGGTTTAGGAATTTGTACTTTTGGGCTAATTAACTGTGGTAAGCTGAGTGTCTGGGCACTGATGCAACCAGCACAGAATCGCCTGTGTCTGTTCTGGTAACACTTTTGTACAGTTTATGTGTTGCCTGAATATCAAAAATAGGTCCTGAGATCAGCTTCCTGCACCCAACGTACCTGTAGTAAATGCTCTGGGTTTCTCTCCTCCTCTCCAAGCCTCTCCAAGCCCTGTCCAGTTCTGGACTCCCCAGTTCCAGAAGGACAGGGAACCCCTGGAGAGGGGACAGCAGAGGCTACAAAGATGATGAGGGGCCTGGAGCATCTTTCTGATGAGGAAAGGCTGAGGGACTTGGGTCTTTTTGGTCTGGAGAAGAGAAGACTGAGGGGGGATCTGATCAATGCTTATAAATCCTTAAAGGGTGGGTGTCAGCAGGATGGGGCCAGGCTTTGTCCAGTGGTGCACAGGGACAGGACAAGAGGAAATGGGCAAAAGCTTGGCTATAAGAAGTTCCACCTAAACATAAGGAGGAACTTCTTTGGGGTGAGGGTGGCAGAGCCCTGGCAGAGGCTGCCCAGGGAGGTGGTGGAGTCTTTCTCTGGAGACATTCAAACCCCACCTGGACAAGTTCCTGTGTAACCTGCTCTGGGTGGAGCAGGTCCCTTCCAACCCCACATCATTCTGTGATTCTGTGATTCTGTGGGTAGCAGATATGCAGGATTTGGCACACTGTGTGCTCGAGTGTGGTCACAGCAGGGAGTAGCTGGTCCATCCCAGGTGTGGTAGGACTCCATACAGATGTGGTCCATGCTCTCTCACGTGCTGGAAGGGACCAGCTCTAGTGTAATAGCTGGTGATGTGAAATCATGCACATTTACGTGGAAAGGATTCAGAGTCATAGAATCATAGAGTGATAGAATCATAGAATCAAAGAATTGGTTTGGGTTGGAAAGGGCCTTTAAGGGCCATCTAGTCCGACCCTCCTGCCATGAGCAGGGGCATCTTCAACTAGATCAGGTTGCTCAGAGCCCCGTCCAGCCTGGCCTGGAATGTTTCCAGGGATGGGGCATCTCCCACTGCTCTGGGCAACCTGTTATTTCCAGACGTTCTCTGAATTTGTGTGACATATCTGCTATTTACAGCTTCCTGGTCAACACTGTAAAGTATTTCAACATCAATAGCCTTCTATTCCTTGCCAGCCCACCAGTAGCATGAGGTTCTTCTCTCCTTTTTCCCCACCTCCTGTGTCTGCCTTGTCTGCAGAGCCCACAGGCTTTTCAAGGAGCAGCCCGTCTCTTTCTGCTTGTTTGCATAATGCGGTGCATAACGAGGTTGCCGGGCACTATGGTAACAAATAAGCTGCTTCAAAGCTCACCTCCATATAAACCAGTATTTTATGAACAGCAGAAGGAATAAATCCTGGTTTGCGTTCCATCTTTACTGTCCAACCCCTGCGTGCGTGGTACTACAGCCTCCATCCTTTGTCTCTGCTTCCGTAGATGCCAGCTGTGCTGAGCTTTGCTGATGGACCTGGTTTGCCCTCAGTTGAAGAACACCATTTGGGTGTTCCCGCTGTGCGCACTCACTGATTTTGGGGAAGCATGTTGTAGTTTTCACCTCTGAGATTTCTACCTCTGCCAAAAATACAACAACAAATAGCTAACGGGTTCAGGAGTTGTTATAGAGGGATCTGAGTGATATATAGATGTGGACAGAGAGAATTAGTGCATGACTTTATTTCCTTTAGAAAGCAGTTAAAAACATTAGAGTCTACTTACAGAACAAAAGTGGATCCTAGGAAGGAGCCTTTTACCTTCTGAGGAGCTTAGGATGAACTTTGAGTTTATCAGTAATGTTTTCACACCTTCAATCCAGTGCTTTCAAGATGTTTCTCCCTCCTTTCCCTCAACTCTTCTTGCAGAAGGCATGTTTTAACAAAGGACTTCAGAGAGATATCTGTGGATAAATGGGTGACAGAAAGAAGGGAACACAGATGAGCATGTGTTGTTCATTTAGTGCAACAGTTTAATGAGGAATAGGGTCCTTCAGACAGTATTCCTGGGTCTTTGGTAATATTGTCCAAGCCCAAGAAGGACTGAATAGTAAAAGAGGGGGTGATAAATGAAGAAATACAGGGAAAATAAAAAATAGATATAGGTAGAATCAACACTAAGACAGGATGGAGAGTTGGAGACGGGATTTGGCTCATAGATTAAGATACCTACATTGAGAGGTGTATGTGTGAGTGTCTTCATGTGTGCTAGAAGTTTGTATTCCCATCAGTGGAGATGTTCCTTTAGCAGAGCCCAAAGAAGCATTCTGTTTGTCCTAAATCTGTCACTCATCTTTGGCATAGGGAAGGGTTCTCCAAGGTCCACTGACTGTGTTGGTCAGTCAGTCCACATTGACTTCCACAAGGACACAGTCACCCTGCAGGAGTGGTTGAGACCTTAACACAGGTGTTTTAGGAGGAGAAACACACCCAGGAGACTGTTGTAAACAACAATTATCTTGGAAGAGAAAGGGTTTTTTCCATCTTTGCAGTGGGATTGTGTGAATGGGAAACGTGGTACTGGCTGGACAGGGAGCTACACTGATCCTGGAGGTAAAGGGACCATTTATTACTGTGCCTTGAGGACAACAGATGAAGCCTAGCCTTCTTGCCTAAGCGGGCCCTCTGATGACTGATAAAGTGTGCATGTCCATTCGGAAGCTTTTCTGAGCCTCTGGACTCAGTCCAGCTGCTTATCTTCATAAAAGTAAAAGCTGAATATCTCCGTGACCATTTGTCAAATTTGGTTGAAGCAGATTAAGATGCTCAAAGCTATTATGGGAAGGGATTGACTGGCAGTGCCCTCACACAGGGTTCATTTCTCTAATAAACCAGGCTGAAAACTAATAACACAGCCCAAAAATACTTGAGCAGAACAGAGCAGGAGGGAAAGGATCTGCAACTTAGTGGTCCCAGTGCCACAGAGGTCCTGAAATTAAAACAAGGGGTTTGATCTCTAAGGAAAATTCACCCCTTTGTGGAGGGCCTGTATCACCACTGCTAAGATAGCTCCTGGTTTGTACTGGAGTCTTAAGGACCTGAAGACTGGGACTATGTCTGAGCATGATCCATCTAAGGTAGCAACTCACTTGGGGTTTTCTCAGATGAACGGCAATTTTTAGAGAAAAAATGAAACAGTTTGCTTCAAAATTAGGAAGATGATGGTGCTCCATTGGGAAGGACTAAAATGTGCCTGAGAAGGAGGCTGTGGATGGGAACAAGAATGTGTCCAGCACATGCTAAAAGCCTTTGAAATGTGTTTGGATTTTTTCCTCTAAAAAGTCACAGCTCTGTCCAAAAGAAATGAAAAATGGTGTTATTTTTTTCCAGTAACTTGGGAATTCACCATCAGCTAACAAAGAGAAGCCATAGCTCACAATACCTGATAAACCATGTATTTCCTGCTCTGCTTGAGTTTGCATCTAAGACAGCTTTATCTTAAAGTGTTCCTTTATGGGAATTAACAAAAGCTGTACTCACAGGCAATGGGTAAGGAATGGTTGTAGGAAATCTTGTCTCTTCACATTTCTGAGTCACCCAGCTAGCTTGCCTGCAGGGAAGTTTGCTGAGAAGCGCGTGTCCTGTGTTGAGTTGCAGAACATGAATTTTGATGTTCCTTTCTAAGTATTCTTTTCCACCCTAATTGTGAGAGCCAGGAATTGCACACAGGCAGCTTCAGCACAGAGACAAAGCTGTAGAGACAAAAAAGCATCTATGTTTTGGAAAAAAGGGATCACAGTCACATCCAAGGACAGTTTTTCAGAGGGGACCCAACCATTGTCACACAAGTGGCAAGTTGTCTGGTGCCCAGGGCTCCCCAATTTTAATACAGCAGATTTAATTTGAATGTATCCTAATGTGTCAATGGGTTTTAGATGAGGTCAAAAATGAGCTGTTGGGAGTCAGTTTCTTTGTAAAGTTGATTGGATGGAGGCAAAAGCCCTTCCAAGTAGAGCTTGCTGAGCAATGAGGGATTTCATTCCCACATTACCACTATGCCTGTTGGTTTAATTCCTTAACTCCTTTCTTTTTTTGATGTTCAGAAATGAGTTCAGACCCTGGATAGATGTCAAGCCCGTGAAAGCTATAAAAGCAAAGTCCCAGTACAAGCCGCCAGAGGAGAAAATGATCCACGAAACCAGTTACAGCGCTCAATTCAAGGGAGAAACCAGTAAGCCTACTCCAGCCGATAACAAATACCTGGAGCGCAGAAGGATACGCACTCTCTACAGCGAGCCCTACAAAGAACCACCAAAGGTGAGAAAGCCAATGGAAGGGACCCAGGGCCGTCACTGCTCCTGGTGGGACATGTCCAACACAGTAAGGCTGAGCTGGACACTGCCTTCTGTCATTCCCCTTATGTGGCATCTTCATTTCCAACCAGCGGGTGCATCAGGGCGTCCACCTTGGAGATGGTGGTGGATGAAAACTGAATATGAGTTGTCAATGTGTGCTCGCAGCCCAGAAACCCAATCAACGGTATGCTGGGCTGCATCAAAAGAAACATGGTCAGCAGGTTGAGGGAGGTGATTCTGCCCTTTTACTCTGCTCTGGTGTAGACCCCGTCTGGACTACTGTGTCCACTTCTAGGTCACCAAAAATAAGAAGGACATGGACCTGTTGAAGCAGATCCAGAGGCCACAGAGATGCTGGGAGGGCTGGAGCCCCTCTGCTGGGAGGACAGGCTGAGAGAGTTGCAGGGGTTCAGCCTGGAGAAGAGAAGGCTCCGGGGAGACCTTGGAGCCCCTTCCAGTCCCTCAAGGGGCTCCAGGAAAGCTGGGGAGGGACTTTTTACAAGGGCATGTAGTCATATGACAAGGGATAATGTCTTCAAACTGAAAGAGGGGAGATTTAGATTTGATATGAGGAAGAAGTTCTTTGGTGTGAGGGTGGTGAGAGCCTGGCCCAGGTTGCCCAGAGAAGCTGTGGCTGCCTCATCCCAGGAGGGGTTCAAGGCCAGGTTGGATGGGGCTTTGATCCACCTGGTCTGGTGAGAGGTGTCCCTGTCCAGGGCAGGAGGTTGGAATTAGATGATCTTTAAGGTCCTTTCCAACCCAAACCATTCTGTGATTCTTTGGGCTCTAGTACAGGTTGAGGCACTTTGGAGACTACAGTGCCCTACGTCAAACTGTAGTGAGAAGGGAGGGTAGCTCCCAGATGAAGAGGTTTTGGCATTGTCATTTCCCAGGTGAATATCTAGACAGCTTTCTCTTTCTCCCTCCAAAGTCATAGGTGCCCCACATTATATTTTATCCCAGGAACAACATGGTAAGAACCAGATCCTCATCTTTTCCAACCCAAACCATTCTGTGATTCTTTGGGCTCTAGTACAGGTTGAGGCACTTTGGAGACTACAGTGCCCTACGTCAAACTGTAGTGAGAAGGGAGGGTAGCTCCCAGATGAAGAGGTTTTGGCATTGTCATTTCCCAGGTGAATATCTAGACAGCTTTCTCTTTCTCCCTCCAAAGTCATAGGTGCCCCATCCAGGAAAGCTGGGGAGGAACAACATGGTAAGAACCAGATCCTCATCTGCAATTAATTCAGAGTGTGCCACAGATTTTGACAGCAAGCACTTTGGCTTTGATCAGATGGAGGACGTGTCGACAAGGGCCTGGGCTGAAATGTCTTCCAGACTTGTTTTCTAGGAGCAGCCGAGGATCTGCATATAAATGGAGTCAGTGTATGCAATTTAAACCTAGTGCCATTAGTCCCAGAGTTTATAAGTGTTTAGATTTGTCAGGTCTCAGAGGGGTGGCAGGGCCAACATGGAGGAGATGAAGACTTCTGTTCCTCCTTGATTTTGAAGCCATCCTTCCTATTTTGGGGGCTTTAGAAATAGGTAATTGCAAGGCACTGTTGTGGACTTTGTTCAGGTGCCAGTTGGTGTTCCTGTGCCCCAGCTATCCCCAAGTAATTTTACTCTGTTGTAGCAATCTGTTAGGGAAGAGCAAACTGAGGAGTTATGCCCTGGGAGAAAAATGGGGGTTTAAACCAGCCTTTTTGTCCTGAGCATCATTTCCCTGCTTCAAGTGGAGAGAGAGATAATCTCCTGGGGGGCTTGCGAAGCCCCTCCTGAAGTCAGAGAAAGGTGGAAGAATTGATAAAATTACTCATAATATTCACTCTGCTCTTTACCTTGCTGTGTCCTGATCTGGATACAACGGGCTCTGGTGACTTCAGGGGCACTGTGGCTTCAGGGCATCAACACCATGAAAGGAGTTGGCCATTTGCAACTCAGCACGTGCCCAGCTGCTCCCCTCCCTTGGTGACAGGGCATAGCTGAGTAGATAAGTAACATTTGTGCTATTTCTGATCTAAATCCTGTTTTCCACCTGTCCTTGTGTCTCTCTTTCTCTCTCTCCATCTCTGTGTTGTCGTTTTGCGTGTCGCTCTCTATGCAGGTGGAAAAGCCTAGCGTAAAGCCTTCCAAACCAAAAAAGACCACAACAAGCCATAAACCCCTGAAAAAGGCCAAAGACAAGCAGATTGCATCTGGCCGGGCTGCCAAGAAAAAGAGCGCCGAGACCTCCAACACAGCAAAGCCAGAGGACAAGGAGAAAAGTAAAGAGATGAACAATAAACTGGCTGAGGCAAAAGAGTAAATGTCACTGCACTTTCCTTTCTTTCTTGTTTTCTTTTTTTTTCCTTTTCTTTCCTTCTTTCTTTCCTTCCTTTTTTTTTTTCTTTTTTTTTTCCTTTGAGTAAATAAAGGCCACAAAATTAATTAGAGGCTTCTAATCTGCTTTTTGTTCTGATTGTATTAGAAGCTTTTCTGTTTTATTTCCAAGGAGGATTAGGGAATCCTTGTTTCTGAGGTCAGGTTGTTCTGCTTTGCCTGCACAACACGGCTCTGCACAGAGTGAGGGACGTGGGAATGCACAAGCCGAGTCGTAGGAGATGAAGGTGATGGATTAACCGACGTTGTGTCCAACAGCCTGTCCCTTTCCTCAGGCTTGGTCCTTCAACGCTTTGACAGCGTGGAAGTGCCTGTTGAGCCATGGAGGGGCTGTGCTGTCATCCCATGAGGCCCTTTTGGGGTTGGCCGTTGTTTGGCCATCTCCCACTGGTGTCAGCAGGTGAAAGGTTTTGCAGTCAGAGAGGATCAGAGGTTCATTTGTGATGCCATGGATCTGCCCTAACTCTGCTAGAATCAGTGATGTGGCCAAGAGCGATTTCCCCTGGTGACACCGGTGGGACTTTTGCTCCAAGAAACAACAGGGAAGGAGATCCCATGCGAATAAAGGGCCAAATCTTCCCCCAGGGTAGCTGGGGGTATAGTTCTAGCTGCATCAAGGCAGCTTCACCCATTAACACCATTAAAAAGACTTGATTTATAAAAAAAAAAGGAGTAAGGGAAGGCGCAGAGAGCAGTGAAGACTTCCCAAGTGTGTAGCAGGTCAGACTAGGTTATTGGCAGGCTGTTCTTCCCTATTGTTTCCCCTAGGTTATGGATCTTTTTAGTTATTCCTGGTTTGTTTTGAATCTTGGTCTGCTTTCATCGCTTCTGGGGTGCCAGTAGACAGAGCTAGATTTCAGAAAGAGGTTTGGTTTGCAGACATGACCTTCCAAGGGTTAGAGAGAAAAGAGTCACCAAGGTTGGCTAGAGCTGTCAGCCCCCGTTGTTTTGACTTTACCAGCTGTTGGAGTTCATGTTGGCTCGTAAGCATCCTAAGAGGGCCATAAACCACTTGCTGGGATCCCCGGACTGCCTCCAGGCAAGATCTCAGGGTCTCAATTCTATTTACTGTGCTCCTACTCTAGGAAATCCCCATGCCCAGCAAGACCAGTGTGGAAGCTGTAAACACAGCAGGACCATTTGTCAAGGAGTATGAACTGGTCCAACAGACTGGCATTGCACACCCCAAAATTTGGGTCATGGAGTCAAAGGCAGCTGGGAGAGGTGTGGTCCCAATCCAAATTTACATGCCTAACTCCTGGATTGTGTTCCAAAATACATAAGGATTAAGCTTGATCCCACCAAACTGAGCTGTTAAACTCTCCTGTAATGGAGTAGCTGCAAGTCAAGATGCAGGGTTCCTCTTTATGCTTTTTGGCAGCTCAGTATTTCTATCCTACCACACAGTCCAGCTTGAACCTTTCAGAGAACAGACAATTGGGAAGAACGAAGAGCGAGATGGGAGGTAGTGGTAGGTGTAGGGAGGTGGGGTAAGAGGAGACTATCAGAACTGTGTTGCTGTAGAGGTGTTTGAACGAGGGAAGTCTTGCTGCTAGGATATTTTAGAGATGTGAAGCTATCTCATAGAAAAAGGGATGGGCCGGGAGGGCGAGGAGTCCCATTTTTGGGGTCTCACCCCATTAGAATTGGGTCCTTTTGGAAACATAAATGAGTGGAGGGTTACAAGGCTGGGAGAACGTTTCCAAAGAGGAGGAAAGCTCTGTGGTATACAGGTAGTGACATTTGCTGGCCTTAGTAATGAATAAATGCCAAGTTCAGTGTATTGTGTGATGTGTCCTGTTTGGCTTGCGCTAACAGCCTAAAGCTTTGAGTATAAGTAAGTGTAGTGTTCTGAATTCAGTGGTGTATTTCCAAGCTTAGCTGTGTTAGAACTGTGTGCTATGAGCTAGTCAGGTTGTGTATGTGGAAAATATATATTCATATATAGAGATATATATATTTAAACCTCCGTCGTTTAGGAGGAAACCAGGGAAATCCTCCAGGAAGTAAAACTGTGGAAATCTTTGCGAATGTAGTGCATTTTTGATGTGCATGCTCCATGGAGACGCTGACCTGTCCATATTGACCATTGCTTTTCTGAGTGCTCAGAAGCCCCCCTGCAAAGCTCAGCTCTGTCTCCAGAGCAGCTCGGCGAAAGGCTTGCGTTGAGCTGGTGGAGAGGAGTGCCGCTCACAGCTCTTCCCACCCCGTCGCGCAAGGGACAACTGCCCAGAGAAGCCTGAGCTTCCAAGACTTGGTGTGATTCCTTGGCATTTAGATGCTTCATCCATCTTCACACTCCTCAGTAACGTCCTTTCCTATCCCAGGATATAGCAACAGAGTGAAGATGACGTGTCACAGCAGGCAGAACATGTCAGGAAGGCATGTAGACAGGTACCAGTAACCCCCAACACACCAATCTCACTGTATCATGCCAATTGACTCCTCCAATTATTTTTTGGCCCAAAGCTTCACATTCAAAGACACCGCACACTTGCCACCATTTCCCCTTGAATTCAGTGGGAATTTATTCCTTGACTTCAAGGGTAACCAAATTTTGCCCAAGGAACATCACTGAGATGCTCAGACCACCCAATCCAAGCATCTCCATGATGAAGCATCAACCGCTCATCATCTAGGGCTTCAGGGTTGCTTCTTCTCAATGAAGAGCATCCATCATGGCGTTTGAATGAAACATACACAGTGAGTGGTCAGAATTCGGCCTTATGTTTCCTTAATACATGACGTTTTTGGTGGCATCTAACTACAAAGCTAGGTATGAAGTGATAGCCAGTGATCTAAATTCCCTCTCTAGTGAAGGAGCTTTCCAAGGGCCATTGAGCTACCTATTTTGGACACCTCTCTTTGCGTGGCACGAACGATCCTTGGAAAGTTTCAATCTTTGCAGAAAGAGACTGGGAGACTGGTAGGGCCTGGGCACTTCCCTCTCAGACAGCAACAAAACAGGGATATGAATTCTGGCCTTTGCTCCATGCACACCAGGTCCTCAGCATACATCCAAGCATACAGCTTAGCACTGCACTGAATGCCAGGAACTGCCAGGAACTCAGGGTGAAATCCTGCATTGCTCTACCTTCCACAGACTTTATACCCATCTGACCCACTCAGGTTTATCAGAAAGGAGACCAAATCTCTGCCGTTTCAAGTTCACTTTGGACTCTGAGCTTGTCGATCCCACTGGGAAAGAGTGCTCTTGCTGTTCTGTGTTTCCAGCTACCACATTGCTGATCCTGTCTCACTGCTGATTTTGTAATACGTTTTGCTTTCTTTGTAAAAAGGAAAAAAAAAAACAAAAAAACCACCAAACAAACAAAATGTTTTGCTTTTTACCCTGTGAAAGTTCCTATGCTGTCTATTGCTTGCTTTCTCATCTTCACTGTATTGTACTGTTTACTCCTTTCTGCAAAATGGTGCTAACTGCTGACTGAGCTCCTGTTTTCTGACTGCTTTGCACACCGATCACCTGCTTCTTCATTTGCGACGCGTCCTGTGTCAAAACGTGGCTCCCATGAATTCCACAAACTCTTGCCTCTTGGAGGCAGATAGGAAGTGTCTAATTAATATTTTGTGGCCTGGGTTTGGTTGCATATCACGAATTGTCTCTTGTAACGTGTTAAGCACACCTCCTCGTGGTGCTTTTTTCATTCTTGCTGTTCTGATGAGAATGACACACACACACACACACAAATACACACACAGACACACACACACACACAAATTAATGTATAGCCAATTGATTGTGACGTGCTTGTGATCTTTGCTTGCTCAAAGGGGTTTTTTTTCCTATGATAAATAAATGCTAAAGACGAATACCACCTCCTTGATCTTGTTTTCTCGATAAGAAGCACAGTTGAGTGAAAGAAACGCCCTTCCAACCGTAATCAGGTTTGTGTTGCTTAGAGCCACCACCACTTCCATCCCTGGCATGGGGACAACTGCGCTGTCACAGCCGGGCTCCCTTTAGGTGGCTGCTAACCTCAGACTAGCCTGGCGTGAGAGCTAAGCGTTTGCAAAGATGTGAAGATGGACATTGAAGCCATGTGGATGGAGCAGGTAGTTGGCTTTTCTTCTCTGTACATGTGGTGTATCGAGCGGAGGGTTGGTGCTGAGCCTTGCTCCTGTCCACTTTGAGCTGGGTCAGGGAGAAGAAGCCAAGCCCCACGGAGAGCTGGAGGGAGGGGAGATGCTCTGGATGAGGTTGCTTAATTACACACCTTCTTCCAACTGCCTACAGCTTTTGCTTTAGCCCAAAACCACCTGAAAGGCCCATAAGAGGGGTCAAGGGGCTCGAAATCCTCCTTGAGATGAGGTGGCAAATTCTTGGGTTGAGCACTTCCAGCATGCTGCAAGCCCGGCTACCAATGTCTGTGGAAGTGCAAAGCACTGATTTTATATAAATGACAATGTTTGCTGTCTGGAGAAAATGATGGCTGAGAAGAAAGCAGGGTCGAGGGGACAATTTTACTTTAAACAGTGAGCCCTAATCTTAGTTCCATCTCTTTTTTCTTTTAATTAGACTGTAAGCTCCTACCTGCATTTTTTATTTTTAATCATGTTTTCTCTTTTAATGAGTATTCCTATAGCATCCCCAATGACCTGGGGAAGATTTTCTGCTCATGTTTTCTCTTTTAATGAGTATTCCTATAACATCCTCACTTCCCTCCCACCTGGGGAAGATTTTCTGTGTTGGGGTTGTGTTTTGAAATCTCTCCTCCAACATAGCTCTGCTTATTTCCATGGAGCACTGACCCTTTTCTGTCTTACCATTTCTGGGTGCTATTTCTCATCCCTGCCTGGTTTAGAAATCACTTTCTGAGTTTATCCCATCCGTGACTACATGCTAATAACAGTGCTGCTTTCCAATGTCCTGCCATATCACCCTGCCTTCCCTCTCCCTTCCCCACCAGCTTCATCCCTTCATCCATCACGCATAACTATGTGATCTTTAAAGTGTTTCAGCTGAGCTGTAGCTCCAGGGATTTATCATTTCACCCCTCTGCAGCTGATATTGGAGAAAATGCTCATTGTTAAAAGACTGGTTGTTGACGGGACTTATCTGTGACAATTCATGTTGGCCAACAAGATGTTTCTCCCATGAAACAAAGGTATGGGGTCTGTTCCAGACTGCAGCGTGGATGGGTGATCCATCTAGGTCATCCATCCACCCAGCCACCCACACTCCATGCTGGAAAACACACCCCTGCTCTCCTATTGCTCTCTGAACTTGCTCAGCATCACGAAGCCTGAACGCCCGAAGGGGCAGGATGGATTTCTAAGAGACAGTAGGACCTGCTGGGCTGATGACAGGCATGGGGACCTCATCTCCCTGGTCTAAACATCACTGTCTGAACCCGCTGTTACAGACTCACTCCTTAATCTTTGCCAAGTCATTAGTGACTGGCACTGCCCACTTTTTTCCAAGGGCTGTTGTGAGAGTGACATCTGTGCAAAGCACTAGAGGTGGGTTACTAAAAATGAAATGCTTTGTCTTATAAGAGCATTTACTGTGGAGGCACTGGCTGGGGTGAAAATATGCCTAATTGTCAGCGTTGGTGTCTGGTGAGGGGACAAGAAGGGAAGGAAAAACATTGGCATGTTGAATTTAAGGCTGCTTCTCACACTCTTAATAACGGAGCATCTGAGTGCGGCTTGGCAGAGATGTCGTTGGCATGTTGAATTTAAGGCTGCTTCTCACCCTTAATAACGGAGTGTCTGAGTGCGGCTTGGCAGAGATGTCACGTTGGTTGCACAGGGTGTGAGCAGCCCCATGAAGGCTGGCCAGCCTGTTTCCAATTTTAATCAGTTTCTTTCGAATACATCATGTGCTGAGGGCTGCAGCACACACCCCCGACGACTTGAGCATGGGTGGATGAAGAGGTTCCTGCCCGATGCTCTCCATCCCTGCCTCCCATTCCCTGCATCAGATGGGAGCTTAAGTGCCTTGGGCACAGGGCTGAGATTTAATGATTTTGCCACTTTTCAGTCTCTGTGCTTCCTTTGAAAACCTCAGTTATCGTTATTACATCCCTGACTGGTAAAGCAAGGTCAAAGGATGAGTATGGATATTTCATCGGCTGACGTGTCAGCCCTTAAGTCACAATATCCTTTGGATTTAGGGTTTATTTAGAGATGTGCCAGTGTAGGAGAGAAAGGGACTTTTTCAGAAGATGGTACTTCCCAACATCCAAGGGACAACCACCATCCCCAACAGCAACATCAAATAAAGAAGAGGAGCTGTACAGGAAGAAGAAACCCCCTGGTATGAATGTGATGACACGGCAATGTTCGGCACTAAGAGCCGTGTCTCTTGCACAGTTGGAAAATATTGTGATGTTCAGACATGGGCTTCAGCTCTCCTCGTTTCCAGCAGTGTCATGGTAAGTTTGATCCAACTGGGGGTTTGGCAGCCCACTTCCATTTGCCCTTATTCATGTGACCTTCTTGGTTTGGGAGCAATTCTGGTAATGCCACTGGGTCTACTCACAAGCTGAGAGGTCTGCAATGAGGGGTAACACAGCTCTGAGAACTTCAGGACTGGTGGTTTACCGTGAGCTCTGGATTGCTTGTAAACAGTCTTAATTTCTGTTGCAGGGTGCCTTGGAAACAGCTCTCTAATCATGACTGATATGTGGAGGAAACATGAGCCCAAGGATAAAAGAAAAGCCTGCTAATGGATTGAAGGCATCTTTATGGTTTCTGAAAAGCCAGCTTTCCCTGCAGGAATTCTGCTCCGCAGAAACCTACGGCAAGGACCAGCCACCAGAAAAATGATGGATGAGGAGTAGTGACAGATCTTAGCAATATGTGGGAGCAGCGAGGAATAATAACCATTCAACGGTGTGAGAGATGGAAAGGGGCAAACATTTCTGAACCCCCCCTTTTTGTCATCTGCCCACCTCCCACCCCAACCTAGCCTGAGGCATGAAGCAACCTCAAAGACCCAAGCAAAGATGGGGCCTCCCATATTTTCTTGGGTAACCAGAGACCTGTGTGCCCTGCCTGGCTCTGAGAGAGGTCTGGAGAGCTGGGTCACAGCAGAGGTTGAGGAGCACCCTGCACTACACATGATGGAGGGGATCTCGCCACACGATGGCTGTGGCAGATGGGTCTGTCCTCATCAGTTAAACAGCACCTAGGAGCACTTGATGGTGCCAGTGCCCAATGGTCAAGATAGAGAAATCCCAAGAGTAGCCCTTGGTCATTGGACTGACCTGGTCTAGTTGGAGGTGTCTCTGCCCATGACAGGGCGTTGGAGGTCTAGTTGGAGGTGTCTCTGCCCATGACAAGGCGTTGGAACCAGATGATCTTTAAGATCCCTTCCAACTCAAACCATTCTATGGGAGGTGGTTGAGTCACCATCCCTGGATGTGTTTAAGAGCCATTTAGATGTGGTGCTGGGGGATATGGTGTAGGGGAGAACTTTGTAGAATAGGGTAGATGGTTGGACTCGATGATCCCAAGGGTCTCTTCCAACCTAGACGATTCTATGATTCTATGACTCTATGACCTGCTCTTTGGTCTGGTTCAGAGTTTAGTACCCAGCTGAAGACCAGTTCAGTTGTGGCCACTTTGGAGCCAAGAGATTTATCAGCAGGGACACGAGCCAACAAGGCACCTTTAATTTGATGAAATAGATAGTGCTTTGGGGTTTCAGGGCACTGGATGCCTTTGCCCCTATTGCTTCTGTTCCCTCCCCTCTCCCCAGGTCTCATTGCTGGTCAGATGTCTCTGTTCCTGTTGGCTTCTTCTTCAGTGCCCTCACCACCCCATCTGCCCATCACGCTGTTCTTCCTTCTTGCCTTCAAAATCATTTTCCCTCCATCTTCCCTGCCAGCCTTTCCATGTCTGTCCCTCAGCTGCTTCTCCAACCCTGTGCTTTCTCCCACCTCTCCCTCTCCCGCATCTTTCCCCTCCACGTCGTCTTAAATGCCCAGCTCTACCAGGGATGTTCTCCTTCCCGTCCTCCACAAGTTACTGTCTCGTGTCCTGTCTCTCTTGGACTGTAAACCTTTTTCTTTGCCTGTACTGTGCGATGACGCTCACTGCTTGGAATAAAAGATACCTCACCTACCGACTGCCCTTTCTCTCTCTCGTTTCTTGGTGTGGCTTCAGTAGATGTGTCTGCAAGTGCACTCTCTGTCTGTCCTCGTGGCCAGTCCAGCAGTCGGTCTTGCTGCCACAGCTCTATCCGTAGTCTTTTGGGGTGGCTCTGCTCATGTTTTGTTCCCCAGTACCTTTTGGTTTTCACAGCCACAGAGACAAGCTTTGTTGTCTGTGTAGGAGCCTGACATATTCAGAGCTGCATGACCTTCTGTCCTTTGCAATTCTGGTGCATCTGATAAAGAGTTTGGCCTTTCTCCAGCTTCCTGCAGAGATGTCCTGGGCTGGCAGGTGGCTCAACAAATGCAGCAAATGAGGAGAATGGAAGGAGAAATCTTGTAACCCAGAGCAGAAGCAGCTGATGTTAAAGGAACTGCATTTCCCAGCGCAATACAGAAAACCGTGGGCAGAAGTGTGTCAGTGGAAATCCAAGCAGGTGCACCTCTCAGGGGAAGAAGCAGAAGGACATGTTTCAGAGCTGGATGCCCAGGAGGCTTCTTGTTGTTCAGAAGGTGCCCTGAACATCTTCTTCCTCCACCCCAGACTAGGACTAGACCTGCCCGTGATCCTTTCAACCTGTGAGTACAGCAGGGACCCAATTGTAACTAAGCCCCAGGTGGCTCCTTGCTCCCTCCTTGTCCTAATTTATTGCCTGAATGTGCTATTTTGGTCTGTGCTGACTGGAGCTATCTGTGCATATGGAGATGGTGCTTCTTCCCAGCTGCTCCACACACCCATGGAAAGATGCAGGAGCAGCTCAGTTCCTCTTCTCTTACTGTGACCCTCACTGCAGGTAGTGTGACACCACCCTGCCAGAAAGCAAAGGAGACTCTTTATCATGCTGAGTGAGGAGCTGAGCTCACAGAATGACCATCAGTCTGGTTTCATGGGCCATCTGCAGGAGTTAGGTCCGAAGACCTAACTCAATGCCAAACTGAAGCTGGTTTGTGGACATGGATGGGAGAAGGATCAAGCAGTGCTCGGTCCTCTGGGCTTCCTTCAGTGGCACTATGCAAGAGACGAAACTTGTGGGGAGGTCCAGTCCTCCTCAGTGAGGAGCCTGGAGGTTTTATCTAGAACAAGTGGGACCTGCAGCTGGGTAGTGCTTGACATCTCCAGGTTCTAAGCATTTCAGTGTAGATACTGGAAAGAGGTAGTGGGAAAGAGGATCCCTTGGTGTAAGTATGGCCCTGCATCCTTTCCCATGTGTCACCATGACCTGCTCCCACCTGCCATGCTTTCACAGTGCTGCCGCCTCCTCCTCCACACTCTAGACTCCAAGAGTGAAAAAACTCTAGAACAACTCAAAACGGCAGCCAAAAGTCTCAGCTTCACAGTTTTAGGGATTGAATAGTATTTAGGACAACATTCCTGGATGCCACCGAGGTCCCTAGTTGACCTTGGAGGTACATTGAAGTCTTCTAACATCTGAATTGCTAGCAGAGCTTTGCAAATGCTTGTATATCTGCTGCTTTGGAGGTGAGCAGTTTTTTAAACTTGGAAGTGCTGAGCTCCTTGTTGCTCAACTCACACCTGCATCAGGTCAGACTTCACAACCAGACACTTTCTTCTCCATCAGCCCTTGCTGGCCCCAAACTGGTGTGCATTTCAGTGCCCACCCAAACTATGCAAGCCAAAGAAACCCCTCTGCTTGCTGAAATTCTTCATTTCCCTGCTGTAACTTACAGTGTTGGCCCCACTATTCAATGCCGTGGCCTTTTCCAAGGCATGTAACTGAGACCTGTTATTAAGTACAATGTTAAGGCCATTTCTGGGGACAAAAGAGGACTTATATTTTTATAGCTGTTATCGTGGATGGCAAACCTCACTGCACAATGTGCAATAAAGCATTCAGAAGAGAGAAGTGACTCACCAAATCCTACAACCTAAATTTTTAATTGCATTTGCCCAAGAATTGATGAGTTTTTACCTTCTAAGGAACATGAACCTGCCAATGTCCTCCTGGGTGAGGGCTCTAGCCAAAAGGTCAATTCCTCCACAGAGAAGAGACGTCTCCTCACCTAAATTCTCTGGGAAAGAAAGGACAAATTTCTCATGGCTCTTTTTTAAAAATGGCCCTTTGGCATCAAACTTCACAGCTATATGTGCCTGGGGCTATTTTGGTGTTTCTGAGTTGCTGGTAGAGGATGCTTCTAGCTGCTCTTCAAGGCAGCTTTTCATTTTCTGTATGCCTGGAGTTGGGTCTGTCTATACGGACTCATAGCAGCTCCCAACTAGTTGAACAGCTTTGAATGAAGATAATTTTGCAGAATAGCAGCTCCCAACTAGTTGAACAGCTTTGAGTGAAGATAATTTTGCAGAAGAGATAAATGTCATTGGATCTTTTTGATATGAGGCCACCAAAACATCAAGACCTGAATCCACAGAGGAACAAGTGAGGCCACCAAAACATCAAGACCTGAATCCTTGGATGACAAGGATGAGCTGCAAAAAGGTCTTCCAAATCTGTGAAGAATGGGGTAATGCTGCTGGAGCCCATCATCGTCAGAGACAAGTTTAGACCTCAAGTCACAAGATCCTAGCTCCCCGTTGTTACACCAGGACCAGTGAAGAGGAGACTGTGTTATATGTGGTTATGGTGGTCATCCATTGGTTATTTCCAAACACCATGCGCTGCCTCTGGGAAACAAATTCCTGTTGAATTTCATACTCTTTCTGCATCCCTCTCTCAGATACAACCTGAGTAATGATCTGTCACCTCCAGTTCATCTCTTCTGCATTTCTCACCTTGTCACATCACATAACTAACCCAACAGTTTGCCACTGGTTGCCCTCCTGAGGGCAAAGATCTCCAAACTCTTTCCTCGCTCAGCTGAGACAAAGATCATTTGTAAATGTTGCTGTTTGTGTGTTAGGACTTGTTATGTTTCAGGCTTTCCTTTCAACCCTCCGATTTGTACCCTCCCAGCTCATTCTTCCCAAGGTTGATACCCAGGACCAGCCCTGCAGACAATAGCCAGAGCTGTTCTCCTCCTGCTGACAAGCTGTGCGATATTGTGTTGTCCCTGGATACCAATTCCCAGGGAAAATAAAGTTATTTCCTCCCCCTCACACTCCTTCCAGTTTAAAACAGGTCTGGAATGAGCTTTACCGGGAAGGACAATCACACAATTATCTGTATTTGATGCAAACAAGGAGGAAGCCAGGGGATGGGGATAGGACACAGCCTCTTTGTCCTCCAGGAGGCTGGGTCTTGCTGAAGGATGCACACACTCATGAAAACGGTTTTTTGGATACTTCAACAGAGAGGTACCACACCAGGGCTGCTGAGAAGGGTGAATTCTCCTGGTGACTCTAGCAGGTGCTAAGGGAAGTGTTGATGGCGAGTGATTTCAATCAGTTTACGTTGCTCCAGGGAGAGATGATTTTTGGCTTTCACACCCTGTTCTGAAACACAGGGCAGCAGCAAGAGCAGGGCTGGACACCAAGGAAGAGGTGGGAATAGCCTGGCGTTGACCCACCTACAACCTGCATCATCACAGATGCACTGGCCCAGGAAGACCTGAGCTCAGGCCCCATAATTACCACATCCTCCCTTCCTAGATCAGATGTGAAGACATACTTACAGGGGATGGTTTGGCATCTGGAGTAGCTGCTGGCAACATCAACCTGCCCAGCTTGCACGTGCAAGTGCCCTTGGGCACGCTCTCCACTGGCAAGGATGTGCAGGCATCTCCAGCCTTCTCCAGAGACCAAGCAATGGTCCTGTCCTAGCAGATGTCTGTGCATAAGCAGCATGGCCCGGTCTGTCCTGACAGTGGGGCATCTTTCCAAAGAGGAGCCACCCTACACTTTCCCCTAATCCCTTGATTTACCGTGCTGGGCTCACCATATTTCCACAGAAACTGGTACGTTGGAAGGACTCCTCAGTTTTCCTACACAGGGAACACAGGGGAAAGGCCTTACTGACCTCTGCCAGCAGCTTCTGGCACCAAATATCTCTTCACTGTAAGCACAAAGGGCAGGATGAGGGTGAGTATTTGAGCAAGAGCTGCCCGACCAGGGTTGTCCATATGGTCCTGCCTCATGAGCCTCTCAGGCAGGGATGGTTAGACTCATGTGTCTGGGTTGGGCTGGTTTCATGGGCCAAGGAGATGGTAACTAGCATGTTCTCCTGGTCGTGGTGTCAACCTCTCCTTCCCTCCTTCAGCCTGCAGGCTGGAACCATTCCCTACACAAAGCCAACATCTGGCCGGTGGACAAGGAGAGATCTCCGCAGTCCCTTAATGCAACCGCTGTGCAAAGTTGCTCATTTCAAAGCTGAGCAGTTTTCTCCTGCCTCTCCATCTGCTTCATGCAGCCTTACACATCCCTGCCCGTCCATCACACATCTCTCCTCATCCCTGGAGAACCTCCTTCTAATTCTCTCTCCTAATCAAGATTGATTCCCTCATTCCCTCCAGCTCTTCCCTTCCCCATCTCTCCCTCCGCACTTCAGCAAGACCCGACCTTCCCTCCAGCACCCATCCAGAGCTCCTAGCAGCATCTACCCTACCTCCCAGGCTTTGTTTTCTTATGGTCCCATCATGAGTATCCCAGGTACATGGCCCCAGAGCTGATCCTAACAGGCATCCAATGCCTTGGTGCCACCATCACCTCCTGGTGTCTCCTGGGGGCATTGAGGAGAAGATTTGCTCTCACATGGGGGTTGGCATGTGTTAGCTGGCCTTGCTTTCCTGCTGGTTGTTTTAACAGGCACCGGGTGCTTCCCGAGCAGCACAAGAGCTCGGCTCCCCTGCTTTATAGTCCTTTCACCATCTGCCTTGAGGGAAACAAACTGCTTCTTCGTGAGACAATTTTACATCGAGGTGCTCGTTCGATGCAGGTTATAATCAATTGGCAATCATTTTTCATAGCTGGTGGGTGGGCCTGGTCCTGGTCCCAGTTGAACCCGGGGGGCTGGTCAAAAAGCCAAGAGCTCCAGCCCTCCTAATTTTGCAGACATCCACGGGTTTTGGACCAGGACCAGGCTCACCAACCAGCCTAAGGACATACCAAACATGTGCGGGCTGCTCGGGGAGCCCTCCGCAGAGCCACGTGTCACGGGGCAAATTCCAACTTGGGGGTGGCATTTTTCGATTTTGTGCGTTCCTCTGGGGCAGCTTTGCAATGATGCTCTTTCTCTGCTTCCAGGACGCCTGAGAAAACCACTGGTGCTACAGACCAAGAACCAAGTACCTTAGTGCAGGACCAGCGCACGTGAAGTCGAGCACTTTCTTCCGAGCGGCGGCTGGAGCAAATGTGTAGTCTGCATGAAATGTGTATCGTCTGGCTGGCATACAATAAAGCTGATGATCAGAGTCGAATGACAGTTTCTCTTGTCTCTCAAGCACTGAGAAGTTGCTGTCACCAGGATCTGTGTGTAATGCAGTTAGCATGTCTGTGCCTTCATTTATATTCAGTAAAGTCAGAGAAAGAAAAAAAAACGGGTCCAATTCTCCCTTTATTCATAGCTGGGAAACGGCACTTGGTTTCAAGGGTCTCACTGGTTCACACGGGCAACAGAAAGATCAGATTCACATCCATAACTCATGGAAGTATCATACTGGGTTTCAGAGGTTATCCCAGAAGTCTAGTTGACAGGATCAGCAGCTCTTTTCAAAAATCCTTGAAAGATTTAATGCACCGTAAATTCTTAACCACTGTCAGGAGCTCGCATTTGGATGTCACCAGGTGAAGCACGCCTTGTGCGACATCTGGCAGGTCCCCTTGTCATTGTGCTGTAGCCAAGAACATCTCAGACCTTCTTCCCAGGCTGTTAACATTCAATTTGTTCAATTTGTCCTTCAGGGCAAATGCTGGACAAGACAGCAAAACTTGCTGGCAAATTGGTATTTCCAAAAATTGGTATTTTCCAAAAAATGTTTCATTGAAAAATCATAAAGTACAAACTGGAAATGTTGTAGGAGAAATTTAGGTGGTTCATGGGATTAGCAGGTCTGGTTGTTCTGTGCATCCATCTTTTCTGGGCTGGGCTTCCTATGTTCGTGAGATGTGTGCAGCCCTTGATGGGAGATGTAGTCCAGCCCTACAGCCTGTCCCCTAGAGATGACTAAGTGCATGAAGTACTGCAGTTCCAGAAAGGCACTGGCCCAGCACACTCCAAAAAATACTTCTTTACGTTCCACAAGCACTAACTTTAAGCAGAAGGCTGCTCTTCCTTCCGGAATTTATTATCCAAGGCAGCTACTTCAGAGGTGGGGAGAGCTGGGCAGCTGCCATGGCTCAAAGCCCTCCAAAACCAAAGAGTCTGGTTTGCTGGGTCTAGTTGAGAAGGAAACTGGCTTGGGTTTGGAGAAGTCATTTAAGTATTTCAAAGTGAAAATGCAAGTCCATGATACACTTTGTCCTCCTTTTCATATATAAGTGCTCTTCCTGTTCTGCACAGGAGTAAATCAGGAGTCATTCCAGCCATGGCTGGACCAACTTTAAATTGAATGTATGTTTTAGGAGACCCGGTCCCCCTCACTTGCAGAGATCCTTGGCTACCACTGCTAGTTGTTAACCATGTTGTACCACTGCTAAGGCACTTTGTGATGGCCAAAATTGTAACAGTGCCAAGAGCTGTACATGCACGGGACAAAAAGATGGGGATCTACCCAAAGGACCTTGAAGGCAAAACAGGAACCTAGAATTGCCTCATGCTCCCAAAGTTCACATTGTGGTGAGTTCTTTTTTGACAACCAGAAGGTTGGAAAGGTCTGGTTGTTCTGTGCATCCATCTTTTCTGGGCTGGGCTTCCTATGTTCGTGAGATGTGTGCAGCCCTTGATGGGAGATGTAGTCCACCCCTACAGTCTGTCCCCTAGAGATGACTAAGTGCACGAAGTACTACAGTTCCAGAAAGGCACTGGCCCAGCACACTCCAAAAAATACTTCTTTACGTTCCACAAGCACTAACTTTAAGCAGAAGGCTGCTCTTCCTTCCGGAATTTATTATCCAAGGCAGCTACTTCAGAGGTGGGGAGAGCTGGGCAGCTGCCATGGCTCAAAGCCCTCCAAAACCAGAGAGTCTGATTTGCTGGGTCTAGTTCAGAAGGAAACTGGCTTGGGTTTGGAGAAGTCATTTAAGTATTTCAAAGTGAAAATGCAAGTCCATGATACACCTTGTCCTCCTCTTCATATATAAGTGCTCTTCCTGTTCTACACAGGAGTAAATCAGGAGTCATTCCAGCCATGGCTGGACCAACTTTAAAATGAATGTATGTTTTAGGAGACCCAGTCTTCCTTACTTGCAGAGATCCTTGGCTACTACTGCTAGTTGTTAACCATGTTGTACCACTGCTAAGGCACTTTGTGATGGCCAAAATCCTAACAGTGCCAAGAGCTGTACATGCACGGGACAAAAACATGGGGATCTACCCAAAGAACCTTGAAGGCAAAACAGGAACCTAAAATTTCCTCATGCTGCCAAAGTTCACATTGTGGTGAGTTCTCTTTGGCAACCAGAAGGTTGTAAAGAACCTCCTTGTTAAAGGGATAAAATACAGATGAATATTCTACTGCTAGTTGTTAACCATGTTGTACCACTGCTAAGGCACTTTGTGATGGCCAAAATCCTAACAGTGCCAAGAGCTGTACATGCACGGGACAAAAACATGGGGATCTACCCAAAGAACCTTGAAGGCAAAACAGGAACCTAAAATTGCCTCATGCTGCCAAAGTTCACATTGTGGTGAGTTCTCTTTGGCAACCAGAAGGTTGTAAAGAACCTCCTTGTTAAAGGGATAAAATACAGATGAATATTTAGAACAGGCTGCCCAGGGATATCGTGGAGTCCCCTTCTCTGGAGATCTTCAAGACCCGCCTGGACACAGTCCTGAGTGATGTGCTCGAGGCTGCCAAGAGCTGTACATGCACGGGACAAAAACATGGGGATCTACCCAAAGAACCTTGAAGGCAAAACAGGAACCTAAAATTGCCTCATGCTGCCAAAGTTCACATTGTGGTGAGTTCTCTTTGGCAACCAGAAGGTTGTAAAGAGTCTCTTCCAACCTAGGATAAAATACAGATGAATATTTAGAACAGGCTGCCCAGGGATATCGTGGAGTCCCCTTCTCTGGAGATCTTCAAGACCCGCCTGGACACAGTCCTGAGTGATGTGCTCGAGGCGTTCCTGCTTTAGTAGGGGAGTTGGACCAGATGATCTCTAGAGGTCCCTTCCAATTCTGACAATTCTGTGATTCTGTGATTCCGTGATTTGTAGAGACAACGTTTGTACAAGCCAAGAAGAAATGAGAGTAAATCCAATCACTGAGCCATTGCAAAGCACCTCCGAGAAGATGTGAATAGTAACTAATGAAATATTCAATACAAAGGGAAGTAGATTACATGCCTGTGAATAATTGTGCCGAGCGTGTGCCTCGCTCAGTAGCTGAAGGGTCCTTGTTACACATGATTAAGTAATTAAATTTTTTTGTGTGTATAATTACCATAATTGCACAATTATTAGAGAGGAGCCCAGTCCAAAGCTCCAGCGCCAGACGTCAGTGGCCTGCAGGAGGTTTTGCTCCAGATCCCTGAAGCTACTGGTGTCCTGGGGAAGCAGGACCTGGATGATGCTCTCTGATGTCTCGGGGCCCATCACTTGTCTCTGAATCAGATGTGCCCGAGGAAAAAAGGCAGCATAGATCAAATCACCCAGATATCTTATCTATATGCAATTATTTGTAGTAACCCAGATGTCCTTGATGAAAAACATGAGAAAAAAGGCTGCTTCTCCCATCAGATCTTCAAGGAGCTGGCTTGGAGGGGCAGAAAAGCCAACCCTAATATTAACCAAAATTCAGACTTTTTCTGCCTCTTCAGCTCCCCGAAACAGCTCAGCATAAGGTGGGAGCAGGAACAAATGGCCACTAAGTCTCATTTCACCAGTGGAAAATATGGGGAAATGTGTCTGAAGTAGGAAGGTGAAATTTCACAGAGGTAGTTTCTGAAATAACAGAGTAGATTTAAATACCGACCCACTTCAAGGCAGAAGATGCCCACTTTAGAACATTTTTTGTAACACATAAAGAACCACATATTTTTCTACCAAATTGGGTACAATATTTCACACTGAACAAAAAAAAAAATAATTCAAATTTCATTTTTTATAGAAAAAATGTTCTCCATTGCTAATATTTCCCTCCCCTTCATTCTGGTGCCAACTGCTGTCCTCAGACTCTTGCTTGCTTCCACTTTTCTTTCCATGTAGCTTTTCTTCCTCTACATAATATGTCCCACTCGGGTGCCTCCTGCCCTCAAAAATAATCGAGTTACCAACGGCAGTATTGCCCACCCAACATATGATATATAATTTCCTACTGTGCTTCTCTTTTCATATTGCTGCTGGGAGTTTCCCTCATTTTGTGCTATTCACTGCTCTGCCCGTCTTGAGCTTATCCTGAGGTGTTAGTGTAATAGACGTGATTAATAGGAATTATCCTCCCACCAGCAAGAACTAATTCAATGCAGCTGAATTTTACATGACTCCTTTTATCTGTAGTGTACTTGGTACATCCTAACAACCTTGGCTGTGCTTTGTATCAGCAGCGGCACAAATCTGTACGGCTGAGAAAGGAATCCCCCAAGCAAGCAAAGCCAAGGCTAAAATAGGAGCAACACAGGAGACCAGAAATTAGAGCAAGGGAAGAAAAGGAATATTCCCAGATCAGAAATTAAATGCAAAGGAGGGAGATAGAGGCGGGAGGCAAAGTTTTCCATTCTCCAGCAGCTGGGTAATAAAACTGGTCCAGGGAGGATGTATCCCCAAGAAAAGAGGAGCAGCAGTACTGGGAAAGAGGAGGAAAGCCTTCAGAAGGGTGTTTGAATTTCACCCTTTATAGACCCTGGGATTCACAGCTTTGAAGACTTGTCCTGTTCTGGGCTCCCCAGTTCCAGAAGGATCTGCTGGAGAAGGTACAGCAGAGGGCTACAAAGATGATGAGGGGCCTGGAGCATCCCTCTTACAAGGAAAGGGGCCTGGAGCATCTCTCTTACAAGGAAAGACTTGAATCTTTTCAGTCTGGAGAAGAGAAGACTGAGGGGAAATCTGATCAATGTGTATAAATACTTAAAGGGTGGGTGTCAAGAGGATGGGGCCAGTCTTTTTTCAGTGGTGTCCGGGGACAGGACAAGAGGAAATGGGTACAATCTTGACCATAAGAAGTTCCATCGAAACATGAGGAGGAACTTCTTTCCTGTGAGGGTGGCAGCGCCCTGGAAGAGGCTGCCCAGAGAGGTGGTGGAGTCTCCTTCTCTGGAGACATTCAAAACCTGCCTGGACACGTTCCTGTGGGACCTGCTCTGGGTGGACCTGCTCTGGCAGGGGGTTGGACTAGATGGTCTTCAGAGGTCCCTTCCAACCCCGTATCATTCTGTGATTCTGTGACTTTTGCTGATTTTCAGGGAAAAGCATTGCCCAGGACTGAGGAACTGTGTTGGGTCCACAGGAGATGCTTTGCCCACCAGTGGCACTGGCAGCACGAACATGGATTAATGCTGCAATACTCCATAGCTGATGGGTTATTTCCATTTAATGAGGCAGTGATTGAAGGATCTTGGTAGTCAGGGGTCTGTCCCCGGTGGATCCATTGAGGAGTAGGGCAGAACCGAGAGGAGATTCAATTAGGATTGGAGGTCATCCATGGCATATAGTGGCCAAAACTGCTGGAATTGTATGAGTTGAATTTGCCCTTCAGATTAATAACCACTTCCTCAGAAGGCTGTAAATACCTCCAGGTGGGGGACTGACTCCTTGCTGATTTACACCAGCCAAGGTCTGTCCAAATAGCACAGAAAATGCAACAACTCTTGTTAACGTTGTGAACAGTGTGTTCATCTGGTTGGTTCCCTCCCCCCAAGTGATTCCTGGATGACTGATGCTCTCTTGTTTCTTCAAGGCTCTTAAAAAACCTGACCTGAATTATTTAACCTCTGTTCACTCCCCTTTTCCTCTATTGTCTTTTCTCTTTTGTTTCCGTTACCTTGATGTGTTTATCTCCCACTCTGTCATTCTAGTCACTTCATTTCTCCCTCTACTCTCATGCATCTTTCATAGTTTACCCCTCTTTTCTCTGGCAAGGGGCAGGTTTTCCTATTTGGTGGCAATCAGTTTTTGTGACATATCTAGGTTACTGTCAGGACTCCTTCTCCATGTAAAATGTCTTTCATTTTTTATGAGACTGCTTTAATAATTTATCCCCCATCAATGATGTATAATGAAATCACCGTCCTGAAATGGTTTTTACATGTTGAGGTAATGGAAGAGATATGGGCTGGAAGGTATTATCCCCGGATGGTATTTTGGTGCAAGATAAGCCACAAGTTCCAGGGGAAGGAGAAGGCTGAAACATCTGAGAAGATGGTATTGTTTGGAGTCTGGATCAGAAGAGAAAGGAATGGACCTGCCTTTAATTGCTTATAGTGCAAAACATCAGGAATCACACGAACCACCATGATACTCTCACTGGTGGCCTCTTGGCTCAGAGCTAACCAGCATGGAGATGAACCACCAAAAATAGCAAGACCCAAAATATCCTTCCCATAAGCTCATATTAACACACCTTGGGATACCAAAACCACTCCATTACTTACCTTCCCTGTCCAAAATGGATCACAAGACGTTGAGGCCCCATCCCTGGAGGTGTTCAAGACCAGGTTGGATGGGTCTTTGAGCAACCTGGTCTAGTCGGAGTTGTCCATGCCCATGGCAGGAGGGTGGAACTAGATGATCTTTAAGGTCCCTTCCAACTCTAACCATTCTATGATTCTGTGTAACTGAGGCAGATGATCCTCACCATATAGTGAATTCATGGTGATGGGAGACCTGTTGTAGTCCTGGTGATCTAGGGATGCCTGTGAGGCAAGGTTGGTAGTACGTTATCATTTATTGGAAGAGTAACAAGGGTTTAAGAGGACACTTTTTCAGCATCACAACTGCTGCACCAAATCGAGTTGAGGCTGCTGGTCCATACCCTTGCAGTGTCCTAGGATGGGTTAATTAAGGAGTCAAATGCAGTATTTTAGTAGGCACAACCAATTATAAGGTAAAACCAAAATCCTCTTGGTTTTCAGATGACATGACAGGAAAGTGCATGGGCCAAATGTGGTGTAAAACAGCACCATGACATTGCTGTGGACCTTGGCTTTGGAGAAATGTGGACAAGTTAACACAGCAGAGGACATGGGGCTGTCAAACTTGGGATCCAAAGGATGCACTTGCTCCTTCTTGACAAAATGCCAGATCCCAGATATCCTGATGAATGGAATAACATAGCCTTGGATCCAGGCAGCTGGAGCCCATCCCTCAGGAGGGCCTCATTCAAAGAAGTACCAAATCCCCAAGTATAAGTATTTAAACATTTTATCTCATGCACCCAGGGTTCACAAGCTATTAAAAATAATTTAATTAAAGCTGATATTGGATTATTTTTTTTTTCATCCTTGATTCTCCCGTCATCTCTTTAAGCTTTTCTCTGTAATCACATTTTTTTATAACCAATGGAAGCACAGATATTTGCCAATCCAACTGAGTCTAGCTGATGCAAAAATAAATGTTCCTTTTAAAATAATTTCCTAAATTGCCCTAGGAGAAAAAAAAAAAAAAGATTTTTTTGCATGGAAGTAAACATGAAAGGAACGACTCTTCTTTGCCTAGTTCCTCAGTATTTCATGGAATCACAGAATCACAGAATTGTTGGAGTTGGAAGGGACCTCAAGAGATCATCTAGTCCAATTCCTCTACCAAAGCAGGATTGCCTAGAGCACATCACTCAGGACTGCATCCAGGCAGGGCTTGAAAATCTCCAGGGAAGGGGACACATTTATCATGTGAATATATAGATCTTCATAAAAGTCATTAAATAAAGCAGCTCAAGAAAACATAATTGATTTTCCTCTGTGTAGCTCACTTCTGATTAACTATTCCTGGTTCATATTTCCTCAGGAAGAACAATGAATATATATTTATGAAACTGCACAATCACAATTCCCAGAACAGCAGGTTTTCAAAGGGTGAGCTATTTTTGCATTAACATTAATGTATCACACAGGGCACTGACAATAACCATGAACGTTGGCATTGTGACAGAAGAAGAGCTCAGTTATTCATTCATGTCTAGCAGAAATACGATAAACCAGATATTCAAACCAGGAAACAAAACCCAAAACAGTAACAGAACAGAAAGTTTCTCAAAACAAGGCAAGCTAATAAAATGCAAACAAAGTTCATGGCAAGGTGTTTAGGGTAGGTGCATTTTAGGGTGGGTGCATTTTAGGATAGGAAGTAAGTTCTCCAGGAATATGACCTGCCTGTAACAATCCTCATGGGTTTTCCTAGGAGGTGTGTATGAAATGGAATTATCTTTTCTGGTCCAAAGTCATAGAATCATATATTCATCCAAAGCTATAGAATAACATATATATGGATATTCACATATTGTATGAAGAGAATCATATGATGGTTTGGGTTCTTCTTATGTTGGGGGCTCCAGAGATGGACACAGCACTCTCATCAAGAGAGCTAAAATCTCCATTGGTCTTCAAGTATTGATCCCACTACTTTCTGGGGCCTGTAAGCTCCTAAATAAAATTTGAAAATGGTCACAGAATCACAGAATCACAGAATCACAGAATCGTAGTGGTTGGAAGGGACCTCAGAGATCATCGAGTCCAACCACAAAAAAAAAAACAACCAACCAAACAAACAAAAAAAACCCAAAAAACAAAAAAAACCCAAAAAACCAAAAAAACCAACCAAACAAAAAAAAAATCACTTCCCGTCCTCGGGGAAGTGTTTAAATGGCCTTTTCCAATACACACTACGCCCTAGTCACTTACATGTGGGCTTTGGTCTCCATCCCTTTACTACCCTTTACTGTGAGGGTGGTGGAGCACTGGAACAGGTTGCCCAGGGAGGTGGTTGAGGCCCCATCCCTGGAGATATTCAAGGAGAGGCTCGACGAGGCCCTGGGCAACCTGGTCTAGTTGGGGGTGTCCCTGCTGACTGCGGGGGGGTCGGACTAGATGACCTTTGGAGGTCCCTTCCTGCCTGGGCAATTCTATGATTCTATGATTCTATGATCCACCATGCACAAGTAGATGCAAACAGGAGGTGAGAGCGTCACCAAAAACCATGTTTTATTCACATTCTTCTTCTTGGTTTACAACAAATGCCTCTATTGAACCACACTTGGAATTAGTGTGACTGGGAACATCCTGAACAAGTCCTATGAGGAGAGGCTGAGGGAACTGGGCATGATTGCTTTGGAGAAGAGGAGGCTGAGGGGAGACCTCATTGCCCTCTACAACTACCTGAAAGGAGGTTGTAGAGAGGTGAGGGTTGGCCTCTTCTCCCAAAGGAATAATGACAGGAGCAGAGGAAATGGTCTGAAGTTGCAGCAGGGGAGGTTTAGATTAGATATTAGGAAGAATTACTTTACTGAGAGGGTGGTGAGGCACTGGAACAGCCTGCCCAGGGAGGTGGTGGAGTCACTATCAGTGCAGGTATTTAAGAAACATGTAGATGTGCACTTCAGTGCATGCTCTAGTGCCCAAGATTGTAGGGTTTTTTTCTGTGTGTGTGGTTGGACTCGGTGATCTCAGAGGTCCTTTCCAACCATGACGATTCCGTGATTCTGAAAGGATGACTGGTCCAGTCCTCTCCTAAAAGGAGGTGGAAAGAGAGGCAGACAGCCCAGCAGGCCCAGGCACTGGTCCAGGTGGTGACCTGGGAGACAGGTGGCAGAAGGGAAGGGCAGAAGGCTTGAAATTGCAAGAAGGGATTTATCCAAGCACACAAGTGCTCACCATCTGAGACGTTCACTCCAGTCTCCTGGAAACAGAGAGAGAAATGGGCACTTCCAGGAGATAAAATATCTCATACTAAAGTTTTGTTAATATACACCCATATTATTATTCGTAACTATTTCAGTGACATTTTAATTTGTCTTAATTTGCATGGCATAATGGTAATGATGTGCTGGATTTCCCAGTGAGAAGTGCAAGGAAAAGGTTAAACCAAAGCTGTACTTCAAAGTGTCACTAAGAGATTTGGGAAGAATTTGGTTCTTCTCATCTATCCACCCCTCGTCCTATTGCTACACTCCCTTATCAAGAGTCCCTCTCCAGCCTTAGGCCCCCTTTAGGGACTGGAAATCTGCTATAAAGTCTCTGGAGCCTTCTCTTCTCCAGGCTGATCAACCCCAGCTCTCTCAGCCTGCCTTCATAAGAGAGGCGTTCTATCCTTCTGATCATTCAAATATCTCTATGGACATGAAAATATGTGCTCCAACTTTAGTTAGGATAGGTTCTATATTTTAAAAGACTGTATTTATAGGTTTTAGGATGAAAATTGGAAATCCACTTCCCCTCATGACAGGCTATTCTTGAAATGTACCTTTTAGAGTGTTTTCTTTCAGTTTTCTCTGAAATAGCAGACGTCAATCATTAAGGGTGTTCTAGCGAACAGTAGGGACAATACCTTCTCTTCCAGCATAAAAAATCCAGTTCTTTACTGCTGGATTTCTAATTGCCTGAAATCTCTCATAGCCTTTACTTAAAAACCAAAAGAAAAATAGGAAACTAGATTTCCTGTGGGGGGAAATAACCAACCCCCTTCTTGTTTATATGCATGAATTTCCTAATACTTGGTGCATCTACATTTCAGATTGAAAGGGTGAGGGAAGAAGATCCTTGTCCATACTCCCCTGAGTTTCAGCAAAGCCCTGCTTATCTACAATATTTGAGCATCCCACTTGCACGCTTCAGATGTTGACATCACTTCATGTTAGGCACAGTAGAAGGAGCCTCCCCAGCTTTCTCCTGTGGTGAGATAATTTCAGATATACATGCAAAGTGAGCAGCGTCATTGGAGGAAAATCTACCTCCTTATAACATCTCTGCATTGGTGCAAGCATCCAGCCTTGTGCATTCATCAGTCATTCCTGTGAAAGGGTGCCTGTTACTGGCCTGGCCAGTGTTTACTTGCCAATATCTATGGTTGACTTGGTGTCTCCATTGGAACCCTGAGGTTCTGGCCTTCTCCAGCTCATTAAAATTGCTCTGCCTGGAAACTTGATTCCCAGCTGTGTTGATTTTGAGGCTTAAATACACTAAAACATACCACTCTATTTCTGTTTCCACCATGTCCCACAGCTCTGTCACCTTCTGTTCAGGTTTCTGCTGCAGGACATGCTGGCTGGAGGAAAATGGACATACATTCCTCCTTAAGGACAGGCTGAACCTGCCCATAGGAGAATAGAAAATTCAGAAGGGTTCAACACAGTTATTATCTCATGAGACTTCAGATCTTCTGCGAGCTTATGTTGTCCCTGTAATTCTTTCAATATCTTTGCTGCCTCTCCTCTGATCCCTCTAGTGCTGGCTCCATTAGCACTGGGACACTAGAGCGATGACCAGTTTTGCCCAATACAGCAACTCGGTGTCTTCCACTGTCCCTAATGGGACATCGTGGCAGTGGCACTCCATTGCTCAAGATGGCAGCCCCTTGATGTAGCTGCAATGGCCACAATGGCAAAGAAATTTTCTCCCAAGAGGAGATCGCCTCTCCAAACAGTCTTGGAGCATTTCTTACCTGTGTGGTCATCCAGTCCTGCAAGCCCTTATGCCCAGCTGGAGTCTTTGTGGTCCATTCTTCCACGCTAAACAGGTGCCACCATCTAGTTGATGGGGCTGCATGTGACAGTTGTGTCCCAGACAACCATTAAACACAGAGTGAAAAAAAAGGTCTTAGTTCCTTCATCAAAACTGAATTAACACATTTAATTCCTCAGCTCAACTTTCTGGGCTAGTAGCAGCAAACCTCCTCGATCCTGCCCAATATATTGTAAGAGGTGTATCTGGCAGGAGAAGATGAGCCTTACTTTGCTTTTTGGAACAGTTGCATAAGGAGGAAACACGATGTGTGGGCGACTGTGCTTGTGGTTTGGCTTTTTTTGGAACAGTTGCATAAGGAGGAAACACAATGCGTGGGCGACTGTGGTTTGGCTCTCCAGTCATCCAGAAGTAAAAATAGGTTAGTGGGTTTGCAGGAATAGGAAGATTCTGCAATCACAACCACAGCAATGCATGGCCAATTGGTCCCTCTCTGGGCAGGATCTATGGCCAAGGCTTTTCCACCCTTCCCAGTTATCTTCTGAACAGAGCTCAGAGTTAACCCTTCTCGTCCAGGAGGGCATCTCATCTTGATCTGATGCACCAAGAAACGTGGAAGCCAACACTTACCTCACTAAGCTCTTCTCTCTTGACACTTAAATGTCTGATAACGCACAGCCTCACTGGATCTCTAGGAGCTTCTCTCAGTGGCAAAGCTTTCCACTTTCAAAGGATGACACAAACCCTTTTTCCTCAGAAGATCACACTGATTGCCTGCTCCTAATGACCCCAAAAACCTATTGAGAGCCCTTCTTCCGTAGAAATGATGTGCAGGCCACAACCTCCTGCATTTTCCCAGATTCTGACTTAGCTTTTGGTTTTATTAACATGCATTGTGGCTGCATGGCCCCAAGCAATGCAGGCTGCTCTCTGTGACTCATCATATTTTTACATTTTGGCTGTCTATGTGCCATCTGTGAGTTATGTCAGTGCTAATTTTATATTTATTTCCAGATCATTGAGGAAAATGTTGAAGAGCATCGAGCCTTGTAGCAACCTCTGTGGACCTCTGCCCAAAAGCTTCATGGGCAATCGCAGATTTCAAACCAGCCAGGTCATCCAGGTGGTATCTGCTGATTGAAACCTGCCGATTGCTTGCATCGTTGATTAACACTTCCTGTTGTTGCTGATGACAAAGAAATCCTTGGTCATTTTCATGCTGAGGAAATACTGCATCCAACGTGTTTTTCTAAGAGTTTGACTATCTCTATTTAGTGACAGCTCCAACCCGTTGTTAGGATTCTCCTGTTACCATTGCAGCATCTCTTTTTTATCTTTCCCCTAGTCATCAGGTGTTTTTTCTTTCAGTCTTCAGCTTCTCTTATTCATTTTCTCTCCTTGTCACTAAGCATAGTAGGAGATACGTGCTTTCCTTTTTGCCATTGTTTTTAGTCTTTCTATTTGAAGACATTGAACAGAGAAGGTTTTGACTCTGGACAGTCCTTTTCTATGTTACACATCAAAATATTTAGATATCTTGGAGATTCTTGCTGAAAAGCTCCTAGATGTCATCCACATTTTCTCAGGCTGAATTTTCCCTCTTGGTTCATCTCATCTCCCTTGTTTCTCTGTGCAGATGGAAGAGACTTCTCAAACAATTCATTGGTAAGCCAAGGAGGGAAAAAAATGACAGATTGTCTGAAATCAGGAAGATTAATGTAGTGTTATAATGTGCTTAAAAACATATGAGTTGCAGTTTATAACTCTGAGTTCTTCAATGAACCAACAAGATGTGGGTTGAACTTCATTTTAGTGCTAATGTGAAGCAAGAGGGGACTTTGTTTTTGCAAGAACTGATCACTTCCTGAACCATTTTCAGTAGATAGATCTGGGCAGCGCATGGGGATTCGGGCATGGGGATCAGGCAACGGATGTTTTGAACATCAGGAATGAAGGCTGATCTCTTTGGAAAAACCATCCTGCCACATTGAATCATGACAAGCAAACACAGAACAAGGATGAACCAGCTGGTGCCGTCTCCAGTGCTTTCAAGGAGCTCTGTAAATACGCACTTGGAAATGCACCTTTGCCTTGGGCAGCATTTTAAATAGGCAACGGCCCTCCCTGTGCCACAAATGATGTTTCCATTTGGAAACATGAAACTGTTGTAATACTGCTCTAAATCACAAGAAATGCTCACTTGTAGGGTGTCCCTGCCTCCTCCTTCCCTATGGAGAAAGGCAACTTTGCAGCAAAGGTTTCTTTTCTGCAAAGGTATAGATTAGGAACAGAGAGGAGGGGAAGGCTGGTAAAAAAATAAAATCAAAACAGAGAAGGACTTGAGAATGTTGGTGGATGAGAAGCTGAACTTGAGTTGGAAACGTGCCCTGGCAGCCCAGAAAGCCCCCCACATTCTGGGCTGCATCCCCAGCAGCGTGGCCAGCAGGGCTGGGGGGGGGATTCTGCCCCTCTGCTCCGCTCTGGGGAGACAACTCCCACCCAGTGCTGCCTCCAGCTCTGGGGCCACCAACATCAGGAGGACATGGACCTGTTGGAGCGGGGCCAGAGGAGGCCACCATGGAGATGCTGGGAGGGCTGGAGCCCCTCTGCTGGGAGGACAGGCTGAGAGAGTTGGGGGGGTTCAGCCTGGAGAAGAGAAGGCTCCGGGGAGACCTTGGAGCCCCTTCCAGTCCCTCAAGAAGGGGGGCTCCAGGAAAGCTGGGGAGGGACTCTTGATGAGGGAGGGGAGCCATAGGAGGAGGGGAAATGGTTTAACTTGAAAGAGGGGAGATTTAGACTAGATCTCAGGAAGAAATGTTTTACACTGAGGATGGTGAGACACTGGCCCAGGCTGTCCCGAGAGGTGGCAGATGCCCCGTTCCTGGAAACATTCCAGGTCAGGTTGGACGGGGCAAACTGATCTAGTTGAAGATGTCCCTACTCGTTGCAGGGCGGTTGGCCTAGACGACCTTTAAAGGTCCCTTCCCACCCAAACCATTCTATGGTTCTCTCCCATCTAGGAGCATCTGGGGCAGGGGCTTGGAATGGGGTGACATCAGAATCGTTACCAAGGAACGGTATTGACCATGTCCCCAGCGGGTCCTTGGCAGGACACAAGGGACAGAGACAGTCTCCTGGTGTTCAGCTCCTGACAGCCTGCGGATCCCCACTGCCACCCAGCTTGGCCAGGTCAGATGAGACATCCCCATATCCCCATTCTGTATCAGGTGTCCATCCTTTCCTCCTTGTGCTGGACTTGCTGCCCTCCTCAACACTTGGTCAGTGACTAAAACTTCACACCCTTGTACCCTCAGACTCGGGACACTATCTTTAAAAACTAGTGTTTTGGAGGCTTTTTTGCTCATAAAAGTGTCAGTTGCTGACATGAGTGTTCAGGGACCTTCCATGTAATACTTAAGATTGTCTTGAAAAGCAAAAGTGGCCAGGGTGAGATGATGCGAAATGGGAGCTGCGGGTCTCACATGATTCCAGGAACTGGGGATTTTTAAAAATACCATATTTGCCTATACCTGGCAACAGAGTCTTTCTCCCTCCAATCAGCACCTCCTTATCAATCCACTCTGATTTATCTCTTCTAAAAGAGATTTGTCTCCATTAAGGAAGGGAAAATTGTGGTTTTGACATTTTTTGGCTAAAATGTCAGCTGTCTCACTTGATAGCAATTTGGGTTCTTTCCCAAAATCTTTTCTGATCCCAGTCCCTGAGGCGGCAGCAGATTTCTGGAAATGCTGGCACAGCCTGAACCCACCTGTGATTTTTTCAGCACTTCCAGCCTCGAGTCAAACCACAAATGCAGAAGATGGGCCCTTCCTCTGGCTTCTCTGCATTTCCCCCTTCCTTCCCAGAGTAACATTTATTCTTGCGGCTGCTTCTCCCATATTAATGTAAATTTTTTCTGACTCTTAAGAAACACCAATGCCATAAGTATGATGTAAAGTATGACCTGGAAGCCAGAAACCCCTTTACTCTGTTCCTCACTTTACCATTCATTTTGTGCCTCCTCTTGGATGTGTTATTTGATCTTTTTGCTTCAATGGTGATGTATGTACAGCTGAGATAATTCCTTTCTTTTTTTTTTTTTTTTTTCCTCTCTATTGTGAGATGTTGTTATGAGGATTAGTCAATGTTTAAGACTGACAATTAGTCTGAGTTATTCATGAGAAAACCACGGCATCAGGCTAAGTGAGTCTGTGACAAGATTTCATTTTAAGCGGTGACAGAAAATATTGCGTGCAGCTGCAGCAATTAGCCAGCAGCGCCAGCCCCCATCAGGCTGCTGACAAACAGGCCCCGTTCTCCCTCTTTGCGTGCAGCTGCAGCAATTAGCCAGCAGCACCAGCCCCCATCAGGCTGCTGACAAACAGCCCTGTTCTCCCTCTTTTCCCCTCCATCCATCATAGAATTGTAGAATATCTCAAGTTGGAAGGGACCTATAAGCATCATTGAGTCCAGCTCCCAGGTATGTATCTTATTCCCTCTCCCAAAGACAAACGTAGAATATCTCAAGTTGGAAGGGACCTATAAACATCATGGAGTCCAGCTCCCAGGTATGTATCCTATTCCCTCTCCCAAAGACATACAGGTTCCCACAGGAGAAACCAAGTTTGAATTTACTTTAAGACTTGGTCCCACAATGCAAAGTCTTTGGTGGCAATATTGTCCCTGTCCCTCAGCTCTGCCAGTCCACAATCCAGTCACTGCCAGCTTAAACAAAGGGATGGCCTCCACAATCATCTTCTTAGCTGGGAGAGGAAGGAGAGATGACCTTAAGCTAATATTGCTGCTGGAAACTGAGCCATGTAAAACCACAGCCATGGGAGAGTCAAATTTACCTTTGGAGGAGCCTATAGGTCTCTATAGCCCTTATGAAGTGTAGGCTGTTTCATGCACCACTCTGAGACTCCTGAAAACCAGGAGAACTCTTCCTCATCCAGCACATCTGGCCAATATTTTTAGCACCTGATTGTAAAAGAGGTCATTTTTCAGAAAATCACAGAACCATCAAATCGCTGAGGTGGGCAGGGACCTCTGGAGATGTACTAGCCCAAACCCCCTGTTCAAAACCGAGTTAGCTGGAGAAGGTTGATCAGGTCGTTGTCCAGTTGGGTTTCAAATATCTCTGAGGATGGAGACTCCAGAGCCCCTCTGAGCAAATTGCTCCAATGTTTGATGTACGGGCAAAATTATTTCTTACATTTAAATGGAAATTTTGAATATTTCAGTTGGTGCCCGCTGTCTTTTGGCACCACCACCAAAAGACATGACTAGACAAAGACATGTCCACCCGGCCTAGAGTTGGGGTTTATCCTGCTCTGAGCAGGTCCCGTTTTAAGGTTTTGATGAGATCCCTTGTCCCATGAACCTTTCATAGAGTTTGGCCACTTCCATCCAGCCTCTCTTTAGGAGACAAGGTCTCCAAATGACGCCTCAGTAAAGAGACAGGAAGGAGACGGAGACGGACTGTGCAATTATTGATCAAAATTAAAGCATGGAGCAAGCACAAGAGGCAACCCAGCCTGTCTGTGGAGCAGAACGAGCCTCTCAGCCTTTTTGGCTGTTGCTGCTGGAGCCAGACAGACACAGGTTTTTCTGGCTGTGATGGATGAAGATGAAGGTTTCGCTGATTCACAGCAGGCAGGTGATTTACTGCAGAAAGTGCCCGGCTGTTAACTCTTCCCTCCCTGTCCGGAAGCAAGAGGCAGCCTATGGCTCTTCCCATGATGGGCAAAGGGCTGTAGGGCTGGACCATGGCTGGTGGACATGTCCTCCAAAGGTGTTCCTGGGGGGCAGCTTTGCCCCTTTTGCACCATGCCCACGAGCTGCAAATGGGAGACTGACACAAAGATGAGAAGTTGTATCTGTTTGTGGCAGATGGAACTATTTGACACGGTTATGATTCAGTGGCAATTCAAGATTTATTAATGATTTGAGGCAGATAAAAGGTTGAATTTTAGCAGCACTTAATCATTAACCAATTTAAAGATTTACAAGATGATTGAACAAAATAATTGAACAGCGACTTAATCACAGGTTTGAAAATTACAAGACTCACACTAACTTATTAAAAGGTATCCTAAATCAATACACATGCATATGAACACAAACATACACCACTCAAGGGGTCACACACACTCCAACACCTGAGTTTTTAACTGCTAGGACCAAAGGTCCCTTGGCAATGGGTGACTCCAATGAGCCGATGGGTGCCCCTTTGCCTTTTAGACACTCACAGACAAATGGACAGAAAGTGTTTGGATCCAGTAAAGTATAAGAACACCCACACTCGTAAGACCTAATGTGTATAATAGAGACATATGGATTGAGAACTGGGTGCAAGAGAGAGACTAATCTATAGCTAAAATTTACCTCTTCTCAAGTTTGGAGTAAGTAGTACTTATAATGCATAGTCATTCCTCAGCGGGCAATTACCAAGACTCAAGAAGGTTGACTCACCCTGGCCTTTTAGTCCTCAAGGTGTTTTCCTGAGTGGCCTCCCAGCCCAGGGGAGATGCTGGTCACAGCCCACAGTCCAGAAGATCTCATAGGTTCTCGCTAGAATCACTACTTATAGGGTCTGAGATAATTGACTTTCATCAAGTACTTTTCCAGTGAGGCCCAACTTGGGCAATGTGATATTCTAGTACTTACCGCCAGATGCGCAAGCCCAGAAATTGTCAGATCTTGAAGTTCTAGTATCACTGCCCTCTTTGGACTACAATCCATATATTGTCAGGAGTGATCATAGAATGGTCTAGGTTGACCTTCATATCATGGAGTCCAATCATCAACCCAATGCTGACAAAAAACACCACTAACCTATGGAGATGGTGACTCCACCCCTGCCCTGAGCAGCCTCTTCCAATATTTGACAACCCTTTTGGTGAAGAAATTTCCCCTAATATCCATCCTAAACCTCCCCTGGTTCAACTTGAGGCTGTTTCCTCTTGTCTAAATTACCTCTCCTGTTTCCAAGCAATAGGAGACACCGGAGCAAGATGCGCTAAGAGATTGTCATAATGTTCTTGTCCATCGCTTTTCACTTTATTTCTTCTATGTTGGACCATTATGCATCCCAGATGTTAATGGGTTGATACAATGTTCTGGTCCCTTGTATTTTTATGTGACCCAGGTGTGGCCAAGGAAATCACACCAAGCACCAAATGACCTAAAAGGGAGAGGAGGCAGGAGCTGCACCACCACACTGGCCCATGAGGTCAGGGTGATGTCACATGAAGAAAAGGCAGCTTAAAGTGCAATGGAGTGAATGCCATGTCATGTGGGAGATGAGACAGGACTGGGTGGGTTGAAGATGGCACCATCGCACCTTCTGTGGCAACAGTTAAGACCAGCTTTGGGGTCACAGCAACTCTCACCATTCAGGAAAGGGAGCCACCCTGCATCTGAATTCTCAACTTTTTTACCCAAAACAGAGTTCAAAGAAAGGCCTCCAAAATTCCTCTCCAAAGCCAAATGACCTTTTCAGAGTCCAGCAGTGTGTTCCCAGGACCATACAGCCTTGAAGCTTCTCAGACCCATATTGATGGGTGTGATCAATTCCCAGTTAAGGTTACTACGTTCAGCAGAAATTTACACCCATACATTTTGGGTATGCTCCCTGTCTAGTAAAAAGTAGCCATTCACAGAGAGAAAAAATACAGGACGAGCTGATCTTCTCTTTCTCCTCTCTTTTTCCCTCAATGAAAAATCTCAATGGGTTTCATTTCCATTTTGCATAAGAATTTTTTCCATTTGGAGAGCTGTTGTTTATTATTCAAAGCCATTAAATATCCTCTAAAATCACAGTACTTACAAAATGAAAAAGGAGCTATTAGATCATCCAGTCTATTCATTTACAGGATTTATTAGCCTCCGGTAGAGGCATCTACCACTCATCCCTTTAGGACAAATCTTGAGCTTGACTTCCCAAATGAATGCATTCATCTCTCCAGCCCTAATTTGCATCAACCTTCGGTGCAGACACATTTGCAAACCTCCTCTGTGCTCAAAACATGGATGTTTGCACATAGGGTTGCTTGCAATTGACTGTGCACAGTTACTGGTGGAAGCTGGGGGCTGCTGGAGTGGGGCAGGGGTTGGAGTAGACATGTCCATGCAGTAGCTGAAGGATGTCTACATCTGAAAAGCCCCTCTACCCACCCATCCCTCCCAGCCACTCAGGTGACCCTGGAGAACAGCTGAACTCCCTAAAGGAGATGCCTCACGTGTGCAGACCCTACTGCTGCCATCTGCCAGCCCCAGTGCCTTTCTCCTTCCAGTTCACTGGACCATGCCAGTTTAATTAATCTTTCTTTCAGAGCTCAGTACTGGAGAGGAGATGGAAGATTTAGATAGGCTGGGAGGATCTTAAGGGAGGAGACTTAAGGATCCCAAGGAGATGAAGAAGTGTGTGGTGGGGCTTGTTCTGGGTTTATTACAACCGATCATCCATCCATCCATCCATCCATCCATCCATCCATCCATCCATCCATCCATCC
>NW_015091277.1:290559-356215 GCF_001431845.1 Calidris pugnax | reverse complement strand
ACATACAGGTTCCCACAGGAGAAACCAAGTTTGAATTTACTTTAAGACTTGGTCCCACAATGCAAAGTCTTTGGTGGCAATATTGTCCCTGTCCCTCAGCTCTGCCAGTCCACAATCCAGTCACTGCCAGCTTAAACAAAGGGATGGCCTCCACAATCATCTTCTTAGCTGGGAGAGGAAGGAGAGATGACCTTAAGCTAATATTGCTGCTGGAAACTGAGCCATGTAAAACCACAGCCATGGGAGAGTCAAATTTACCTTTGGAGGAGCCTATAGGTCTCTATAGCCCTTATGAAGTGTAGGCTGTTTCATGCACCACTCTGAGACTCCTGAAAACCAGGAGAACTCTTCCTCATCCAGCACATCTGGCCAATATTTTTAGCACCTGATTGTAAAAGAGGTCATTTTTCAGAAAATCACAGAACCATCAAATCGCTGAGGTGGGCAGGGACCTCTGGAGATGTACTAGCCCAAACCCCCTGTTCAAAACCGAGTTAGCTGGAGAAGGTTGATCAGGTCGTTGTCCAGTTGGGTTTCAAATATCTCTGAGGATGGAGACTCCAGAGCCCCTCTGAGCAAATTGCTCCAATGTTTGATGTACGGGCAAAATTATTTCTTACATTTAAATGGAAATTTTGAATATTTCAGTTGGTGCCCGCTGTCTTTTGGCACCACCACCAAAAGACATGACTAGACAAAGACATGTCCACCCGGCCTAGAGTTGGGGTTTATCCTGCTCTGAGCAGGTCCCGTTTTAAGGTTTTGATGAGATCCCTTGTCCCATGAACCTTTCATAGAGTTTGGCCACTTCCATCCAGCCTCTCTTTAGGAGACAAGGTCTCCAAATGACGCCTCAGTAAAGAGACAGGAAGGAGACGGAGACGGACTGTGCAATTATTGATCAAAATTAAAGCATGGAGCAAGCACAAGAGGCAACCCAGCCTGTCTGTGGAGCAGAACGAGCCTCTCAGCCTTTTTGGCTGTTGCTGCTGGAGCCAGACAGACACAGGTTTTTCTGGCTGTGATGGATGAAGATGAAGGTTTTGCTGATTCACAGCAGGCAGGTGATTTACTGCAGAAAGTGCCCGGCTGTTAACTCTTCCCTCCCTGTCCGGAAGCAAGAGGCAGCCTATGGCTCTTCCCATGATGGGCAAAGGGCTGTAGGGCTGGACCATGGCTGGTGGACATGTCCTCCAAAGGTGTTCCTGGGGGGCAGCTTTGCCCCTTTTGCACCATGCCCACGAGCTGCAAATGGGAGACTGACACAAAGATGAGAAGTTGTATCTGTTTGTGGCAGATGGAACTATTTGACACGGTTATGATTCAGTGGCAATTCAAGATTTATTAATGATTTGAGGCAGATAAAAGGTTGAATTTTAGCAGCACTTAATCATTAACCAATTTAAAGATTTACAAGATGATTGAACAAAATAATTGAACAGCGACTTAATCACAGGTTTGAAAATTACAAGACTCACACTAACTTATTAAAAGGTATCCTAAATCAATACACATGCATATGAACACAAACATACACCACTCAAGGGGTCACACACACTCCAACACCTGAGTTTTTAACTGCTAGGACCAAAGGTCCCTTGGCAATGGGTGACTCCAATGAGCCGATGGGTGCCCCTTTGCCTTTTAGACACTCACAGACAAATGGACAGAAAGTGTTTGGATCCAGTAAAGTATAAGAACACCCACACTCGTAAGACCTAATGTGTATAATAGAGACATATGGATTGAGAACTGGGTGCAAGAGAGAGACTAATCTATAGCTAAAATTTACCTCTTCTCAAGTTTGGAGTAAGTAGTACTTATAATGCATAGTCATTCCTCAGCGGGCAATTACCAAGACTCAAGAAGGTTGACTCACCCTGGCCTTTTAGTCCTCAAGGTGTTTTCCTGAGTGGCCTCCCAGCCCAGGGGAGATGCTGGTCACAGCCCACAGTCCAGAAGATCTCATAGGTTCTCGCTAGAATCACTACTTATAGGGTCTGAGATAATTGACTTTCATCAAGTACTTTTCCAGTGAGGCCCAACTTGGGCAATGTGATATTCTAGTACTTACCGCCAGATGCGCAAGCCCAGAAATTGTCAGATCTTGAAGTTCTAGTATCACTGCCCTCTTTGGACTACAATCCATATATTGTCAGGAGTGATCATAGAATGGTCTAGGTTGACCTTCATATCATGGAGTCCAATCATCAACCCAATGCTGACAAAAAACACCACTAACCTATGGAGATGGTGACTCCACCCCTGCCCTGAGCAGCCTCTTCCAATATTTGACAACCCTTTCGGTGAAGAAATTTCCCCTAATATCCATCCTAAACCTCCCCTGGTTCAACTTGAGGCTGTTTCCTCTTGTCTAAATTACCTCTCCTGTTTCCAAGCAATAGGAGACACCGGAGCAAGATGCGCTAAGAGATTGCCATAATGTTCTGGTCCATCACTCTTCACTTTCTTTCTTCTATGTTGGACCATTATGCATCCCAGATGTTAATGGGTTGATACAATGTTCTGGTCCCTTGTATTTTTATGTGACCCAGGTGTGGCCAAGGAAATCACACCAAGCACCAAATGACCTAAAAGGGAGAGGAGGCAGGAGCTGCACCACCACACTGGCCCATGAGGTCAGGGTGATGTCACATGAAGAAAAGGCAGCTTAAAGTGCAATGGAGTGAATGCCATGTCATGTGGGAGATGAGACAGGACTGGGTGGGTTGAAGATGACACCATCGCACCTTCTGTGGCAACAGTTAAGACCAGCTTTGGGGTCACAGCAACTCTCACCATTCGGGAAAGGGAGCCATCCCAGCATCAGAATTCTCAACTTTTCTACCCAGAACAGAGTTCAAAGAAAGGCCTCCAAAATTCCTCTCCAAAGCCAAAGGACCTTTGCAGAGTGCAGCAGTGTGTTACCAGGGCCATACAGCCTTGAAGCCTCTCAGACCCATACTGGTGGGTGCAATCAGTTCCCAGTTAAGATTACTACGTTCAGCAGAAATTTACACCCATACATTTTGGGTATGCTCCCTGTCTAGTAAAAAGTAGCCATTCACAGGGAGAAAAAATACAGGACGAGCTGATCTTCTCTTTCTCCTCTCTTTTTCCCTCAATGAAAAATCTCAATGGGTTTCATTTCCATTTTGCATAAGAATTTTTTCCATTTGGAGAGCTGTTGTTTATTATTCAAAGCCATTAAATATCCTCTAAAATCACAGTACTTACAAAATGAAAAAGGAGCTATTAGATCATCCAGTCTATTCATTTACAGGATTTATTAGCCTCCGGTAGAGGCATCTACCACTCATCCCTTTAGGACAAATCTTGAGCTTGACTTCCCAAATGAATGCATTCATCTCTCCGGCCCTAATTTGCATCAACCTTCGGTGCAGACACATTTGCAAACCTCCTCTGTGCTCAAAACATGGATGTTTGCACATAGGGTTGCTTGCAATTGACTGTGCACAGTTACTGGTGGAAGCTGGGGGCTGCTGGAGTGGGGCAGGGGTTGGAGTAGACATGTCCATGCAGTAGCTGAAGGATGTCTACATCTGAAAAGCCCCTCTACCCACCCATCCCTCCCAGCCACTCAGGTGACCCTGGAGAACAGCTGAACTCCCTAAAGGAGATGCCTCACGTGTGCAGACCCTACTGCTGCCATCTGCCAGCCCCAGTGCCTTTCTCCTTCCAGTTCACTGGACCATGCCAGTTTAATTAATCTTTCTTTCAGAGCTCAGTACTGGAGAGGAGATGGAAGATTTAGATAGGCTGGGAGGATCTTAAGGGAGGAGACTTAAGGATCCCAAGGAGATGAAGAAGTGTGTGGTGGGGCTTGTTCTGGGTTTATTACAACCGATCATCCATCCATCCATCCATCCATCCATCCATCCATCCATCCATCCATCCATCCATCCATCCCTCTCATGTTCTCAATGAGCTCTCTAAACAGGGTTTGTCTAGCAAATGTAGTGCCCCATAAAGGACATTTCCAACATAATAACTTCTCCTTCCCCAAAAGCAATACCTCAGACATGCAATGACCATGCAGGCTTTTTGGATGAAGGAGATACAAGCCGTGCACATCTGGAGCAGTCTTCTAGCAGATGTAATGACTCAGCTCCTCCAGGCCACAGGGCAGATGCTTTTGTCCATGCCATGGGCAGAAAGATGGGTGAGAAGAACCCAAAGCTCGCAGCCATGGGGGCCAGCTCTTCAGCATAGGTGAGCATAGAGTCACTTTCACAGATAGGCATCCTGACTGCAAACTAATGAGGCAAATCCTCATTACACCTCACTCTGAAGTAGGACAACACTCTTACCCCTGCTCCATCATATAATATACCAGACCAACATCTCTCTGCTGTGGCTGGATGCCACCAAGGGTATTTCTACTGCACCAGATTGCATTTGTGTACTGATGCAGCAGGCTGACATGCTTGAAAAATAAAGGATTAAGTTCTTCTCAACCTTTCTGGAGCAAGAGATGACCCAGGTGTCCCCCAGCTACCGAGTCTGCACCTTCTTGTGGTTCTGGGGACATCTCTCACCTGTGACACTAAGAGATAGTGTTAGACCATCTTGCTGCTTATTAGATTTTGAAGGAGGATGTTCAGGTGCCTCTTAAGACAGACTGTGCACCAGCTTGTGGTCCAGGGCATGCTCCCTTGCTTCACAGTTTACCCCACATTTCCACAGCAGCAACGAGCTGAGTTAAATTTGACCTGTTATGGGCTGAAACACAGGTATGGGCTGTAGGAAGGCATAGATACAAGAAGCAGTGAGTTAATTAATTCCTGCATGAGGTTTCTTTTGCAGACTGGTGGCAGAGAACTGCTATCATACAGTGCAGAGCAGAGCGTTAGAGAGGGCTTTGCAGAGAGTTTCTCTACAGCCATGAGGAGGTCACCAAAACTTTCTATGCCTCAGCTCATCCATTTAAGCAGGGCTTGCCTCGGGCTGTTCCTGTGTCTAATAATACTAAAAGAATCGCTGTTCCTACCTCATGTCCCTAAAAAAATATCCTCATAAGGATGTGAAACAGCTCGGTAGCAATTAATTTTTGAGTATCATCTGGCCATCTGGTTGTTCCCCACTGACTTCTGCAGGGAAAAACTGGCCACCCTTGTTCGGGCACCCTTGACTCCAGTTTCCAGCCTGTGGAAATGCATTTCTCCATGACTTTTCCTGAAAAGCCCCTTGATTTCTGCATCTGTAAATTTTGGGGGATGTCTTTAACCTGGTCTCTTACTGAAACGGTCTGAAATGTGCTGTGTTTCTGCTTGACCAGTCAGCCTGGAGGTTCACTGCCCATGCTGGTTTGCCACATGGATCATTACCCCTCTTCCTGACTTCTGTGGTTGGTTTGTTGGGTTTTTTTGGTTTTTTTTTTACTAATTAGCTTTCATAAAAGCCATTTTCAGAGCAGTGTGCAAAGGCAGTCAGTGAGACTGTGTCTGTGAAGTGCAATTTCCCTGCCACTGCCTTGGGGCTGCAGCACAGGAACAAACTAAAGGGGATTAAGATCCCAGAGATAAACCTTCCCCTGTGCCCTGGGGAATCTCACCGTCCCTGCCCGTGCCTCAGTTTCCCCATCAACAAAATGACAGTCTTGACACGTTCTGGAAAGCAGCTAATGATTGCAGAGAGGCAGGTAAATTAAAAACAATTTTAATACTTTCTGTTTAAAACAAAACCTCAAAGCAAGCCAATTTAGCCCCTTTCCAGTGATTTTAAAAAAACACATTTTAAACTGAAATGCAGCAAGAGTGTGTTGTCCAGGAACAGGCAGCAGGAGAGAATAAAAATAGAGCCCAGGAAGAGTCATCCATTCCCGTTTTCTCAGTCTCTTTGTCTCCACCAGTGGGTCTGACAACGTCATGTGTCACCCAGCGTGAGCTGAAACCATCAGCGGTGACCTTGTCGTGCTGAACTGCTCCATCTGCAGCCAGTGCTTCTCTGAATCAATGAACCCACCCCAGAAATGCTGATGGGATGGGGAGGGAAGATGCTGAGGCCAAATCCCAGCTATGTCAGGGCCACAGCTCCAGGGAGAGGCCTTGCACACCTTGTGTTTAGGGTTTTGTTGTTGGTGGGTGGGTGAAGATAGGAGCCACCCCAAGGGACACAGCATGCCCCATGAGTGAGTGGGATGGACACCTTCATTCTGTTAAATGCCTGCACACTCTGGGGAGGGCATGGAATCATAGAATTGTTGAAGTTGGAAGGGACCTTTCAGATCACCGAGTCCAATCATCAACCCAAAGTGACAAAACCCACCACTGACCCATGTCCCTCAGCACCACATCTGCCCAGGTTTTAAATACCTCCAGGGATGGTGACTTCCAATATTTGATAACCCTTTAGGTGCAGAAATTTTTCCCAAAATCCAATCTAAACTTCCCCTTGAGGCCGTTTCCTCTTGTCCCATCACCTGTTCCTTGGGAGAAGAGACCGACCCTCTCTGGCTACACCTTCCTTTCAGGGAGTTGGAGAGAGCTTCCTCCAGGCTCAACACCCCTGGCTCCCTCAGCTGCTCCTCACAAGACTTGGGCTCCAGACCCCTCACGATCTCCATTGCCCTTTTCTGGACACACTCCAGCCACTCAATGTCTTTCCTGTCGTGAGGGACCCAAAACTCGACCCAGCACTCAAGGTAGGGCCTCACCAGTGCCCAGCACAGAGGTATGGTCACTGCCTCAGTCCTGCTGGCCACACTGTTCCTGACACATGCCAGGATGCTGGTGGCTGTTGACCAACACCCCCAGGTCCTTTTCAGCCCGGCAGCTACAGCAACTAAAGGATGGAGAAGGAGAAGGTAGCAGAAAACCCTTCTGCAGACCTTCAGACCCTGCCTTTGGGCACAGCAGATGTCCTGCATCCCAGGACAAAATCTCCTCCAGAATATCATCACACGATTCTGTGAAACAAAGCCTTATTGATCACTAATTTTAAAGAATTTCTTAGTCTTTAAAGATAGGACATGTAGACTGCTGGAGGAGATTTTGTCCTGGGATGCAGGACATCTGCTGTGTCGTTTCTTGCCCCAGGAAGATGGGAGTTTGTAGGGTCAGGGTTTGTCTCACAGTCTGCTCCAAGCCCAAGTTCGTTGGGGAGCAGGTTGCAATCTCTTCCCTGCTGCTGCATGTCCATGCCAAGATGGAGTCTGTGGGTACAGATGGACACGGCCCCACGCCGAGACTCCGTGTCTGGGAAATGAAAATGAAGAGGGGTTTTGAGGAAGGCACAAAGCCTTTCATACAAAGACATTTAGGGTGTCCAGCACAAGCTGTCACAGATTTTCTGGCTGCTGGGTGCTTGGCTTTGACTCAATCTTTATGGCTTCCATTGAGGAAAAAAGGGGACTTTCTACTCCAGGGGCTGCTAATGAGGATGCTCAGCAAACGCAGAGCAAGCAGCGTGGTTTACCTGCAATTTTGTAGGTCCCCGTGAAAGGGCTGACTCCCTTTGTAATTTTGGGGAAGTCACCTGACTGACTGCCTCAGTTTCCCAATGTATGAAATGGGAATTTGAAGAGCTCTCCCTCCCAGCAATATTACCCAATGCTTCAGCTCCTGTGCAGACATTCCAGACATTCCGTGTTATGTCCATGGGGTGAAGTTACAACATTAGAAAGGTAAGATCCTGACATCCCAAATAACTGTGGTTTGCCAGCTCTGGGATGACCAGCTCAGGGGAGATCTCTGCTTTGTTGGTGCTTGAAGCTGGATGAGAAGAATCACAGTCAAGATCTGCTGTTAGGACAGGACCACATGTATGTCCAGAGATGTCCAGGCAGGTTCTTTGCTCTAGGAAAAGTCTTTTTACTCACAATAAGTGCTCAGGGTGAAGGGTCTGAGGTTGTTCTGGAGAGCCTCCACATGCCTCCAGGGCCTGTATGAGCCAGCTGCAAGCAGAACATCTGGAACAGCTAGGAAAACCCTTTTCCCAGGACACTCTAGAGGTGCTTAGGGCCAACCCTAAGGGAGGGAGTGGATGGTGCGTGACCACATACCTGGCTCCTGTGCATTTCTCAACTCATTTATAACAAAAAGCTCAGAGTTAGTCATATTTGATCCATTTATTAAAACAGACACTTTTAGGAAAAAAAAAAACCACATCTAAAAATCAAAGATTTGTTTCTTGAAGATTCTGATTAAACTGTGTTCCGGGTAGGCTGCTTCTTAGGGCATTAGGGTTGTGACTCATTTCCTTTTTATTGCTATGATTCACTAATGAATATTTGTGGTCTAATAGCTGCCTGGTTTTGTTTTCAGGTTTTCTTTCTGTTTCCCTGCATCACTGTTTTCAATCTGACCCCAGTTCAGCAGAAAAATCAAATCTGAAATGCTGGCAAATGTCTTGAACTCAATTAAAAACTTGATTTATATGGTGCTTCTGTTACCTCAAGAAAGGCCATATATTTTCCTGATATTATGGGGAAATTACTTTGTGCCTATGAGAAAGCCAAGTTCAAGTTATGGTTATTGCATATTTCCATTAGCAAGGCTTTCCGCAGCCGTTAGGACTTTTTCTTCTCCTTCTTTGCTTAAAGAGAAGGTTGAATGAAAACACTGTGGTGTCCAGGCCTTGACACATGCAAAATTTGGTCCTGCCTGACCCCACAGTGTTTTCATGCACCCACTGAGATTTAGTGCTGCAAGAAGTGTTTGTTGCTCCCCTCCAAAGACACCATCTATTTATTGCCTTTAAATCCTTAGCTGAGATTTACAGGACCTTTCACTGAATTTCACTGAATTTCACTGAATTTCTAGAGTTGGAAGGGACCATAGAGATCATCTAGTCCAACTCCCCTGCTGAAGCAGGACTGCCCAGAGCTTGTCAGAGCACGTTACTCAGGAGCATCCAGGCGGGTTTTGAAAATCTCCAAAGAAGGGGACTCCACAACCTCCCTGGGCAGCCTGTTCCAGGGTTCCGTCACCCTCACCGTGAAGAAGTTTCTCCTCATATTTGAGTGGAACCTCTTATGTTCCAACTTGTGCCCGTTGCCCCTCGTCCTCTCGGTGGGAACCACTGAAAAGAGTCTGGCTCCCTCCTCCTTCAACCCTCCCTTGAGATACTTGTAGGCGTTGATAAGGTCTCCCCTCAGCCTTCTCTTCTCCAGACTAAAGAGTCCCAGCTCTCTCAGTCTCTCCTCATAAGGGAGATGCTCCAATCCCTGAATCATCTTTGTAGCCCTACGCTGGACTCTTTCTAGTAGTTCCCTGTCCCTCTTGAACTGGGGAGCCCAGAACTGGACACAGTACTCCAGTTGTGGCCTCACCAGTGCAGAGTAGAGGGGGAGAATGACTTCCCTTGACCTGCTGGCTACACTCTTCCCTATACAACCCAAGATCCCATTGGCCTTCCTGGCCGCAAGAGCACACTGTTTACTCATTGCCATTTTACTGTCCACCAGGACCCCTAGATCTTTCTCTTCAGTAGTTGCCTCTAGCGGGTCCACCCCTAACCTGTATTGGTGCCTGACATTCTTCTTCCCCAGGTGCAGGACCCTACACTTTTCCCTGTTGAACCTCATGAGGTTCTTCTTTGCCCAGCCCTCCAGCCTGTCCAAGTCTCGCTGGATGGCAGCACAGCCCTCCGGGGTGTCAGCCACTCCTCCCAGTTTGGTATCATCAGCAAACTTGCTGAGGATACACTCTGTCCCCTCGTCCAGGTCACTGATGAATATATTAAACAGCACGGGTCCAAGTATTGACCCCTGGGGGACTCCACTGGTTACAGGCTTCCAACTTGAACCTGCTCCATTAATAATTACCCTTTGGGTCCTGTCACACAGCCAGTTCTCAATCCACCTCACTGTCCCCTCATCCAGCCCATACTGCCTCAGTTTCCCAATGAGGATGTTATGGGAGACAGTGTCAAAAGCCTTGCTGAAGTCAAGGTAGATGACATCTGCTGCCCTCCCCTCATCCAACCAACCGGTTATGGCATCATAGAAGGCTATCAGATTGGTCATACATGATTTACCCTTGGTAAACCCGTGTTGCCCACTTCCAATAACCCCCCACTCTTCAACTTGTTTGGAGATGACATCTAGTATGAGTCTCTCCATCACCTTCCCAGGGACAGAGGTGAGACTAACTGGTCTGTAGTTCCCAGGGTCCTCCTTCTTGCCCTTTTTGAAGACTGGAGTGATGTTGGCCTTCCTCCAGTCCTCAGGCACCTCTCCTGTTCTCCACGACTTCTCAAAGATGATCGAGAGTGGTCCAGCGATAACGTCTGCCAGCTCCCTCAGCACTCGTGGGTGCAACCCATCAGGCCCCATGGACTTATGAATGTCCAGTTTGGCCAAGTGGTCCCGAACCTGGCCCTCCTCTACTAGAGGAAAAATTTCCTCTCTCCATACCATCCCCCTTGCCTCTAAGGCCACAGATTCATGAGGGGCAGTCCTAACAGTGAAGACTGAAGAAAAGAAGGCATTCAGCAACTCTGCTTTCTCCGTGTCTTCCACTACTAGGGTGCCCACCTCATCCATCAGTGGGCCCACATTATCCCTCACCTTTCTCTTGCTGTTAACATACTGAAAAAACCCCTTTTTGTTATTGTTAATATTGGTGGCCAAGCTGAGCTCCACTTGAGCCTTGGCCCTTCTAATTTTCCCCCTGCATATCCTCACCGCTTCATGGTATTTCTCCTTATCTGCCAGGCCCTTTTTCCAAAGATTATAAGCCTTCTTTTTGTTCCTGAGTTCCAGCCGAAGCTCTCTATTTAGCCAGGCTGGTCTTCTTCCCTTCCTGCTTGATTTTAGGGACTTGGGAATAGCTTTATCTTGCGCCTTTAAGAGTGCCTCCTTGAAGAATGACCAGCTTTCCTGGGCACCCTTGCCCTCGAGGACCATCTCCCAAGGGACACCCCCAATCATGCTCCTGAAGAGGCCAAAGTCTGCCCTTCGGAAGTCCAGGGTGGCAGTCCTGCTGGCCCCCCGCCTTGCTTCAGTGAGAATTGAAAATTTTATCATTTCATGATCACTTTGTCCAAGACGGCCTCCAACGTTTACATCCCCCACAAGACCTTCCGAGTTAACTATCAGCAGGTCCAGTAGGGCACTTTCCCTGGTCGGTTCCCTCACCAGCTGCGTTAGGAAGTTGTCTTCCACGCATTCCAAGAATCTCCAGGACTGTTGCCTCTCTGCTGTGTTATATTGCCAGCAGATATCAGGGAAATTGAAGTCCCCCATGAGTACAAGGGAGAGTGATCGTGAGGCTTCTGTCACCTGCCTATAGAATACTTCATCAGTCTTTTTCATTGTCTTTATTTTTGCTGTGAGAGTGTCAGCCTGAGTGGTTTACCTGTTTGTGCAGAAAAGGCAAGGAGAAAGATGAGGTCTTACTGCCTGTTGTGCTTTAACCCCAGCCAGCAGCTGGGAGGTTCAGAGAGGTGGGAGTTGGTCTCTTGTCCAAGGAACAGGCAATGGAACAAGAGGAAACGGCCTCAAGTTGTACCAACGTAGGTTTAGTATGGATATTAGGAAAAATTTCTTCACTGAAAGGGTTGTGAAGCCTTGGCAGAGGCTGCCCAGGGCAGTGGTGGAGTCTCCATCCCTGGAGAGATTTAAAAGCCAGGCAGACATGATGCTGAGTGACATGAGTTAGTGGTGGGTTTTGTCAGTGTTGGGTTGATGGTTGGACTTGATGATCTGAAAGGTCCCTTCCAACCTAGATGATTCTATGGCTATGAGCACACAGATCACTCACCCCCCTCCACAACCCAATGGGGAAAATAATTGGAAGAGTAAAAGTGAGAGAAAGCTTGTGGGTTGACATAAAAACAGTTTGATAGGTAAAGTAAAAGCTCTTCACACAAGCAAAATAAAACAAGGAATTAATTTCCTACTCCCCATTGGCAGGCAGGTGTTCAGCTATCTCCAGGAAAGCAGGGCTCCACCACGTGTAATGGTGGCTTGGGAAGACAAACAGCACCACTCTCAAAGTCTCCCCCTTCTTCTTCTTCCCCCAGCTTTGTGTACTGAGCATGACGTTGCATGGTATTGAATATCCCTTTGGTCAGTTGGGGACAGCTGTCCCAGCTGTGTCTCCTCCCAACTTCTTGTGCCCTCCCAGCCTGCTCGCTGGTGGGACAGTGTGAGGAGCAGAAAAGACCTTGAGCGTTTAGCAACAACCCAACCCACCAGTGAGCTGTCAACACCGTTCCTCATCCCAAATCCAAAACATAACACCCTACCAGATGCTAGTAAGGCAGTTAACTGCATCCCAGCTGAACCATGACTCTGCCTTACAGCTCCAACCACCGTCTCTTGACCTGCTTTCCTCTCCCTTCCTTGCATGCCAGGATTCTCAACATGCACCTAAACTCTTGCAACTAAAGTTTCCGGGGTAAAGCATCCCAAATTTGCATGAGACTGGTGAGGTTTGGGGCAAAATCACAAGATTTCCTTCAGACTTTTTGCTTAGTGGGAAAATCTGGCTGCTAAATTCTCCCAAGGTGTCATCTTTGAGGTCCATGTTTCACTCCCGTCGTGATCCCATGTGCAAGGCTCATTCCCCTCCAGACATGACAACCCTTGGGCACTTCATGGCAACTGACTCCTTATCTCTCCTGTTGACCTTTGTCTCAACTCCTGCCCATGGCACTCTGAGTGGGTAGAAGAAGGTGATTGATAAAAGGGGCACGTATGAGCAGGGCATTAGAGAATTTCCCAGACATCTTATAACCTAAACAACATCCAAGCAATTTGAAAACACACTGCACTTTGTATCTGCTCTTTGGCAATCAACAAAGGAATGTTTATGCATGGAGGGGGATAAACAGAATATACTACCTTGCCAGAAATAAGTTTATTGCTCTAGAAAAGCAAAGTTTTCCAGTGCTGACTATAAAAAAATTATTAGAAAATCAATCACAAAGATAATTTTACAATTCCACATCCGCTTCCAGGTACTGATGGTAGCCAAGACCAGCCCTTGATGTCTAGACCTTTAGCAATAGGGCTGTATTAGAGCACAATAAACTTGGTTTCTGCTCTGCAAAACACCTTCTTATGGCTTTATAGCTCATTAGTGGTCCATGAACGACAGCTTGACACTGGATCAGTGCAGCAGAGCCTGCACTTTACCACCTGAGCCACTTCTGGTCAGAACTGATTATTTCTGGGGGTAATTTCTTTCCTGATGTCTCAGAACAGAGCCATAAATCATGTCCAAATGCTATTAAATGCAGCTGACATCTTCACGGGGCCTTTTGCAAGCTGATCACTTGCAGCTTTAATGACTGGAATGGTCATTGCTTTTATAGCCAGGATTTCCTCTCCCCTTTGAAGAAGAGTAAAAATCAGTCTATGAATCGCTTCTCCTGAGACCGCAACAGAAGGCAGAGGAGAAGCAGAGGCTCAGTGAAAACCAAGAATCTCATATCCAAATATTTCCAGAGGAAATGTATTTGTTATAAGACAAATCACAGCAGGATTTGCCCACAGCAGCACAGCAGGGATACCCAAAAGTGAGCTTGGTCCTCTGGATGACCCCAAATTGGTAGGAGCTGGTGGTGACCTGATTGACAGGACAAGAGGAAATGGGCATAGACTTGAATGTAAGAAGTTTCACCTAAACACAAGGAGGAACTTCTTTACTTTGAGGGTCGCAGAGCACTAGAAGAGGCTGCACAGAGAGGTGGTAGTCTCTCCTTCTCTGAAGACATTCAAACCCCACCTGGACAAGTTCCTGTGCAACCTGCTCTGGCTGGACCTGCTTTGGCAGGGGGGTTGGACTGGATGACTCCAGAGGTCCCTTCCAACTCCATATCATTCTGTAATTCTGTGACCAGCTTGTGCATCCAGCATAATGCAAGCATCACACCATGGGGCAAGTGAAAAGGGAATGCCAACACATGCCCTGCAAATACCCAGAAGCTAGAAAAGGAGGGTAATACTGGATCATTCTGTCTGAGCCTTTCCCTAAAGAGCCTATATTTACAAGATTTTTCTCTTTACAAGATGCAGCCATGACTGTCCCTGCCCATTCAGAGCAGAAATTCATATAACGAGTCCTCTGTTTTGATTGTGGACCATATGGCCTTTCCATTTCCATTCCCTAATACAAATCTATTCAGATTGACTCAGCTGCTCAAGTATTTGGTCATTTGTGCTGGCATAACTGCCTAATTGTCCTCCTTTGTCACGGCTCTTTGGGACGGGATTGGGTCTTGTCAGCAGCAGTGAGTGAGTTTATAAATCAGAGCATCTGTCAGAGGCTGGAGGGAGATGAGTGTCAGATGGGGAATGGACAGATGTTTTCCCATCCCTAAACCCATGATTGGCTGCAAAAACCAAGTGGCAATTCGTTCCCATTACAGTATCCCAGCTCCATCCTGGCTCAGGGGTATAGAGAGGCAAATAGGAAGCCCTGCCCTCTAATAAATCCTGCCATCCCTCATCAGACAATTTACCTCGGTGGCTTTAGCAATTTAAGCTGCAGCAATTGCAGCTGGGCAGCTAGGACGGCTCAGCTGGCAGAATGGGCTTGATTTGGTCCAGGGGGCAGTGGTTCATATTAAAGTCCTGTTGTATGAGCCCTAAACATCTTCATAGATTCATAGAATGGTTCGGGTTGGAAGGGACCTTAAAGATCATCCCATTCCAACCCCCCAGCCTTGGGCAGGGACACCTCCCACCAGACCAGGCTGCTCAAAGTCCCATCCAACCTGGCCTTGAACCCCTCCAGGGATGGGGCAGCCACAGCTCCTCTGGGCAACCTGGGGCAGCGTCTCACCACCCTCTCAGCAAAGAATTTCTTCACACTGCAAAAAGTGAAGGTGGCCATAGGGCACATCTTGGGTGGAGTATCTAGTCCAGCCCTCTTTAATCTTGCCTTGTGATAATTTGAGCAGTCTGGAGCTGGTATTTAAGCAAATAGCCTTAGCAGAGCTCAGGTGGGTGTAAAACAGGCTGCCCCATGCCAAATGTGGCCAGAGACTCTCCACGGGCTCTGCTTGGTTGGAAGAAAACCATGTGTGTGTATGTGCATGCATGTACATGTGCAAGGGGAAGGCACATGCTCTCCATAACTCATCAGCAAGTGCATTCCTTCCATATAATATTCACCTCCCCAAGGGTTGTTTCTGGGGCACAATAACTGCCTTAGTCCCTCTGCAAAGGACTAAGACCAGAGCTCAGGTGTGAGTCATTTCATAGAATCATAGAATGGTTTGTGTGGAAGGAACACTAAAGCTCATCTAGTTCCCCAAAAGCTCATCTAGTTCCAACCCCCCTGCCCTGGGCAGGGACACCTCCCACCAGACCAGGTTGCTCAAAGCCACATCCAGCCTGGCCTTGAACCCCTCCAGGGATGGGGTAGCCACAGTTTCTCTGGGCAACTTGTTCCAGAGTCTCACCACCCTCACAGTGAAAAATTTCTTCCTGAGATGTAATCTAAATCTACCCTCTCCCAGTTTGAAGCATTTTCCAGTATGAGCTCCATAACTTTCTGTTGCTCCTCCAGAAACCGTGGAAGAGAGGTTGAAACAGTGATTGAGTCCAGACCACACAGAGGCTGGGTGTAGCACTAGGTTCAGTCTTAACATGATGTCTGTAATGGTGGTGCAGTAATTTTACACTGGTTTTTTGGTGTGATTTCCATCTTTCTGACCATTTTGCCATTGCCTGGGAGTGATACCTTAAGAGCTGAGCAGGCACCGATACAGCTCTGCTGGTGCAAGGGCTGATTTTTACAGCTCTCCTGCAGCTGATCCTTAGTGTCATAGTACAAGGAATCCCAGTCTCTACAAGAAGTTGTCTTTTTTCTTCGTAAATGAAACACTTCATCTTTGACCTGACTGTTTCGTTGCCTGGTTTGCATACAAAAACCTTTAGCTTCCTTCACCAATTTTCTATGGTATTTTTGTTACAATTTATATCATCTCCATCCCCATTCTTTTTCCTTTTTTTTTTTTTTTAACAAAGAATTATCTTGTTTCTTGACTGTGCAATACTCTATTTTTATCATCTGCACAAATTCTCTCAAAGAGCCACTTCTTTTCTACAGTTAATTTAAATCATAATATTTCTCTGAAAAACAGCCTTGCAGAAACACTGACTGCAGGTACAGGCATGTGCAGGTGAACCCCACACACAGTCTGATACCAGCTGTCACTGCCCTCCATTTACCTTAATTAAATGTAAGCGAGTTAACATCCCTTATCCCTAGACAGTCATCAGCTTCCAATCAGCAATTCATCGTCACCGTCTGTTCCCGTGACCGAGAGCACAGAAGGGAAGGAATATTAACACTCATTTCATAAACTCTACTGATGGTTTCTTACCAGCTTTGTGAGCTTACATGGGTACGCTTTTCTCTGATCTTCACAAAACTGGAAATTGGAGCCCCTTATTTATTGCTTTTTCTCTTCTTTTGCACATGGGACTAAGATGATTTAAGACATCACTTGGGCCTTGGCATTCATAAACTCTTCCAGTGGGTATCGCTGCCAAGTGAGAGCTCCTCACTTTTATGTGGGGCAATTTTGCTTAAAAAAAAATACTCCACAACATCCTCTTCTTGTCTTCTCTGTCAAACTCCCTGCCCAGCCTTGTTGGTGTGACTGTTTGCCTTCCTAGGACCATGAATGTCTGTTGTTCCTTTGCTTTATACCCCAAAAATACCCTCCAGTAAGGCATAATTTTTCACAGAACAATTTTTAATGTATATCAGAGCTGCTGTGCAATGGGGGAAAAAGCAACATTCACAGAAGTCAAGGTTGGCACGCTCATTAATTTGCCGAGCACATGGGGACAATCAAGTTCTTTGGAGGGTAGGATATCATCCTATTCCTTTTCAAAGACCAGCAAGCCCAGAGGAACCTCTCTTCCAGCCACTCAGTGCTGTCACCTCCTCCACAAAGCTGTTCCAGGCACTGTTATGATACTGCAAAACCACACAGCTGGCCACCATGTTCACCTTCCCAGCAGGAGGTGGTTGGACTAGATGTTCTTCTGGGATCCTTTCCAGCCCTGTGATCCCATGAGGTTACTGGTGCAGTGGTCTCAGTAACTCCCTGCCTAAGATGATCCAGGCAGCCAGCAGCAGACTCACTCTTGTGCATTTAGTCTTCCCTCCTCATTCTCCCATCTCTCCAAGCCCAGCACCCCCAGAAAATCATTCTTCAGATTGCTCTTAGCAGCATCTTCACCTCTACTGCAGCAAGGCCAACCGCTGGCACGAGAAGCTGGAGCCTCCCTCACTTTTAACTCTAATATCTAGCAGAGAATGAACCCATATCTGAGAAGAGGTCCTCTGCTTCTCCAGAATAAATACAATAATAACAAAAAGAATAATAGTCAAAGTAAAAGCAGACAGCTTTGTAAACATGCTGTCAGCAGTCTGTTTTCCCATCTGTCAATCCATCTGTTGTTCCTCAACATACCCCTGATACCAAACAGCTGCTCACAAATATCTCTTCCTCAGTGGGATTCCCCCCACAAATGCTTCAGGATTCCTGGGTGTATTTGAGACCACTACCTGGGTCCAGCCATTTATCTGCCTCAGTGAAATGGAGAGCAATTTGTACCTGTGATGTGGCTTAAACGTTTATGAACTTATGGATTAAGTCAGTGTTGGAGGCCATGGCTGGTTCCCCATTTGCTCTCTAAACTCATTTTCACAGTCAAGATACCTATGCTTGTGCCTTGGTAGAATTTAAGGAGTCCAGACAAGCTCCAAATTATGTTAAAAAATGTAATGCAGGGATTTGGTGGCTGAAAAAAGTCTCTGTTGGCCTTCGAGAGATGGTCCCCAAATTACACACAAGCCCATCATGCAAGGGGAGGCAATATGTTCTTCCCATGCATCCCTGGACACCCCGGCAACAGGGTGGCTTTGTTTGTCTCTCCTCTGTAAAGAAAACTACAGAGAGGTTGCTTGGTTTCTGCCCAATGCTCATGATTTCTGTGGGCACTGCCACAGGAAAGGTCTGAGAGCTGAAATGGAAAGCCTACAGCTCCGCAGACCCTTGGTGGAGCAGAACATCTAATGAGCCATGAGGGATGGGAATGTCCTCCCAGCTGTCCCCAGCACTGGGGGCCAAATACTCCAGCCTCCCCTTCAGCTCTTCCATCTCATTTCAGGCCCCTCTGGCTCAGTGGCCACAGGGAAGGAGCCTTATAATCTCTCTGTCTCATCCTTCCCATTCCCAAAACATGCCTCCAGTTTCCCCAGGCCATGTTGGTGTTCTCAGCCATAATCAGAGTGTGTAATGGTCCTTCACATGTAACTCACCTCTTAACTACCATCCCTTACCATAGTCTTCTCCCTCATCCTATATTTAGCACTCCACAAAAATATAGACACAGGAGAAGGCAGGGAGCTTGAAGGAAATGGAGAGGGAGAACAAACATATAAACAAAGTGATAAAAACCATACACACTGTGAAGTAGGTGATAATCTGGACAGCAGAAGAGGCAAGGTCCTAGGAAGATACTCATTAAAGGAAAGAAAATAACAAAGAAAAGCCAGACAAGGCTAGGAGAAGGGCTGTGGTAGGGGCATTTGACCTACTTATGTGTGAGATGAAGTCACTGTAAAACCTCCATGTGATGTTCAACTTACATGTGCAGGGCAAGATGGTAGCGTGTGGGACTTCAGCATCCTAGAGCCAGCCCAACTCTGCCCTGGACCATGATAACCCACCAGCAACTAGAGGTCTACCAAAGTGGAACAGGAGAAAAAAAAGCTTTTTTCATCGCAGGAGCAGGCCTGGCTTTGATGTGGTACCCAAAGTCCTAAAGCTGAATATCCCATATCACCATTGTTGGCCAGATGGGAATTATGGCATAAATTACCCATGAAATTATGGTTTTGGCTCGAGGGTGAGATGTGCTGCGACACCTCAGCAGTGGGCACACAATTAACTATCACTATTTAGACCACAGCAAGCATTTTCTGCAAGGAAAAAATCTAACCTAATTCAGAAAACATTAAAAGATTACACTGCTTAAGAAACTAAATTCCCTTTGCAGGTTTCTCAAAAGAAAAAGTAAAAAAAAAAAAAAAAAAAAAAAAGAGAAAAAAAAAGGTCTGTAGGTTTTTTCTGTTCTGAGTAACTGGGACACAGAAGGAAGATGCAGGATTAGCACTGGAGTTGCAGGTAGTTTTAAGGAATTTCTTCTCCAAATGCAGAAAATCATAGACTTTTCTGTTCTGAGTAACTGGGACACAGAAGAAAGATGCAGGATTAGCACTGGAGTTGCATGTAGTATTAAGGAAATTCTTCTCCAAATCCAGGAAATCATAGACTCACAAAATGGTTTTGGTTGGAAGGGACCTTTAAAGGCCATCTAGTCCCTTGGAAGGGACCTTTAAGCCGTCCAACCTGGCCTTGAAGCCCTCCAGGGATGGGGCAGCCACAGCTTCTCTGGGCAACCTGGGCCAGGCTCTCACCACCCTCTCAGTAAACAATTTCTTACTCATATCTCATCTAAATCTCCATTCAGTTTGAAGCCATTACTCCTCGTCCTACCACTACATGTCCTTGTAAAAAGTCCCTCCCCATCTCTCCTGGAGCCCCTTGAGGGACTGGAAGGGGCTCCAAGGTCTCCCTGGAGCCTTCTCTTTTCCAGGCTGAACCCCCCCAACTCTCTCAGCCTGTCCTCCCAGCAGAGGGGCTCCAGCCCTCCCAGCATCTCCATGGTGGCCTCCTCTGGCCCCGCTCCAACAGGTCCATGTCCTTCCTGTGCTGAGGCCCCAGAGCTGGAGGCAGCACTGGGTGGGGGGTGTCTCCCCAGAGCAGAGGGGCAGAATCCCCCCCCCGGCCCTGCTGGCCACGCTGCTGGGGATGCAGCCCAGGATGTGGGGGGCTTTCTGGGCTGCCAGCACCCCTTGAAACCAGGGCAACAGAAACACAACCACTCCATGAAAAATCCCCATATGCACTTCGTCCTCTGTTGCTGCTCACCCCAGAGGGATGCCACTCAACCCAACAGTAACACTTCAGCTAGTGCAGGTGCAATAACTAGCTTGGGTCCTGTATTTGGTCCAGGAATCACCTTTTGGGTGCAAGGGTCCATCACAAACAAATCCTCTGCCAAAACCTCAAAACTCGGAGAGGTGAAACTAAAAAGCCCCGAATATTTTTCTTCTGATTCCCAGCCTGCTCTGCAGCAACACCAATTGCTACAAACAGATATTTGAGGAGAAGTTATCTTCCCACTCCCTACCCTCTGGCCCTTTATTCCTGGTTTGTTTGGTTTTTTTTTCCATGGCTAGGAAATCAGCATGCGCAGGGCAGGGCTAATTAGAGAGCAGAGATTTTATTATGCGGTGTGCTCAGCACGGCTGGCTGCGCTGATGGAGATGGATGGATGGATGTCGGTGGATAGGAGGAGAGCCGAGAGCACTCCTCGTGAGCAGATGGCAAGGGGAGGGGAAGAAGGGGGAGAGGGGTCTCTGTGGGGAGTAAATCTAACTCAGGAAAACATTCGTTTTACTCTCCGGCCCAGCCGACTGAATTAACGTGAAGTGCAATCGGCCTCTCGCCCATTAATGACCTGCTTTTGAGAGGAAAGAGAAGAGAGGAGTCAATCAGCCGGGGTGTAATTGAGGGGGGACTGATGGAAAGGCCTCATGCAGGCGCCTTTGCCACGTCGCCGTGAAATAATACATGGATGGAGCAGCTCCCTCCCTTCCTGGTGGCTTAGGGAGGCTTTCGAGGACACCAAACCTCCCCCTCTTCATCACCAGTGAGGGTGGTAGCTCTAGGGGTTCAGGAGAGCCAGGTTAGCACAGCACCGAGCAGGATGGGCTGACACAACACAGCACGTCCCCCTCAGCATCGTCATGACAAAAAGGCACTGGTCAAACATCCTGCTGCAAATTCAGGCCCTGTATTTGCTCCAGGAATCACCTTTTTTGGCTGCAAGGGACCAACGTGCTTGCTTTCCTTGCCAGCTCCACCACATCCTGCCAGGGCTTCTTAGTTACTGGAGGAGGGACTTGGGGGTCACCCTTGCAGTACCAGTGGGGTTGGTGGCTGCTGAGCTTTTGTATGGATGGGGAGGTCAATCAGCACCCAAGATTTGCAGCTTTGGGTCTCTGCAAGACAGAGTTGACCCATAGCTGCTCAAACATGGTCTTCTGAGCTGGATCCTGGGCCAACACACAAGGGAAAAACCATGGTACAGCTTTCTCCTCCAACCAGAGGGGATCCCTACTACCTTTTTCCCTCAACACGAACAAGGATCTGCTCTTCAGCCAATTCACCTGCATGGTTTAGTGCTTGCCCAGAGCATGCTCTCTCACTGCTGTGGCTGGAAGAGAGGACCAGGCAAGAAGTGTCCAGTTGTGGAAGTGGATGGGCACTCAGACACAACAGGGACACAGACAAAGTGTTCACTCATCCTTCCCTCGGTGCAAACATAGAATCACAGAATCACAGAATCTTCTAGGTTGGAAGGGACCTTAAAGATCATCTTGTCCAACCGTCAACCTAACTGACAAAAATAGACACCCACACAACAAACAAGGAGCATCACCATCACTAAACCATACCTCCCAGCACTACATCAACCCGTCTTTTGAACACCTCCAGGGATGGTGCCTCAACCACCTCCCTGGGCAGCCCATTCCAATGCCTGATAACCCTTTCAGTGAAAAAATTTTTCCTAATATCCAGCCTGAACCTCCCCTGGCGTAACTTGAGGCCATTTCCTCTTGTCCTGTCGCCTGTGACTTGAGAGAAGAGACCGACCCCCATCTCTCTACAGCCTCCTTTCAGGTAGTTGTAGAGAGCAATAAGGTCTCCCCTCAGCCTCCTCTTCTCCAGACTGAACAACCCCAGCTCCCTCAGCCTCTCCTCATAAGACTTGTGCTCCAGACCCCTCACCATCTTTGTTGCCCTTCTCTGGACCCACTCCAGCACCTCAATGTCTTTTTTGTGGGAAGGGGCCCAAAACTGGACACAGTACTCGAGATGAGGCCTCACCAGTGCCCAGTACAGGGGGACAATCACCTTTTGGGTCCTACTCACCACACTGTTCCTGATACAGGCCAGGATACCATTGGCCTTCTTGGCCACCTGGGCACACTGCTGGCTCATGTTCAGCTGACAGTCGACCAACACCCCCAGGTCCTTTTCTACCAGGCAGCTCCAGCCACTCTGCCCCCAGCCTGTAGCGCTGCAGGGGGTTGTTGTGACCCAAGTGCAGGACCTGGCACTTGGCCCTATTGAAACTCATCCTGTTGGTCTCAGCCCATCCATCCAGCCTGTCCAGATCCCTCTGCAGAGCCTCTCTACCCTCCAGCAGGTCGACACTCCCACCCAACTTGGTGTCATCTGTGAACTTACTGAGGGTGCACTCAATCCCCTCGTCCAGACCATTGATAAAGATATTAAAGAGAACATAAAGATATTAAAGAGAATTAGGAGGAAAGGTGTTACATTGCATCCTGATCCCAGCTTATTTTTTCCAGGAAAAGGAGAAAGGGAGGAATTTTGTGCGTATTTAGAGATTTCTGTCTGGTCCTTATCAGGGACGGCAGCCCAACAGATGCATACCCCCACCTGCCCAGAAAGCCTGGCTTTGTTTTCATTCTCCAACCCGGTCTCCCAGGTTTGTGCTGTTGCATGAGCATCACTGCGTCACCGCCGATGAACCCACCCGCTGACGGTACCGGCTCAGCCGTTTCCATGGCAAGAGACAGCAGGATGCTATCAGGGGCTCTCGCTTCCTGAGCTGGTGGGCTGGCTTGATGAAAACAAATGGAGATGCAGAAGCAATGTCCTGAGATGCCTCCCTGCCTCTCATGTGACCCGTCCCACCTCAACCCTTAGGGTGCTAATCCTGAGGTCTCCCAAATAAATTTGAAGATGATTTTTTTTTTTTCCTGGAAAGGGGCTATGTCGAGGCAATAGATGTCCCCTCCTTTGCAAGGTGCCTACATGCTGCTGTGGCAGTCTCCATTTTGCAGGTGGGAACCCATTGATGCTGAGGGTTTTGGCCAAGGTGAGGTGGATGGTTTGTAGCGGAGCTGGATGCTGAGCCTCAGTGCTCCTCCTACAAGCTGATAAGTTACTCTGCCTTCCCTTGTACCACAAGGTAGTTGTGACCAAAGATGAACTTAAAACTGTTTTTGGGAAAGGATCTGGACTTGTGTTTGATGTTTGGTATGTAACCAAACTCCAGCTCTGACTGTTTTCCATAGCGCATCATCCATGCTGTCACTGCACCCATGTCTGATGCAAAGCAGGGACATGTCTGCTTCAAACTTCTCTGCTGGAGGTCTTAAAATGCTGTACAGAGACCCAGAGCTCAGCCTGGGCAGCACAGGGTACCCATGAAGGGAAATACATGCAGACCCCTTTCCAGCAACCAGTAAACTGGGTTAAAATAACATCCAGTATCTTGTGTCACGCCCCTGGCCAGGATCTACTCCAGTCAAGCCACTTCTGACCAAGGTTTGTTTAAAACAAATCTCATCTGGGATAAAAATGCCCCAAATACACTCTTTTTCCCAGTAGCCCCTCCCCACTTTTGCTGCCGCCATTACTGGGAGTTTCATGGAATGGTTTGGGTGGGAAGGGACCTTTAAAGGTCATCTAGTCCAACCCACCTGCCCTGGGCAGGGACACCTCCCACAAGACCACGTTGCTCCAAGCCCCCTCCAACCTGGCCTTGAACCCCTCCAGGGATGGGGCAGCCACAGCTTCTCGGGGCAACCTGGGCCAGGCTCTCACCACCCTCACAGCAAAGAATTTCTTCCTTATATCTAGTCTGAATCTTCCCTTTTTTAGTTTAAAGCCATTACCCCTTGTCTTATTGAGACAGGCCTTGCTAGAAAGCCTGTTCCCATCTTTCTTTAAGTGTTGAAAGGCTGCAATAAGGTCTCCCCAGAGCCTTTTCTTCTCCATGTCTTACATGGCTCCTTGTTACATTTAAATATGTTGGAGACCTAAAGAATCACCTCAGAATCACAGAATCACAGAATCTTCTAGGTTGGAAGGGACCTTAAAGATCATCTTGACCAACCGTCAACCTAACTGACAAAAATAGACACCCACACAACAAACAAGAAGCATCACCATCACTAAACCATACCTCCCAGCACTACATCAACCTGGCTTTTGAACACCTCCAGGGATGGTGCCTCAACCACCTCCCTGGGCAGCCCATTCCAATGGCTGATGACTCAGTGAAAAAATTTTTCCTAATATCCTCTTTTCTCTGTACCCAAAAGCCACCAGCAAAACCATATGGTCCCAGCTCCTTGACTCTGAAAGTAGGACCCAGGTCCAGCAGGACGCAGAGCTGCGGGACAGGGGATTAAAGAGGGGGCTGCAACCAGAAGATGGGTAAAACCTGGGGTGTGGATGGGCCATCTTGTGGTGGTGTGACTTGCTACTGATCCAGCAACAGCCCCAGACAGAGACAGCTAACCGGGGTCTCATCGCCATGCTTTGTGCTCTGCAAACACAGCCTGCAGTAGCTCCACCTGCAGATGCAGTTGTAAGGATGGACACAGCAGCAGGGAGAAGAGGGCAACACCCTTTCCAGGTTGAGGGAACCCTACAGGGACCCACAGCAAGAGTGGGCTGAAATGGATAGAGCTACAAAGAAGAGGACTGGTGGTTTTGAGATGACACCCACTGGTGAGGAGCAAGACTGCAAGCAGGCTGAGGTGTGGTGGCCACACTGCCTGGAAACAACCTTGGGTGGGTCCTCAGTTTTGCAAAATTGTCCTTAAGAGAGACCAGATTTAACTAGCACACCAAGAAAACCCCAAAACAAGCCAAAAAGTGAATACACATTTAAATGCAGCCTATGGCTGGTCTGGGATCGCCCATCCTTTCCAGCTTCAGAAATGTCCCTGGCAGTTTTGGAGTGACTGTTTTATGTATCAGCAAAGCATTTAAAAGACCCAGGCAGGGACAAGGGTCCTGCTACCATCCAGTTCTGATAGGTGGCCATATACACCCCTCCCCACGGATGGCACAAAGTAAGGGTTCCTGCCCCAGAGAGTTTATAATCAAGGATTAAAAAAGTAACTGATTTCACATGATTTAGAAAGAAAGGAGGAAAAAAGGATGTTCTATTAAAAACATCAACAGGAACAATATTTCCAGCAGGAGCAGCCACAGTATATGAATCCAGGGAAGCTTTTACATGCATGGGAACCTCAACACTCAAAGGTGGTCAGGGAACAAGGCTCAGAGGGACCCAAGCAGAGGTTAAACCTTTATGAGAAGAGGCTGAGGGAGCTGGGGGTGTTTAGTCTGAAGAAGAGGAGGCTGAGGGGAGACCTTCTCGCGCTCTATAACTACCTGAAGGGGGGGTGTAGAGAAGTGGGGGTCGGTCTCGTCTCCCAAGTCACAGGAGATTGGACAAGGGGAAATGGCCTCAAGTTGCACCAGGGGAGGTTTAGATTGGATATTAGGAAACATTTCTTCATGGAAAGGGTTATCCAGCATTGGAATAGGCTGCCCAGGGAAGTGGTTGAGGCACCATCCCTGGAGGTTTTCGAAAGACAGGTTGACATGGTCCTCAAGAATACAGTTTAGTGATATATTTTTTTTTGAATGCTTAATTCTTATTTATTTTTTTGTGAGAGTTAGGTTGATGGTTGGTCTAGAACATCTTTAAGGTCCCTTCCTAACTAGATGATTCTATGATTCTGTGATTCTAAACCCAGCAGGTTACACCTTGGAGCCCATCTGGGCTTTGCACGGGGTGTTCACAGTGCTCAGCTTGATCCTGTAGCCCTCAGTCCGTCCTGTGAGCACACACAGAGCAATCAGGGGTGACATCAGTCACGATTTGCAGATTAAGATGCTGAGAAAAGGTGGTGCTGGTGCTCTTGGTGGATTTTGGGAACTAGGCAAAATTTTCTCATGCCTCAGTTTCCCTTCTGAGCTGTAGCATGACCTGAGCAGTGGGTCTCTTGGGCTGAATTAGCATTTTTCCCCCCTGTTTTTTCCTTCTCACAGAGAAGCCTTTGACCTCCTCCAAGTCAAAGATGGGGCCAGTCTTTGAGCTGCACAGCCAGATTTCACCTGCACCCCCAGGAAGCCATTCGTGTGCTCCCACCCAAGCCACTTGCCAATGATGTAGGTCTTTACTTGGAAAAAAACTACAATTTTATTTGCCAAATGTGAAAGTTTAGCATTCACAGCCACTCTGAAAATTTGTTGCCTTGGACATCCTAAAGCAAGCAGGCATCACAGCCCCCTCTCCAAGGTGGCCCAGCTATTATTTGCCTGGCGAGGCTCAAGCTGCAGGGCCTGGACCCTAAGAAGCTGAGAACAGGCTAAGTCACTGCATGTCAGACAGGGGTGCCTCAAGCTTTGTTGATGTAAGAGGAACTGGTGACCCTGGATTAACCTATGATCCTGTGAGCCTTGTCCAAGACCTCCCCAGCTCCAGTCCAGTGGCAGGACTATAATGGGAGCCACCTTCCCCTTTCCAGAGCTCATGTCGACCATCCTCTCCTCTGATCCCTCCACATAAGAAAAACAAGGACCAAGCTAAATCCCGACCAGGCAGGTTGAGCTGGCAGCTCTGCGTGTACTGGAAAGGGGGTCTGAGCACCCTTGGCCCAAGGGGACACCCCAAGATGGAGAGGAACACAACGATCCCTGGAAGCAAAAGTTATTGTGCAGAGGTGCCTCCTACCCAAGGTCTATTGGCCAAGGCACCAGGCTTGGGCTGGAGCCTTGTGCTACTGAGCCCCATTTCATCCAGGAGACAGAAAACACCTTCTCCTTTCCCAATTTTTCCAAACTGTGTGGGTTTTGAGGAAATCTTGGAGTTTTTGGATGGAGAAGTGTTGATCTTGCAGCAGATGGCGCTTCTGCCTAGGAAATAAGGCCGGGAATAAGGTTCTTAGTCCAACGAGCAGGGAGTGGAGCAAGGAGGTGGCTCCCAAACTGATTATTGGAGGGGGCAAGTTTACCTTGAAAATACCCCAAGTCTACCTTGAAAATACCCCAAATTCAGGCCTTGCTTCACTGTGTCTTTCTGAAGGTTCTCCCAATCTTCCTGTATCTCCCCTTGATGCACTGAAAATACATCATTCACACCCAATACAGAATATTTGCAGCCATCACCACAAGAAAAAGAACCCCCTGGTTTGTGTTGGTCCTTACACGTATTTATGACAGCTGTTTGTTTGGGAAAAAAACCCTACCTTTAGGTACTTTCTTCATTGTTCTATGTTGAAGAAGGAGAGGAGAGGAGAGGAGAGGAGAGGAGGAGAAAAAAACACAAGGAAGGAAAGCTTTCAATGAAATCTGAATACCAGATTTGACTATTAAAGCTGGAAGTAGTGTTTTCAGAATTTTAACCAACATTACTTCGGATTGAACTTACTGAGGGTGCACTCAATCCCCTCGTCCAGACCATTGATAAAGATATTAAAGAGAACATAAAGATATTAAAGAGAATTAGGAGGAAGGGTGTTGCATTGCATCCTGATCCCAGCCCATTTTTTTCAGGAAAAGGAGAAAAGGAGGAATTTCGTGCGTATTTAGAGATTTCTGTCTGGTCCTTATCAGGGACGGCAGCCCAACAGATGCATACCCCCACCTGCCCAGAAAGCCTGGCTTTGTTTTCATTCTCCAACCCGGTCTCCCAGGTTTGTGCTGTTGCATGAGCATCACTGCGTCACCGCCAATGAACCCACCCGCTGACGGTACCGGCTCAGCCGTTTCCATGGCAAGAGACAGCAGGATGCTATCAGGGGCTCTCGCTTCCTGAGCTGGTGGGCTGGCTTGATGAAAACAAATGGAGATGCAGAAGCAATGTCCTGAGATGCCTCCCTGCCTCTCATGTGACCCATCCCACCTCAACCCTTAGGGTGCTAATCCTGAGGTCTCCCAAATAAATTTGAAGATGATTTTTTTTTTTTCCTGGAAAGGGGCTATGTCGAGGCAATAGATGTCCCCTCCTTTGCAAGGTGCCTACATGCTGCTGTGGCAGTCTCCATTTTGCAGGTGGGAACCCATTGATGCTGAGGGTTTTGGCCAAGGTGAGGTGGATGGTTTGTAGCGGAGCTGGATGCTGAGCCTCAGTGCTCCTCCTACAAGCTGATAAGTTACTCTGCCTTCCCTTGTACCACAAGGTAGTTGTGACCAAAGATGAACTTAAAACTGTTTTTGGGAAAGGATCTGGACTTGTGTTTGATGTTTGGTATGTAACCAAACTCCAGCTCTGACTGTTTTCCATAGCGCATCATCCATGCTGTCACTGCACCCATGTCTGATGCAAAGCAGGGACATGTCTGCTTCAAACTTCTCTGCTGGAGGTCTTAAAATGCTGTACAGAGACCCAGAGCTCAGCCTGGGCAGCACAGGGTACCCATGAAGGGAAATACATGCAGACCCCTTTCCAGCAACCAGTAAACTGGGTTAAAATAACATCCAGTATCTTGTGTCACGCCCCTGGCCAGGATCTACTCCAGTCAAGCCACTTCTGACCAAGGTTTGTTTAAAACAAATCTCATCTGGGATAAAAATGCCCCAAATACACTCTTTTTCCCAGTAGCCCCTCCCCACTTTTGCTGCCGCCATTACTGGGAGTTTCATGGAATGGTTTGGGTGGGAAGGGACCTTTAAAGGTCATCTAGTCCAACCCACCTGCCCTGGGCAGGGACACCTCCCACAAGACCACGTTGCTCCAAGCCCCCTCCAACCTGGCCTTGAACCCCTCCAGGGATGGGGCAGCCACAGCTTCTCGGGGCAACCTGGGCCAGGCTCTCACCACCCTCACAGCAAAGAATTTCTTCCTTATATCTAGTCTGAATCTTCCCTTTTTTAGTTTAAAGCCATTACCCCTTGTCTTATTGAGACAGGCCTTGCTAGAAAGCCTGTTCCCATCTTTCTTTAAGTGTTGAAAGGCTGCAATAAGGTCTCCCCAGAGCCTTTTCTTCTCCATGTCTTACATGGCTCCTTGTTACATTTAAATATGTTGGAGACCTAAAGAATCACCTCAGAATCACAGAATCACAGAATCTTCTAGGTTGGAAGGGACCTTAAAGATCATCTTGACCAACCGTCAACCTAACTGACAAAAATAGACACCCACACAACAAACAAGAAGCATCACCATCACTAAACCATACCTCCCAGCACTACATCAACCTGGCTTTTGAACACCTCCAGGGATGGTGCCTCAACCACCTCCCTGGGCAGCCCATTCCAATGGCTGATGACTCAGTGAAAAAATTTTTCCTAATATCCTCTTTTCTCTGTACCCAAAAGCCACCAGCAAAACCATATGGTCCCAGCTCCTTGACTCTGAAAGTAGGACCCAGGTCCAGCAGGACGCAGAGCTGCGGGACAGGGGATTAAAGAGGGGGCTGCAACCAGAAGATGGGTAAAACCTGGGGTGTGGATGGGCCATCTTGTGGTGGTGTGACTTGCTACTGATCCAGCAACAGCCCCAGACAGAGACAGCTAACCGGGGTCTCATCGCCATGCTTTGTGCTCTGCAAACACAGCCTGCAGTAGCTCCACCTGCAGATGCAGTTGTAAGGATGGACACAGCAGCAGGGAGAAGAGGGCAACACCCTTTCCAGGTTGAGGGAACCCTACAGGGACCCACAGCAAGAGTGGGCTGAAATGGATAGAGCTACAAAGAAGAGGACTGGTGGTTTTGAGATGACACCCACTGGTGAGGAGCAAGACTGCAAGCAGGCTGAGGTGTGGTGGCCACACTGCCTGGAAACAACCTTGGGTGGGTCCTCAGTTTTGCAAAATTGTCCTTAAGAGAGACCAGATTTAACTAGCACACCAAGAAAACCCCAAAACAAGCCAAAAAGTGAATACACATTTAAATGCAGCCTATGGCTGGTCTGGGATCGCCCATCCTTTCCAGCTTCAGAAATGTCCCTGGCAGTTTTGGAGTGACTGTTTTATGTATCAGCAAAGCATTTAAAAGACCCAGGCATGGACAAGGGTCCTGCTACCATCCAGTTCTGATAGGTGGCCATATACACCCCTCCCCACGGATGGCACAAAGTAAGGGTTCCTGCCCCAGAGAGTTTATAATCAAGGATTAAAAAAGTAACTGATTTCACATGATTTATAAAGAAAGGAGGAAAAAAGGACATTCTATTAAAAAGCAGCAACACGGACAATATTTCCAGCAGGAGCAGCCACAGTATATGAATCCAGGGAAGCTTTTACATGCATGGGAACCTCAACACTCAAAGGTGGTCAGGGAACAAGGCTCAGAGGGACCCAAGCAGAGGTTAAACCTTTATGAGAAGAGGCTGAGGGAGCTGGGGGGGTTTAGTCTGAAGAAGAGGAGGCTGAGGGGAGACCTTCTCGCGCTCTATAACTACCTGAAGGGGGGGTGTAGAGAAGTGGGGGTCGGTCTCGTCTCCCAAGTCACAGGAGATTGGACAAGGGGAAATGGCCTCAAGTTGCACCAGGGGAGGTTTAGATTGGATATTAGGAAACATTTCTTCATGGAAAGGGTTATCCAGCATTGGAATAGGCTGCCCAGGGAAGTGGTTGAGGCACCATCCCTGGAGGTTTTCGAAAGACAGGTTGACATGGTCCTCAAGAATACAGTTTAGTGATATATTTTTTTTTGAATGCTTAATTCTTATTTATTTTTTTGTGAGAGTTAGGTTGATGGTTGGTCTAGAACATCTTTAAGGTCCCTTCCTAACTAGATGATTCTATGATTCTGTGATTCTAAACCCAGCAGGTTACACCTTGGAGCCCATCTGGGCTTTGCACGGGGTGTTCACAGTGCTCAGCTTGATCCTGTAGCCCTCAGTCCGTCCTGTGAGCACACACAGAGCAATCAGGGGTGACATCAGTCACGATTTGCAGATTAAGATGCTGAGAAAAGGTGGTGCTGGTGCTCTTGGTGGATTTTGGGAACTAGGCAAAATTTTCTCATGCCTCAGTTTCCCTTCTGAGCTGTAGCATGACCTGAGCAGTGGGTCTCTTGGGCTGAATTAGCATTTTTCCCCCCTGTTTTTTCCTTCTCACAGAGAAGCCTTTGACCTCCTCCAAGTCAAAGATGGGGCCAGTCTTTGAGCTGCACAGCCAGATTTCACCTGCACCCCCAGGAAGCCATTCGTGTGCTCCCACCCAAGCCACTTGCCAATGATGTAGGTCTTTACTTGGAAAAAAACTACAATTTTATTTGCCAAATGTGAAAGTTTAGCATTCACAGCCACTCTGAAAATTTGTTGCCTTGGACATCCTAAAGCAAGCAGGCATCACAGCCCCCTCTCCAAGGTGGCCCAGCTATTATTTGCCTGGCGAGGCTCAAGCTGCAGGGCCTGGACCCTAAGAAGCTGAGAACAGGCTAAGTCACTGCATGTCAGACAGGGGTGCCTCAAGCTTTGTTGATGTAAGAGGAACTGGTGACCCTGGATTAACCTATGATCCTGTGAGCCTTGTCCAAGACCTCCCCAGCTCCAGTCCAGTGGCAGGACTATAATGGGAGCCACCTTCCCCTTTCCAGAGCTCATGTCGACCATCCTCTCCTCTGATCCCTCCACATAAGAAAAACAAGGACCAAGCTAAATCCCGACCAGGCAGGTTGAGCTGGCAGCTCTGCGTGTACTGGAAAGGGGGTCTGAGCACCCTTGGCCCAAGGGGACACCCCAAGATGGAGAGGAACACAACGATCCCTGGAAGCAAAAGTTATTGTGCAGAGGTGCCTCCTACCCAAGGTCTATTGGCCAAGGCACCAGGCTTGGGCTGGAGCCTTGTGCTACTGAGCCCCATTTCATCCAGGAGACAGAAAACACCTTCTCCTTTCCCAATTTTTCCAAACTGTGTGGGTTTTGAGGAAATCTTGGAGTTTTTGGATGGAGAAGTGTTGATCTTGCAGCAGATGGCGCTTCTGCCTAGGAAATAAGGCCGGGAATAAGGTTCTTAGTCCAACGAGCAGGGAGTGGAGCAAGGAGGTGGCTCCCAAACTGATTACTGGAGGGGGCAAGTTTACCTTGAAAATACCCCAAGTCTACCTTGAAAATACCCCAAATTCAGGCCTTGCTTCACTGTGTCTTTCTGAAGGTTCTCCCAATCTTCCTGTATCTCCCCTTGATGCACTGAAAATACATCATTCACACCCAATACAGAATATTTGCAGCCATCACCACAAGAAAAAGAACCCCCTGGTTTGTGTTGGTCCTTACACGTATTTATGACAGCTGTTTGTTTGGGAAAAAAACCCTACCTTTAGGTACTTTCTTCATTGTTCTATGTTGAAGAAGGAGAGGAGAGGAGAGGAGAGGAGAGGAGAGGAGGAGAAAAAAAGTGCTCACAAGGATCGGGGCATGAGGGGTTTCCATCTCTCCTTCTTCCGGAGAGGAGAGGAGAGGAGAGGAGAGGAGAGGAGAGGAGAGGAAAAAAAACCACAAGGAAGGAAAGCTTTCAATGAAATCTGAATACCAGATTTGACTATTCAAGCTGGAAGTAGTGTTTTCAGAATTTTAATCAACATTACTTCGGATTGAATTATTAACTTACTAATATTGCTGTTGCATGAACAGTACAGCAAAATATTTCCATCTGCCAGAATAACTAAATGCTCTTTCACGGAGAGTTTACACTTTTTAAGGTCTATTTATTGGTCTTGCCCAATAAAAACGTAGGTCAAAATGTCAAGCAACAGCAAAATCTACACATCTTTATATGCATGCACACATACACCCTCCATTTATTCCCAAGTGCTCTGTGAAATAAGGTAGTGAGAACCCATCAGATGGCAAGCTCATTACTTACCCAGCTGATAATAATTGCTTAGAGAGAGGATGAAAAAAATAATCAGTGCTCTCTAATGGTTGGGTGTCAGGACTTCCAGGGTTTCTCCCAGGATGATTTGTGCATAATTGGGATTTTTTTTCCTTATGGGAGGAGAAGAGAGCAAGGTCAGTCACAAGCTGGAGTTAGTGGCCAACCACATAAACATCTGTTTGCACAGAAGAAGTCGAAACCGAGCTGACACCCAGCCCTGATGGCAAATCAGGCTGGGCAAATAAAATGCTCCTCCCACACCGGTGACCCACAAAAATTTGCAGTTTTCTGACACTTTTTAGCTCTTCCTTGAACACATCTACATGATAATTGCTTTTTTTTTTTCCCCTCCCTTAATTGCTGTTCTTTAAGGGGTGTGGGCTTGAGAGGGGTTAAGATTTATATTAAAAGAAAGGCTTTTCTCTTTTCCTGCTTGAACACAGGCTACTGAATTACTCTACGTGCCTTTGATCAGAAAACACGATCAAATATTTATACAGTGGGAGATCCATCTGTCCAGATGAATTCCCAGCAGGGTAGCTCCATTCCCGTCTTATTACTCATGTCGCTTTCTTCACTCGCTCCATTTTTCCCAGAATAAATTGGTTAAAGACCAACAGCGGAGGGAGTAAATATTTCTTATTCCTCCTCATCTGCATAGATAGGAAGTACTCGTGTTGACTTCCACGTGGGTTTGTTTAGCAGTGGGTTTGGGAACCCCTCTGCACACAAAGAGTCGTCCCCGGGCTGGGTTGGTTGTTGCCTCTGCCCGTACACGGCTGGGCAACACTCAGCCCATCAATCACCTCTTCTGACACTTTCCATGTGTATCAGCTGGAGGACAAAAAAATTTCATGCTGAGATTCCTGCATTTCCATTTTGACCTCGCTGGCCTTCATGAAAGAAACATTTCTCCGTAATATCTATGCAATTACAGGGTTAGGCACAGGATGGGTACCAAGTATGGAGGTGGGGGAAGGAATTAAACCTCCTGTAGAAGCCCTTTCAAAGGAGAAAAAACACATCTGCATTGAGCCAGTGTGACTAATAAGACTAGAACAAACACTGGAAAATGAGAATTGCAGCATGGGGGTCCATGTGTGTTTGGAGGCATTTCAGCCCCAAGTTATGCCTGCAGGTCACCTCTTGGTCTCCACTGGATGGATGGATGGCCACTGCTGGGAGACTTACTCCACCCATGGCAGGAGAGATGCTCTCTGCATTGTTTATCAGCCTCTCCTGACAAATTCAGTTGTCCCATAGGATCACAGCCAATGCAGGATGGAAGGGACCTCAGGACGTCTCTAGTGGGACACCAAGAGGTCTCTAGTGTGCCCTCCTGCTCACAGCAGGGCCATCCATGGGGTTTGGGCTAGGGGATTTATTCAGTTGTGGCTTGAAAACCTTCAAGGATGGAGTTTGCCCAACTTCTCTGGGTAAACCCTCCCACTGATTCCCTTCCACACTCACCTCCTCTGAGACAAAAGCGTCCTCCTGCTTCTGCCAGTGTCTCAGCAGATGGGCTGAGGCCTCTTGAAAGAGCTGGTCATCCCTGGATAGACCAGTTCCTAAGGTGCTATCCTGTTATTACAATGGATTATAACATAGCCAGGTTTAAGAAAAGACATGCGGCAACACCTAAACTAAAGATCAGCCAAGACCTGTTGTCCACCAGGGGGGAGTGGGCTGAGATCAAAACCCCCCAGCAACCAGGAAAGGAGTGAGATTGTAAGAAATCCCTGTAGAAAGGTGTTTCATACAATATGCTGTGTGCTGATCAAGTTCCCATCTGTGCTGGAGAAGGATGGCTCGATCCTAATCAAGGTACCTTCAGTGCATCTATAGGAGGTCACCATCAGCCCAGGTTGGCCCAGGAGACGTTCCTCATGGAAACAGAAATACTGCATCACCCACTGGTGTTGGAGGGAGAGCAGGGGACTGGGAAAGTGAGAAGGAATGCTCTGAGCCTTTATCATCTGTTTTACCCAGTATTTGAGGAACTGACTTTGCATCAAAGCCAGCAGCTCTCCCCTTTGGCCCCTGGCTAGAAAGCAAATTGTCACCAGCCAGGGAAGCACAGTGGCCAAGCAAGGGACAAAAAGCTCACCTTTTCAGAGCTGGAAAAGCTGCTTACCCACAATCAAAAAATCTCATCTGCAGCCAAAGCAAACCCAGCCCTGTCCTCTGCCCAGGAGAGTCCCGAGGTCTGGGTTTTATAGACATAGTTACCACTACATTAATGAGCTCTGGAGAGCGTCTGCTGCCAGCTTTGTTGCAGAGGGGTGGAAAAATATCATCCCGAGGAATCCCCCAGCTGGACATAAATATTTAGCATGTGATCAGCTGCTCGGAATTCCCCTGACCTGAATAAATCTATGTTGTTTCTCCTGCCTTCAAATAACAAGCCCATAACCAGGATCACTCCCCTCACTTATCTTTTTGAGGGGCGCAGTGGAGACGGGTGGTTTATGTCTCTTTGTAGCCCCCATATCCCTCCATCTCCGGCAGAAAAGCTGTTTTAAGGCCAAATCATCTCTCCGAGGCAAATTCATCTCAGCTGAACAGGACATTAATTTATATTGCACATAGTGTGAAGGCTGGTGCTGCTCAGCAGCTGGAACACAGCCTGCTCTTGGGACTTCCAGTTTGGAGCAAGCATTACATGGGCCCTTGGCCTTTTAGACCCCAGGAACAGTTATCTGGGCTCAGGTTAAACATCTTTCTAATCCAGTATTTCAAGACTCACAGAAGGTATAAGTAGATATGAAATCATAGAATGCTTTGAGTTGGAAGGGACCTGAAAGATCACCCAATTCTCACCCCCTGTCCTGGGCAGGGACACTGCCCACCAGAGCAGGTTGTTCAAAGACATATCTGACCCGGTCTTGAACACCTCCAGGGATGGGGCATCTCCTACCTCTTTGTGCAACCTGGGCCAGTGTCTCACCACCCTCACAGCAAAGAATTTTGTCCTGAAATGTCATTTAAATCTACCCCCTTTCAGTTTAAAACTTTTCCTCCTCATCTTATGGCTCCCCTTCCTGATCAAGAGTCCCTCCCCAGCTTTCCTGGGGCCCATTTAGGGACTGGAAGGTGCTCGAAGGTCTCCCCAGAGCCTTCTCTTCTCCAGGCTGAACCCCCCCAACTCTCTCAGCCTGTCCTCCCAGCAGAGGGGCTCCAGCCCTCCCAGCATCTCTGGGCCCTCCTCTCGCCCCGCGCCAACAGGTCCATGTCTCTCCTGTGCTGAGGCCCCAGAGCAGTAGGCAGCACTGGAGGGGTGTCTCCCCAGAGGTTTCACTATATATTCCCCCAGCAGTGTGTAGCTCCTGGTTTTCTTGAGCTAGAAGTGGTATCTTTCCGTTGATACACCCTATGGGATTTTTCTCCCACTAACTTTGCCTATTGGCTTTCCTGAGCCCATGTGAATTTTTGACATCCACAATGTCCTGTGGCAACAACTTCACAGCTTAATGACACGAAGGGAAATACCTACTTCAGCATGTTCGTAGCTTCCCACCTCGTAATTTAATTAACCGCCCTCTAGTTTGTGCATTATGGGAATGCCCAAATATTCCTTCTTTTCTGTCTTTAAACCACTTCTGGCATCTGCCGTGTTTTTCTGTTTAAGGCTAAAATGTCTCTGCCTGTCTAGAGGTAGCTTTCCCAGCTCCCCCAGCCAGCCTGTGGTTTTTGCATTGGAGTCATGCAAAGCCCGTTTCAATTCTCTTTGGCCAAGGCATTGCAGACAACGCGAGGGATGGTAACTAGGCAAGCTGGTGTTTGCATGCAAGCAGCAACCCCACAGGAGCTGAAAAGAGTCGAGACTGCAAAATCCCTGGCACAGACCATGGGAGATGTACATCGAAATCCATGTTCTACCACCGACTTGCTGGGCAACCCCACGCAAACAAAGGAGAACAACAGCCCCTTGGGGCACCCACATCCCATCAGGTTCAGTGGGAGGCAGATATTTCCTACTTTGAAGGTGTTACACTGCCCTCGTTTTGTGGAAGTCGAGCAAACTCCTTTAAAAGAGGGGCAGTGAGAGGTTAAAGGCATTACAAATGCCGGGCAGTGGGTGCCTATTTTAGCTTGTTAAAAGATTGATGGGCCTGGTGCAGAGGGGTGAAGGCAACCCCAAGAGCTCACCACACTGTCCCCATCACCTGCTTCTATGTGGCCTGAAGATGCATCTATTCATGGGCATAAAGACAGCTTTCTTTCTTTTTTTTTTTTTCCCCTGGAGTCATTATGAAAAAAAAAATTGATTCAGAGCCATTCTGCAGTTTTAGACACAGGTTTCTTGATGAGAGCTTGTGCGTGCCTTTCACATCAGGGGCGAAAAGAGGGTTTGGCCCTGAAGCTGCTGGAGTAAGTAAAAGGCTATTTATTAACTTTTCTATGTTCTACATCAAGCTTTAAGAGTTAAAAATTGAAGGGCTTTGAGTTAGTCACTATGTAGAGCTTTGATACCTTTGCTAACACCTCCTGCAATAACTCCTGGAATGCCTTAATGAGAGGAAAAGAGAAGGAAAGAGCATGGTGTCTCCCAAAAGCATAAATCTCCTCTATTATTTGTAGTTTCTTCTTGGGATTGGGGCTCTGGAAGTGCGCAGCTTGGAGTGCTGGGGGAAAAAAATCTTAACCCTGAGAATATGAGCTGTGTTGTGCTTATTTTTCTGTTTTGTTAACAGGTTCTTGGTTCAATCGAGGCTTCTTAGTTAAAAGAGTCGTAGTCTTTCTAAATACCAATAGAGGGGGTGAAATAGTCTAGGGAAGACGTGGACTTGCTGGGAGAAATATCTCTATGTTGATTTTTTTTTTTTTTTTAAACTAGATCTGAAGATAATTGCAGCTTGGACTCAAGCCATACACTTGACAGTATTCCCAGCTCATGTATAGCAAATGTCTGTCCTTTCAGGGCCAAAGGGATGGGCCCAAAGTGAACAGCATCCAATTTTCATAGCAGCTTTAATCCATGTGAGCGATTTTGTACTAAAAATGGGCCTGCTAATAAAGAGAAGTGTTCACTAGGAGTAGGACAAGTGGTCAAATGCAATAACACTGAACATCAGATTTGGAATAATTTTTTTTCTCCCTCCCCGGCTCTTCCTCTACCATTTTCCAAAGTTTCACCTCACCAGACCCCACTCCTTTCCTCCACCACTAGCACAGACATCTCCAGCAAATTTCAGTATCTGACCTCTTTCAATGAAACATTGTGAAATCAAATATGGGACCTCAGAGACTTGGTTGCCAACTTCAGCATGAGAAACGACAAGCTGAAAGAAGAAATCAAAGACGAGCAAATTCTGAACCATGCCTTGCAAGCCAAGATAGACTGTTACAAGATGTTGGTAGAAGAGCCTTTGGGCTTTGAGCAACCTGGTCTAGTGGGAGGTGTGACAGGACAAGAGGTAATGGACACAAACTAGAACGAAGGAAGTTCCATCTAAACATGAGGAGGAACTTCTTTCCTGTGAGGGTGGCAGAGCCCTGGAAGAGCCTGCCCGGAGAGGTGGTGGAGTCTCCTTCTCTGGAGACATTCAAAACCCACCTGGACACGTTCCTGTGCAACCTGCTCTGGGTGGCCCTGCTCTGGCAGAGCTTGGACTGGATGATCTCCAGAGGGCCTTGCAAGCCAAGATAGACTGTTACAAGATGTTGGTAGAAGAGCCTTTGGGCTTTGAGCAACCTGGTCTAGTGGGAGGTGTGACAGGACAAGAGGTAATGGACACAAACTAGAAGGTGGGAAGTTCCAGCTCTCCAGAGACACAACCATGGGTGCTGGCTCCCTGTGGACTCATGGACACGTTCCTGTGCAACCTGCTCTGGGTGGCCCTGCTCTGGCAGAGCTTGGACTGGATGATCTCCAGAGGGCCCTTCCGACCCCAGATCATTCTGTGACTCTGTGACAGACGGGGGTTGGAACAAGATGATCTTTAAGGTTCCTCCCAACTCTAACCATTCTATGATTCTATGGTTCTGTAAGAGTTGCAGAAAGAAAGAAAGAACATCAATGACAGTGAAGGAGAGCTCTGACTACTAGAATATAAAAACAAAACCCTGAAGGGTGCCAGTAAACAACTCATCTTGCAAATCAATGATTTGGCTGACCAGCTGGCTGCATGTCAAGGCTATCGAACTGTAACAGACATGCTAGGAAACAGAAGTGAACCTCAAAAAATCAAAAATGATGCTCAATGCCTCGAGGACAAGTTGGAAGCTGTCCGGCAGCAGCATGAGAAAGAAAAGCAACAGACCTCCCAGTTACAGGAGGCATTGAGAGAGCTCACCCAGCTATGTGAGGGTTGGAAGAATGACATAACACAGCTGAAAGGGGAGCTGGAAGCAGCGGAGAAGCAACCAGCTCTCCAGAGACACAACCATGGGTGCTGGCTCCCTGTGGACTCATTGCTGTAGGATGGAGACACGATCAAGATAGTGAAAAGCTCCTCAGAGCCAGCTGCGATGAGAAAACTGGACTGGCTCAAGGACCTCAAGAAGAATTTTATCCCCCTTCATAGCTTGTGTGTTGTGCACTGCTTTGTCAAGGATTATTTTGCTGCTGACATTCTTCTGCTCATACTTCATGAACACAACACCTACATGGGTTGTGGAGCTCCTATCTCAACATCTTATCCTTTATCTGCAAAGGTAATGGCTCTTGCCAAATTAGATTGGCTGGAGTCCCCTGTTTGGCTAATCCTACTGAGCTTTGTAGTTTAAGAGGTCAGCTTAGTTCTATGTCATACTTTTGTTACATACATACTTATTTAAAATACATATAATTCAGATAAAGCAATCAAAATAGAGTGTTAAGTAGTTGTCCTTTCAGCTACTGGTTCACTGAACTGCTCAGAGAATTTTTTTTAGAAATTTCTGCTCATACTTCATGAACACAACACCTACATGGGTTGTGGAGCTCCTATCTCAACATCTTATCCTTTATCTGCAAAGGTAATGGCTCTTGCCAAATTAGATTGGCTGGAGTCCCCTGTTTGGCTAATCCTACTGAGCTTTGTAGTTTAAGAGGTCAGCTTAGTTCTATGTCATACTTTTGTTACATACATACTTATTTAAAATACATATAATTCAGATAAAGCAATCAAAATAGAGTGTTAAGTAGTTGTCCTTTCAGCTACTGGTTCACTGAACTGCTCAAAGAATTTTTTGTGGAGATCAGAGAGATGATTCTTCAATTTCAAGGGTTTTTTTAACTTTACTTTTCTGAACTTCACCAATCTATTCCCAAATGAAGGCTCTTGCGCTGTGTTTCTTCAGATCTCATAGCACAGAGAAAAATTCAGTTTGATCCAACTGCAGCTTTTTCCTCAGGGATCGGTGCAATGGAGTGGAGAAAGAAGATATGTTGGACTCACTGATGAGGGAATAGAAACATTTGGTAGATAAATGACTTGGTTGAGGTCACGCAGGGAAGAGCTGAAAAAGGCAAATACTGGGTCAACCTAGAGACTTCACGCAGAGTCGCTCTCCTCTCCAGAAAGAAGACAGATATGAAATAAAATAAGCCAATACCTATCTCCAGGGTTTAATTAATCTGCAGGTGAAGGTGGGTGATAGATGTAATATCCTATTAAAGCTTCTAACAGTATATTCATCTGGGGGGAGTGGCCCAAGCACAACCAAAGTACTACTTTTATTCCATCAGGATGAACCCCATCCCAGTGGGATCTTCCCAGGCTCCCTCAAAGCAAGGAGGGGAAGATGAGCTGTGCCATGTGGACAAAGCTTCAGCTATTTCATTTTTTCCTAAAGATCTTTTTTTTTTTTTACATCCCAGATGCCCAGCTCTGTTACCCAGTTTGCTCTGGTTTGGCTGACTGGGCCAATGTAGGAGCAGGTTTTGTGCCACATGCTGTTGAGCCATGGTTTGGACATGAGAAAGAGCCAAGGTGCATCAAAATATATAGCTTATCATTTCCAAAGCAAAATGGCCCTAAGCCACCTAAATTGAGTTCAGCTGTTAGAGTGACAAACATAAATATTTTAAAAACAATTAATAGATTTGAGAAATATTGGCTAAAATCATATATAAATCTTTTTTGTTTGTTTGTTTTTTCTATTGTCACTAAGGATAAGGGCAAATGGAAAACAGAATTTTTGCTGTTGCTTTTGGTTACACTTGACTCTAAAGTTACGTTTTAAATGGATAAATAAGATACCAGGAAGAGGTTAGGCATGACATGCAACTTCAGACATGGCTAAATGTGCATGAAGAGAAGGGATTTTTAAAATACTCCACCAGAATTCAAGACTAAAGGTAGTTATGTACTTACACCAGTCCAGGATCAGGCTCTAGTGAGTGTCCCCAAACTGTAGGTAGTCAACTGATGAATCCAAATTATTACCTTATCCGATAGTCACATTTTTACATCCAATGAAGAGAGAAAAGTGCTACCAGGTGATCCAGATCTCTTCATTGACCATAGGGTTTTAATACTAGTAACTCTATAAATTAAAGTCAGGTGGGAACACTCTTGCCCCCACCCCTGCTTCCTAACTGAGTCCTTGGACAAGTCATAGTATCTTGCCATACTGACAGGAGAAATACTTCAGGACATCAAGGCCAGGTTGGACAGGGCTCTGAGCAACTTGGTCTAGTGGGAGGTGTCTCTGCACATGGCAGGGGGTTGGAACTTGATGGTCTTTGATGTCTCTTCCAACTCTAAGCATTCTGTGATCCAGTAGCTGAACAGAGATTGGTCTTCATGTATCTCTTGTGCTCCTGATGCCACCCTCTGGCTGGGGTATTTCCCTACCTCATGGGAGTATTAAAAGAACCAAAGCATATTTCAGCAGTGGAAGGTACATGTTGTGAGATAGGCAGACCTACGTAATTCCTGAAGCAACCACAGTTTAGCTCTAATATATCTTTATTGTACTTTATCACAAAGAATCACCTCCGTTTTGCTCTACATCCTGGAATTTCCCCTCCTCTTCAGCCTTTGCATCCAGCTCTTGCCTCTCCTTTGAGCATCCCTGCCCCGTACAGAGGACCAAGCTTCCCGAGCAGCTTACGTGGGTAGAATAACCTCCTTGAGTGACTGTAGCTCCTCCATGCATGCCCCTGTTTTCTGCTGCCGGTGGGGCTTGTTGCACACAGAGGCTTTCAGTCTCCTTTCGGTGTCTCGGTGGTTCATTGAAAACAGGCTCTGTCACCAAAGCGGCGAGCACAATGGCTGCTGGCCACAGCCCAGGCACGTCTCTGAATCCCCTTTCTGCAGAGATTAATGGGAACCAAAAAGGGAGACCCCGCACAGACTGTCAATGACCTGTGCTTTGCCAAGCCCAGGCTGGATGGGGACCCAGCCAACCTTCCCGTGCAGAGAGGTGGGGTACCCTTGGCCAGCTCTGTGGGACAAGAAGAACCTTTCTCAGAGATGTTACGTGTGGCAGCAGGATGGGGCCAGTCTTTTCTCAGTGGTGCTCAGTGATAGGACAAGAGGTAAAGGCGCAAACATGAACATAAGAAGTTCCATCTAAACATGAGGAGGAACTTCTTCACTTTGAGGGTGGCAGAGCCCTGGAAGAGGCTGCCCAGAGAGGTGGTGGAGTCTCCTTCTCTAGAGACATTCAAAATCCATCTGGACACGTTCCTGTGCAACCTGCTCTGGGTGGACCTGCTCTAGCAGAGGGGTTGGACTAGATGATGTCCAGAGGTCCCTTCCAACCCCATATCATTCTGTGGTTTTGTAACCTCTGCCCACCTGTGCAGTGCAGTCCTGAGGGACAACACCAACTCCAACCACCCCTTCTGCAGCTAAGGGTGTTTTGGGGTAAATTACTCGTGTCAAGGTTGCTCAGGTGTTGATTTCCAACGCTCTGGAAATAGGCAAGTGTTGGTGTCTCTGTCTGATGTCATCACGACTGGCTCATGCAAAATGAACTTTATAGACTTTATACTTCTGCAAAGCTTTGGTAGAGCAATGCTTGCTCCAAGCCCTGTACTTGCTTGAGCAAGGTGTCTCCTTCATGCTGTCTTCTACCACCTATGCTTTAGATCACGTGGATTCATTTTTGGGTGACCTTCTGGCGAAACTTGTGCTTTGTGCATCAACCGATTGCTCTATAACAAAGCATCAAGTCCCTCACCATCCCTTCAGGGGAAGCTGCCCTCTTTTCTCTTCCATTTTTCAGGCAAAGTCTTAAGATTTTGTTCACTTCCTAGAGCACTGAGATTGTAAATTTCAGCATTTTTCATTCCTGTTAGTCCAAGACACATGTAAGTCAGCAAAGGGAATACCTAGAGATCATCAAAGCCCAGACCATCTGGGCTCTCAGTGCAACTCTCTGCCTTTCAAGTAAATAAGTATTTAGTTCAACTTGAAATGTTTAGGACTTTTAGGTCACTCAGTTTTGTCTGCTGTTTGTGTGCCTAGGAATATCTCTTTTTCTTCCCCTCTGCTTTGCAGTAGTTCTCAGTCTACCCTCTGATATCGTATGGCCACAGGGTGAAAACCAGTATATAGAATCACAGAATCACAGAATCTTCTAGGTTGGAAGGGACCTTAAAGATCATCTTGTCCAACCATCAACCTAATTTTGACAAAAATAAACACCCATACAACAAACAAAAAGCAACACCATCACTAAACCATATCTCCCAGCACTACCCCAACCTGTCTTTTGAACACCTCCAGGGATGGTGCCTCAACCGCCTCCCTGGGCAGCCCATTCCAATGGCTGATAAACCTTTTGGTGAAAAATTTTTTCCTAATATCCAGCCTGAACCTCCCCTGGCGTAACTTGAGGCCATTTCCTCTCATCCTGTCGCCTGTGACTTGAGAGAAGAGACCGACCCCCACCTCTCTACACCCTCCTTTCAGGTAGTTGTAGAGAGCCAGAAGGTCTCCCTTTCAGCCTCCTCTTCTCCAGGCTGAATAAACCCAGCTCCCTCGGCCTCTCCTCATAAGACTTGTGCTCCAGACCCCTCACCATCTGAAGTATCAGCTGCTGCTCGTTATTGGGTCCCAGGACTTGGGAATCCTCTCCTTGCATTTAGGCACAAGCTCTCTCGGGTGCTGTCCTACCATACCATGAGATGAAGCAGTTGGGAACCAAGACCTGAAGCCCAATAGCTAGACAGCCCCTGTTGTGTCCACACACATAACCCAGCATTTGCATCCAGGAAGAGCTGCAGTGTGTGCATGGGTCCTAAAACCAGGATTCAGTCCTCATCACTATAAACTGGCAAACATCTTACTCCTAACGAAGAGGGAATTTGAAGGCAGATACTGGGTCTGAATGGCCCTGCTGGTCCTATTATTTGCATTTAATGGGAAATAAATCAGGTCACATCAACCTTGCAATAAATCTGACACAGTTCCCCCTTTGTTCTTCTTTCTTATGGGAATATTTCAAGCTAGAGAGAGAGCCACTGAAACTGCTATTATCTCTGCCTGCCAGTTCCCAGCTGCCTATTGTGATTCTTAATCTGAGTTAATCAGCACTAGCTCATCTTTTCAGATGGGACTTGCATCTCTGCGCACTGTTCTTCTGCCCCGTGATGCTATCATCTCCTGCCAGCTGGATGGCTAATTGCAAAGACAGCTTCAGCATCTCCAGGGGCTGGAGTGTAGTGATGCCCTGCCACATTCAGGCCGGGGAGGTGTTTTTTTCTGCTCCATGCATTGAAAACAACAATTACCATATAAGCAAATAAGCTGGATTCATTAGAGACAGCACGTGCATCAGGCCTGAAGTGGTCAGGAAAGAAAGAACAGGAACAGGCAAAACATCCCAGGTCAGTGGGATGACACGGGGCAAGTAATATATCTCTGGAGGCTTTGTGTGACAAGACAAAACTAGAGAAGGAAGATTTGGGCTTGAGAGAGGTGAAAGGGCAGCACGGGGGATGGGAGGATGAAATGGTTTCCACAATAATGAAACATCATAGATGTACCACAACAGTGATAGTTTCCCATGTAAGTTGGAGACAAGTCAATGTCAGTCTTGAAGGTCATCTCTGTTTGGGTCTGTGGAAGTCAGTGGTGGCTTTAGCCGAACCCCAATCCATGGCAAACCAGTGGGGAGCTGTTGTCATCTCCCATGAGTAAACCTTGAATAAGCCTCCCAGGAGAAAGCTTCGCCTGAATACAGTTGTCTTTTGCAGAGAGCATTGAGTGGTGACAAGTGTTCCCCAAGGTGCCCACAGTGAAGCATTGGTGGCTCTCACCTCCTGCCAAAGCACACACTAGTGGTCTCTCCACCATGCCACAATAGACCAGAGCTGGAGGCAGATGGTTTAGTTCCATGCAACAGCAGGCTCAAACTTTCTTTGAGATAAGTGCTATAATTACACAGTTCCTGAGAGTACATCTCCTGCCAATGCACACGGAATCACAGAATTGTGGTCTCTCTACCATGCCACAGTAGACCAGAGCTGGAGGCAGATGGTTTAGTTCCATGCAACAGCAGGCTCAAACTTTCTTTGAGATAAGTGCTATAATTACTCCTTCATTTATCACAGTTCCTGAGAGCATGATAATTTGGGTAGAACTAAAACATATCTTTCAAAAATGCATCTAGTCTTGATGCAAAGGAATTTCTGGGTAGCAGAGAAACTTTCTTCTAAAGGAAGCTTTTTCCACCCAGGGGTTAGGTAGCTACTTCAAAATAGTCATCAAGGTCTCTCAAGTCCACAGAGACTGAGAGGTAGCTCCAGCAGCCACTCATCCTGCTCCAAAAGACAAATTGAAGGCAAGAGGCTTAACTCACTCTTTAGAGGAGTCCCTTTTCCCTAGTGACTTTGGAGGAGGTTCCAGTTTCTGTCCTGGAGTAGTATAACTGACTTTCTGATGGGGGGAAGCTTTCAGATCAGCTATAAAAACCCCCATTTAGATTTACATGACTTGATCTTCCCACAATTGGGGAAGAACCCAAAACAATTGGGTTTTGCTTGCTGGGAAAATGAAGGACCCAGCAGTCTCTATGAAGATACCTACCTGACACTCAGGTCATCAGGACCTGATGTTAAAAGTGCCTTCTTGCTGCTAAATGTCACAGACTGAGCACCCTGTAATCCTGATCCCACTTCTGAATAATTTTGATGGCTCTACTCTGCTCCCTGGGATTTTCACATGTTCCACCAAGTGGATCTGCTGCCACAGTCCTTTCTCCACCTAGCTGCTTCTCCACCACCAAATCCCTCTCTGCTGCTCCACAGGATCTTTCTCTAGCTCTGGGTGCTTAACTCACTCTTTAGAGGAGTCCCTTTTCCCTAGTGACTTTGGAGGAGGTTCCAGTTTCTGTCCTGGAGTAGTATAACTGACTTTCTGATGGGGGGAAGCTTTCAGATCAGCTATAAAAACCCCCATTTAGATTTACATGACTTGATCTTCCCACAATTGGGGAAGAACCCAAAACAATTGGGTTTTGCTTGCTGGGAAAATGAAGGACCCAGCAGTCTCTATGAAGATACCTACCTGACACTCAGGTCATCAGGACCTGATGTTAAAAGTGCCTTCTTGCTGCTAAATGTCACAGACTGAGCACCCTGTAATCCTGATCCCACTTCTGAATAATTTTGATGGCTCTACTCTGCTCGCTGTGAATTTCACATGTTCCACCAAGTCGATCTGATCCCACAGTCCCTTCTCCACTAAGCTACTTCTCCACCACCAAATCCCTCTCTGCTGCTCCACAGGATCCTTCTCTAGCTCTGGGTGGCATTTCTTTCTTGCCTAGTCACATCACACCTCATTTGCCTTTATGAAAAAGGCTTCTTTTTTTTTTTAACTAGGTAGCAAAGGTTACCAAGCAGCCCAGCTTGCTCTCCAAACCCCCATTTAGATTTACATGACTTGATCTTCCCACAATTGGGGAAGAACCCAAAACAATTGGGTTTTGCTTGCTGGGCAAATGAAGGACCCAGCAGTCTCTATGAAGATACCTACCTGACACTCAGGTCATCAGGACCTGATGTTAAAAGTGCCTTCTTTCTGCTAAATATTACAGACTGAGCACCCTGTAATCCTGATCCCACTTCTGAATAATTTTGATGGCTCTACTCTGCTCGCTGTGAATTTCACATGTTCCACCAAGTCGATCTGATCCCACAGTCCCTTCTCCACTAAGCTACTTCTCCACCACCAAATCCCTCTCTGCTGCTCCACAGGATCCTTCTCTAGCTCTGGGTGGCATTTCTTTCTTGCCTAGTCACATCACACCTCATTTGCCTTTATGAAAAAGTCTTTTTGTTTTTAACTAGGTAGCAAAGGTTACCAAGCAGCCCAGCTTGCTCTCCACAGCAGCCCTGTCTTCCAGGTTATTTATAATTCTTTTAGTCTATATGTCATGGACAAATGTTATCAGTCCCTGAAGACCTTGTTGACTACCCCATCCATGTGATCTGTTCACAAAAAGCTTTTTCTTCCCCCTGGCTCCCACCCAAAATACAAACATCCCCAAAATAACACAACTGCTGAGACAAGCGGCAGGAGAAACCGAAAGGATGGGGGGAGGAAGGGATGGTGTGGGTACTACTTGGAAGTGACTGACAGTCACTGTTTTGGAGTGCAAAAAACGGCATTTATTTTGTTTTTAAAAGCTTAAATACATAGAGCTCAAACTACCGCACATGCTTTGCAGGTGATCACTACTTTCTTCTACATCTTTTGCTTTACAGAGCTCCCACAGCAAATCTGTGTATTATTGTACAAACACAGCAAGGAGGTGGCTTTACCTGTGCTTTGAGAAAAATCTTCTCAGAAGCTGAAGCAGAGTGGCAAGAGAATTTCCGGACAAATGTTATCAGTCCCTGAAGAGCTTGTTGACTACCCCATCCATGTGATCTGTTCACAAAAAGCTTTTTCTTCCCCCTGGCTCCCACCCAAAATACAAACATCCCCAAAATAACACAACTGCTGAGACAAGCGGCAGGAGAAACCGAAAGGATGGGGGGAGGAAGGGATGGTGTGGGTACTACTTGGAAGTGACTGACAGTCACTGTTTTGGAGTGCAAAAAACGGCATTTATTTTGTTTTTAAAAGCTTAAATACATAGAGCTCAAACTACCGCACATGCTTTGCAGGTGATCACTACTTTCTTCTACATCTTTTGCTTTACAGAGCTCCCACAGCAAATCTGTGTATTATTGTACAAACACAGCAAGGAGGTGGCTTTACCTGTGGTTTGAGAAAAGTCTTCTCAGAAGCTGGAGCAGAGTGGCAAAGAGTTTCATTCTTTGTGTTCTTCTGCCACACTGAGGAAGAGCAAGAATCAACCAAACACAGCAAGGAGGTGGCTTTACCTGTGCTTTGAGAAAAATCTTCTCAGAAGCTGAAGCAGAGTGGCAAGAGAATTTCATTCTTTGTGTCCTTCTACCACACCGAGAAAGAGCAAGAATCAACCAAGACAAATAGTTTTTTATTTTTTTTCTGGAAATCCTCTTTCCATTATGCCAAAATAGGAGTAAAAGCTTCTCCATCCTTCAGCTCAGTGTCAATGATCCAGGTGCCTTCTCTACACTAACCTGACCATGACCCTGTATAATAGTTAAAGATAGTATTCCCTGCAGACAAAAAACAATACCTTGAACTTCCTAATTGTTTAGACTGAAAATTTGGGTATCTCAGGCAAAGGCTGGGAAACCCTAAGGATGGTGCTCCCAAAGCTCCTCTGATGCTCCATGAGCAACGTATTTTTGGAATGCCATGAAGCAGTGGGCACAAATGAAATTCCCTCAGCAAAAGCCCTTAGGAGTCAAGGTGAATATTTATTTCTAAAAAAATCCCAAGTTAAATTCTTTACCTAACCCTCCCCTTCATGCCCTTACAAAATACAAACACATTTCAGTGGTACAACGAATATCAGCACCAAGAACGAGGCGAACATTTCAGTATCTACACCACAACTTCCACCACCATGTCACACTTATTGCAACACACCACCACGCATGTCAAAAGCACATGGGAAAGCCGATGAGAAGACATTCTACCCTTTCGAGCGTGCTTATTTCTACAGGAGTAAGGTGGGAAGTACAGCAAGAGACTTCCAGGAAAGATTAGGAAAAAGCAGAAAAGACTGTGGAAAGAGAAGTTTTAAGTGCAACTGGAAAACTTCCTTTTTCCTATCAAGGCTGTTGCTATGTCCGAATACATGACTATGTTCTTTTTAAGATGAAGAGCACGAAACCAAGCAAGGCATGCCTGTGCCAAATTCCATATACATTAGGCATGGCAAGAATTTGGCATGAGCACCATCCCCCTTTTGTAAGGCCTGATTCCTCATGCTGCTCACCACCCTCAGCTGAGCGGACTTTGCTCCATGCCCGCCCTGGCAAGCTCTGGGTGTGCTCCTTCTCTTGAAACACCAGGGCTGTTTTCCAAAGGAAAGGCCAAGAGGAGGGACATAACTGACGGGGCAGTCTGTGGAGAAGTAAGAATCTCCTTGGCCATCTGAATCGTGAGGTGAGGTGGAGATACTGAGTCCCCAAGCCCCCCACTTTGATGGGGCACCCATACCAAAGCGGTGAATTGCTTAAGGCACAGGGGAGCAGTAAGAGGGGCAAAATTGGGAAGGAGAGATGGACTGTGATTTGAGGTCCTCTGGAAATCAGGGTACTGGATGATAAAGGTCTCTCTGACCCTACAGCATGGGTTGATGTGCTCATGCTTTCTTTTGTGCCATTTTAACCCACAGACGGAAAGGTGACAGTTTCTCCTGAAATCTGGGTCCCCAAGCCCCGCACTTTGATGGGGCACCCATACCAAAGCGGTGAATTGCTTAAGGCACAGGGGAGCAGTAAGAGGGGCAAAATTGGGAAGGAGAGATGGACTGTGATTTGAGGTCCTCTGGAAATCAGGGTACTGGATGATAAAGGTCTCTCTGGCCCTACAGCATGGGCTGATGTGCTCATGCTTTCTTTTGTGCCATTTTAACCCACAGAAGGAAAGGTGAGAGTTTCTCCAGAAATCTCCATCCCCATCAAAGACCCAACTGTGGATGCAATTTGATTGCAAATAAAATTGCCTTTTACTGGCATAAAATTCCTTTTCTCTCTTCATGGCAATAACCTACACCATCTCCTTTATATTGCTTAAAGGGCACATTTGTGCTGCTTTCAATGCCTCTCCATCCCCATCAAAGACCCAACTGTGGACGCAATTTGATTGCAAATAAAATTGCTTTTTACTGGCGTAAATTTCCTTTTCTCTCTTTGTGGCAATAGTCTACACCATCTCCTTTATATTGCTTACAGGGCACATTGTGCTGCTTTCAATGCCTATGAATAGTTAAAGGGTGGGTGTCAGGAGGATGGGGCCAGTCTTTTTTCAGTGGTGCCCAGGGACAGGACAAGAGGGAATGGGCACAAACTTGAACATAAGAAGTTCCATCTAAACACGAGGAGGAACTTCTTCACTTTAAGGGTGGCAGAGCCCTGGCAGAGGCTGCCCAGAGAGGTGGTGGAGTCTCCTTCTCTGGAGACATTCAATCCCCACCTGGACAGGTTCCTGTGCAACCTGCTCTGGGTGGGCTCGCTCTGGCAGAGGGGTTGGACTAGATGATCTCCAGAGGTCCCTTCCAACTCCATATCATTCTCTGATTCTGTGACTATGATCCGATTAGAAAGGCTAACCCACATGCACAGGCTTCCCTTCCAACTCCAGATCATTCTGTGATTCAGTGATTATGATCCGATTAAAAAGGCTAACCCACATGCACAGGCCTTAAGCAGAATTTGGGGCTGAGAACGTCCAAATAGTGCACCTCAATGAACAAAAAGGCTGTGATAGCCCTGAGACTTTCCAGACATGACTACGAGGAGCACAAGGTGTGTTTCATGCAATGAAACACCTTGCTCATTGTTTGGGCAAGGGAAGAGCACACGTTTCCTAAAGAGGAGACTGGCAAGGGAAGAGCACACGTTTCCTAAAGAGAAGAGGAGACCAGTGGGCCCCATTTACAGACAATTTTGGTTCTTCAGCAGGGACTTCTTTTTGCCGTGTTTTACAGGTAAGCCTGATGAAGAAGAGGTGAACTTCTCATAGTTCACAGAAAACAGAAACACTAAAGAGGACCACATAAAAAACAGCTATATGGGGGAAAGCAGGAAAACCAGGAGGTTTAAGACAATTAAAAGACCCTGAAAAGGGGAGTACCTGGGCCAGTGGACATAGTTGTGTCCTCTACTTCAGGAAGAAGTCAACATTGGTGTGGGGAGAGGAAGGTGCAGAGAAAACAGCAGCCAGCCAGCAGCTGCTGTAAAGGGGTGCACCCTGCAAAGCACAAGTAAAAGGAGTTTTTAAGAGATCCCCACTCTACTTTTGGCAGCAACTAAGTCCCTAATTGAGCAACATGAACATTTACACGGACCCATCAGAAATTGCCCGTTCCAGGCATGGACTAAAAAGACACTGATGCCAAAAACTATGGCTATTCTAACCAGATCAAATGTGCTCAGGATCATTCTAGACCTGAGACCAACTGGCTTGGAGCAACACAGCCTGTGTAATCGCACACTTGCCCTCCAAATGAGCTGCACATTCAAGCTCCAGGGGACTTTGTATCAAATCTGTTAAATATTCAGTGTATTTTAATTGCTTGCTAGCATACTCTAGAGCCAAAATGAGCCAGATGTGATTCTGTGGCTACCAACCATGTTTCAGGCCTTCATGCTTGATTCCTGCACGTTACTCTCCAAAGAACCACTCTTGGCCATATCATCCACTTGTCCTCTCGAGGACAAAGACACAGTGAGATAGCAGTCCAACCACAAAACCTGTATGAAAGGAGACAGCACTCAGTGCTTTAGGGGAATAGACCCTCATACAGCAAGTGCAGAATGGAGTCAGAGCCTGGCCTATTTAATCAGGCTTTCAGGGATTTAGTGGAGGAATTTTCTTGGGCTATCAGCTTTGGAGTCTCAATCTCATCTCTCCACTGTAATGGGACTAACCATTCATGGATGTTAATGACCATTTAGGTCAGCACTGTGGTTCTACAGGGCTAAATGCACAAATATCAGGTGGCTTTAGCTAAAGAATTGGATCCTGTAACAGTTATCACTGCAACAGACTTGGGTGTCAGAAAACAGCAAACACATGTCCTTGAAGGACATGAGCCTCTGTTGCCAACATAACAAAAAACTGTAATATACAGCTAGGAAAATCTACATAAAGGTCAAATTCAGAGGTTCCAGGGGCTGCAAGGGTATTTGAATCCTTCTGTGGCAAGGTCTGTGATGCAGCTTCACACAGCCCAGCACCCTTTTCCTCTTCTCACCTAGGTCAGTATCAAAGACACTGGCATCATCAGGCCAGGAAAAAAAACAAAACAGAGGCTTCCCAGGGGCTGGCTGGAGCACACCTTCTTCAGTGGCTTGGATTGCCCTTCCCCGCACAAAGGTGAGATGTCCATCCACACTCTGGATGGCCACTGTCTCAAGGGGAGGCTCTGGGTGGGAGGTGGACGCCGTTGGAGCCCTGTGGTCATCTGTTCATTCGCTGGAGGATGGTGACACAGCCGTGATAGCTGGTACAGCGCTGCAGTGGTGGCTGCTGCTCCACCATCCCCGTCACCGGGTCGAAAGTGAAGGCTTTGTCCGTGCCTTCCCCATTCTCATCTCGGCCACCCAGGATGTAAATCTTCCCTCCGCACACCGTCAGGCCACAGCTCTCCTGGAAAGCAGAAGGAAAGCCCAAGAGCTGAGGAGCAAGACTCAAGCTTCAGGCAAGGGGGCTGAGCAGGGGAAAGGGAGTCGTCGCAACGGGCTCAACTCTCCCTTGCCCAGCAGAAGGGAGAAAAAGTAGGTAAAGTAAGTGATTTCTGGCTCTTGGGGTGGTGCAATCATACAGTTTCAGTAAGAGTTTAGGCACCTGCAATGCCTCAAGCCAACGATGGGATGTTGCTGTTCCTGGCAGCCCCCCAGGCACAGCACAGACTCACAAGCCCACCAAAAGCCCAGAGGTCCAGCCAGAACCTCCCTGTGAAAGCCCCTTATAAGGAGGCACTAACACAGAGTTTTAATTCAGATTGGGGTGAGCTGTGGCCCAACATTCTTCTTCACAGTGCCATGGCTCACGTTGCAGCGTGCCTTTGGAGTACAAGACTGTGAAGACACTAAACCAAGATACGTAACCACCACCAGCCCATGTTCAGTCCACAGACCAGACTAGAGCCATTATAAGCCTCATCCTGAAACACAGCGTGGAGGACAGATCCTCAACACCAGTGATTTCACCCCACAGAGCCACTCCTCTGGCATTAATAGCTAGTGGAGACACAGCTTCAGCAACAAAACTTGGGTTTGCTGTGAGAGAGACATCCTCCAAGCAGTATGGATGCTGATGGCAAGTACATATATGTTTGAGTTGCTTTGCAGAGGTCACATTCACATGCTTGGAGCCAAACCCACAATGTATTTTCTTTGCCTTCAATATCTCAGTAAAGCACAGATCGCCCCTGTTCTAGGGGGAGAGGGAAGGCTCAGAGCTTCTTTCCTAAACCTCTTCCTTACCAGAGGCCCAGGGAGGGTGGCCACTTCTCGCCAGCTGTCTTCCCTTGGGTCGTAGCTGAAGATTTTACTGAGCAGTCCACCTACAACATAAATTATGTTGTCCAAGCAGACGGCACTGATGCATCTCTGATAAAAAGGGGTCGGAGACAGGAGCGTCCACTTGTTGTCCTCTGGATCATAGCACTGCACCTGGGAGGAGCAACGCAGAAACATGGAATTTACCACATCCCCCTGCTTGGATGAAGCTGCTGTTCACTGGAAATAAAAGAACATGGGGACAGAAACACAGATGGGAGCTTCAACACCCAGAGACCAGTGCAGAGAGCGAAGCAATGAGGAGTTCTAGCATTCCCTCTTGCATTCAAGTCTCCTAAACTACAAGCCCCAGGGTGGCTCTCCTTGACCCAGACAGTGCAGTGTTCAGAGATGGAGCTGAACAGTGCTGATGGCTCTTTCTGCAGCTCAGGAGACCAAAACTACCATGTCTGGCTTGTAGAGGTCTCTTCCAGGCAGTTACTATGATTGTTACTTATCTGAAGTGAATGCCTACAGGGTTGGAGATGTGTTTCTGTGGTGCCTCAGGACTGACCAGGCTTCAGAGCAGAACAGATTCTACTGAAACCATGCTTCATACCAACTCCTGACACTTTCCCTTTCTGGTCTGTAAGTCTCATTGGCTTCCATTTAAATGCATGACTTCTCATCTTATTATAAGGGAGATTTATTAGACTTCCAAAAAAAGGCACCCTTGTAGCTTAAGGACAACTCCATTTCCCTCTGTGTTTTCTGGTAAACCTTCTTTTTTAGATCTCTGTCCATTGTTGATGCCCCAGAAATACCTTGTCAGTGTTAGCAGTGTCATCCACAGCACCACCCATCACGTAGAGCTTGTTCAGGCAGGAGACCACGGCCGCCGAGCTCACGGCTTGAGGCAGCGGGGCCAAGGTTGACCAGCTGTTGGAGAAGGTGTCATAGCACTCCACGCTAGAGAGGCGGTAAAAACCATCAAAACCTCCCACAGCATAGATCTGCCATAAAAGGAGCAAAGCAAGCTGATTAGAAACTCCTGGATTCACCTTATGGGCTATGGTGTCAGATGTACAGGAGGGGATGTCAGGACTTGGCCAGAAATACAGACACCAAGCCACAGTAAAACCCTGGGGTTGGAATAGATGACTTTTAAAAGTCCCTTCCAACCCAAATCATGCTATGATTCTGTGAAACACCCCACACTGTATGGCTTTCACCCAAGGACTTGACACAGCTATCTGCAGAAATTTTGCACCATCCCAAGGCAATTTTTATTGCTACAACTTCATTTGCGGCTACTTCAGGTGACAACAACACACCCCACTGAAACAATGTCGTCTTGGTTAGGTCCTAGCTGTTCTCCCATCAAAATCATCTCTAAATCACCCAGAAGACAAACACACACTGGCAGTTTCTTGTCATAGTGGGCAGCAGAAGTGCGGGACAGTGCTCTGTGTGGCTTCTTCCAAAGTTCAGGTCATTGCTTACCTTGCCCTGAAGCGTTGCCATTTTGTGCCTCCATCGGCCTTTCTGCAGACAAGCAACCTTGATCCAGACGTTCAGCTGGGAGCTCAGCACCCAAACATCATTGCTGCTGATGTGTCCTCCTGAAAAACAGAGGGATGGAGGGTTGATACAACCCCAAGGACAGCTGCTTCACCTCACTACACCACAATATTGCATAGTTCCTCCATACAATGGAAAAACCGGGGGTCGGTTTCTTCTCCCAAGTAACAAGTGATAGAACGAGAGGAAACGGCCTCAAGTTGCTCCAGGAGAGGTTTAGGATGGATATTAGGAAAATATTCTTCACTGAAAAGGTTGTCAAGCCTTGGAAGAGGCTGCCCAGGACAGTGGTGGAATCGCCATCCCTGGAGGTATTTAAAAGTTGGGCAGACGTGGCGCTGAGGGACATGGGTTAGCGGTGGGTTTTGTCAGTGTTGGGTTGATGGTTGGACTCAGTCTGAAAGGTCCCTTCCAACCTAGAAAATTCTACTATTGTAACTTAGGCCAGAATACAGTTATTGGGTTATGGCCATGTTAACTCACCTTCCCAAGGGAGATATCCTCTGGACGTCATGGCACTTGTTACACCGCTCTATCCCTCATATGGCATTGTATTTTAAGTGAGGGACAGGCAGAAGACTCTGATCTTTTAGGAAACTCTGCCTGACAGCATACACCAAAACCATCTCATTTCAAAGCTGAGTGCTTTTGCCAGATGCCCAACAGAAGGGAAAGTGTTTTTTTTAATGCTGCCATCTTCCCCCTCAAAGGTGATTTTTTTTCCTTGGGACAGCAAGATCCAAACCACCTACGGATAAACTTCACCAAGAAATTATTTTGCTCCAAAGCTGGGATCATAGAATCATAGAATGGTTTGGGTTGGAAGGGACCTTAAAGCTCATATAGGCCAAGCCACAGCGATGTGCAGGGACACCTCCCACCAGACCAGGATGATCAAAATCTCCTCCAACCTGGCCTTGAACCCCTCCAGGGATGGGGCAGCCACAGCTTCTCTGGGCAACATGTTCCAGTGTCTCACCACCCATACAAGAAAGAATTTCTTTCTAGTATCTAATCAAAACCTCTCTTCTTTCATTTTAAAACCATTACCCCTCATTCTATCACTACAATGCACGTGAATGAGTCCTAGTGAACAGAACTAAACAAACAGTAGGTGCCCACGCAGAGGTCGTGCCATTCTTTGCAACCAGGAAGGGACCATCTGGGCCCAGGCTATCTCACCTGATATGTACACATCGTTCTTCAGTGTGCAGGCAGCAAACTCTGACTTGGTGTAGCCAGGCACGCTGGAGAGGGCTGTCCACTGCCTGCTCTTCGGGTGGTAGAGGTCCGTGAAGGGCAGCTTCAGGAGGCCTTTCTTATCACAGCCCCCAATGACGATGATGACTTCTGCCAGCTCCATGAACCTAGACCATGAAAGGCATGGGTAATTCCCTGAGCCAAGGCTAATCCTTCCCATCACCCCTCCCATCCTATTTAGGACATTGGCAGCACAGTCCAACGGACAGAGAGAAGGGGCCTCTCCTGCATCCATCAGCTGATTTTCTGGGCAAATCATTTCACCCCTGCACCTTCCCTTTTCCCCCCAACATTCAAAGCAAAGGCACCTCCCAGACTGGGTGGGAGAAGGGTCCAAACTGCGTAGGGAAAGAAAATGGGAACAACCTTTAGAAGTCCTTGGTGAGATTGCCCCCTGCCACTCATTATCCTCCCACCCCCCCTCTTCCAGCACAAATCAAGCCTAATCCTCAAGGCACAGCCACGAGCTGTGGAAAGCTGTTCCTGGCAGCCCGCCCGTGACAAGCTCTCTCTTTAGAAGTCCTTGGTGAGATTGCCCCCTGACACTCACCATCCTCTCCCCCCCCTCCTTCCAGCACAAATCAAGCCTAATCCTCAAGGCACAGCCACGAGCTGTGGAAAGCTGTTCCTGGCAGCCCGCCCGTGACAAGCTCTCTGCCTGGAGAGAGGAGTGTTTCCAGGAAATATCTCTCTCTCTCTCTCTCCAGCCCTAATAGCAGCGAGCAGACGAGACAGACAGCAGGGGAAAGAAAAAAATCCTGCCAGCGAGTAGGTGGCAACAGAGGAACAGCTCTGCAGGAGGGGAGGGGAGAGGAGGGAGGAGGATGAAAGAGGATTTGAAAGGCTTGGTCCAATCCTCAGCTCTGCCGTGGTTTGTGCAGGCTGGGACAATTCACTTAAGACCAAAGCTGTAAAAGGAGGGAGGCAAAATGTTGAAGCTGGGGGTGAATTTTAGCTGTTTGCATCCTTGAAGACATCATCACGGAGCCTGTTGCGAAATTCAGCACAGAGAAGATGTGTCAAACCATCCCTTCCACCTGACAGAAACATGCCCTTAAATGCCAGGCTCTGACTTCCAAGATGCACTGGAGCAACCTTCATCCTTCTGCCCAGAATGTTCCACCACCGAGTGGCAAAAAAACCCGTCACTCTTTGGTCTGAAGAGCAGGAGAGCACAAGAACCTGGCCCTGCAAGCCTGTGGTCATGTGTGTTCTCTGGAAGAGGATGGGGAGCCTTGCAAACCAACCCAGAGCCCTTGCCACCCACTCCAGAGCAGAGGTGTCCATCAGCACTCTTACCAAGCCCACCCTAAGGGGCCTGTGGGACCATGAAGAAGCAGGAGAGACTTAAAACGTGGTTGATCAAATCCAAACTTCAAAGTCACAAAAAGGTGCAGATTTACACACCCCCCTTAGAAAACTCTTTTTTTAAGTACCTCCTCCATTTTACACTGGCAGCTGCCTCTTCATCTTCTTGCTGCTCATAAATAAATAAATCACCAGGGAAAAAATAAAATAAAATAAAATAAAATAAAATAAAATAAAATAAAATAAAATAAAATAAAATAAAATAAAATAAAATAAAATATCAGCAATTTGAGGATATCCAGGTAGCCACCTGGATAATAACAGCTTTTTTCCCCCTGGATATTAATTCCTGATCCTACAGCAATGCCTTTGAGATAGGCACCACACTGATGGCCAGGAGAACTGAGGCTGGTCCAAGCCTTCTGGCTAACAGCTTGGAGATGGTGGGAGAGAGGCCAAAAGAGGTGAAATGAGAACAGACCAGTGGCAGAGCCAAGAATGGAAAACAGGTCTCAACCCAGTGCTCTACCCATTGGTGAAAGCAGATTGAAACAAAGACCTAGAAGCACCCATTCTTGCTCATAGTCTGGCCATGTATCTGGATGGCATCATTGCACATCCAGAGCAGTGTGACCAGAGCACTTCTTGCCAACGAAAAAAAAGTGTCACATGCATTAGTATAAACTTCACAGGAATCCTTTAAACCAGGCAAATGTCTCCAAGGCCTTCATTTTGGAAACAGGGAGGCCAAAAGAGAAGCAATCAGAGAGAAAAAAAAAAACAAGGAAAAAAAAAAAGAAAAAACAACTCAAGAACTCCCTTCAAACTTTAAATCCATCAACTTAGACCATTTCCATCTAGGAAAGAAGACACAGTGCTTTACCTTCTGGGCCTTGATCGCAAAGAGCTGACCTCATTCCCGAGGATGTAGTATTTGCGGGCCTCATGCAGCAGAGGAATGCACTCCTTTGAGTCCTGGATGAGTCCATCCATTTCCACCTTCTCCAGGAAGTAGGTGGGGTCAAGCAGGGGCAGACGCACATGCTCAAGGAGATCCTTCAAGGCTCCCTTTCTGGCAGGTACGTCATGTCGTACCCAGCGCATGACTGCTTCAAAGACCACTTCTTCCTTGGGGACCACCAGCTGCTCATCAGACAGATATTCAACCAGCTCCTTCACACCCATCTCCAGGAACTCTTCATGACACGAGACCTCCACAAAACACTCCAGCATGAACCTCTTGCTCTTTTCTGTCAGAGACGCAATGGAGAATGAATCTGCAAACTTCATGATGCCCAGACAATTGCATGGGTGAAGCTGGCCTTCAAGGAAGGTGACACAAGCATCTCTGAGCTTGGAGATCTGCAGCAAGTCAGAGAGTTCCAAGATGCCTTCAACGTTGTCTTCCTGAATGATGATATTCCCCCCATACATATAATCAAGAAGAAGAGACATCGTGGAAGCAGAAATCTTCTGGATATTGATGATATCCTGGTGGCCTTCCTTGAGATTGCCACCAAACATGGCCCGGAAATAGGTGCTGTTGGCTGACAAAGTGGCACGGTGACAGGGGAATTCTTGTCCATCAATTAATAGCACCACATCTGTGAAGATGCCGCTCTGCCGGTAGGAGTTCAGCGTCTGGAGGATCTGCTTGGCGTGGCAGGACCCGCTGCAGTGTTTCATGTGCAGCTTTTCTTTGCTCGGGTCCCGCGTCGCATTTTCCAGGCTGCTTGTCCTGAAACTCGATTCTTCTTTCATCATTCGATGCATCCTCATTGGGAGGCAGGGAAGGAGACAGGAGAACAGTACGTTATTAAAATATCTGACTGCAATGCCCAACACCATTATGGTTTCTGCATCTTCCTCGGTGTCGTAAGGAAGTACAGATTCCACTTAAATTGGGTATTTCCAACCCAACCTCATGCCAGTAGACCAACTTCTGCTTTTAGGAGGTGTTTCTTTTAAGTCAGTTGCCTTGCCCAGCCTATGCTGTACTAACACCTTGACAACCCTTTCCTTTCTTTCTGACATTTTGCAGCTCTTATTAAACCATTTCCCCATCCTCTCAAATGCAAATGCTCCATGGTACAGCCCAGCTGGAAGCAATGCAGTATTTTGACTTTTTCTATCCACCTCATTTGCCCAGATAACTTATTCCAGGCAAAAATCCAGAGGTAAGGATGTGAGACTGAGATTTGCTACAGATAGCTATGACATGACCTGCCCAAACGCAGGGGAGATGTCTACATCTGACCTACCTTTCTGCTAGATTTGCTCTCCAAGTTATTTTGAATCTTTGCTGAAGGACTTCATAAAGCAATTGCAGTGAAGCAGAGCAGACTTCTCTCATTGGATCTCTAACAGTTCCCTCTTCACACTGACAGCCTGAGCAGAAGGACCTATCCCTGTAGGACAGGCAAAGTCAGGTGCTCAGCCTGGAGGGTGCAAACAGCTGCACATCCAAATGGGTGATCTCTGCTCAAGTCAGGAGGAGGCACTTCTACAGGTCATCACCTGTAAAGGGCAATTTCTAGGGAGAAGGACCTCTGCCTGCAGGGGGGGAGGTCCAAAAAGCAGTGCATTGAAATAGTGATGAGAATCAGCTATCTGACAACAGTGAGAGGAGCAGAGACCCCAAACCCTCAACTTCTGCCTCCGTCATCCTAGACCCACTAACAGGTTGGTGCTGCCCTATTTCCTCCACTTCTCCCCAAAAGATCACCCTGAACCATCACTGTTGCACAGACCCAGATGCTGGGGGGCAAGAGTGAGGAGGGGATGGAATCTGGGTCTCCTGGTGTTTGCCCAACTGGTCTCACCAGCTGGATGTTAAGTAAAAGGGACACAGCAATGCCACAATCTGTATTTTTAAAACACAGGCAGAATCAGCACCACTCCTCGTGTGAGGGTGTCAGTGAGGACCATCAGCAGAACACTTCTGATCGAAGCTTCAACCATGGTCGTGAAGGTTTTAGATTGCTTTTCTGAGGATCTGTAACAGCAAAGAGCCTATTTGGGGGTGCTTGGGCTCTGCTCTTATGGGCTGCCTAAGTCAGGTGTTGGCAGGAGCACAAGTCCCCACTGGGGTGACAAGGTACCAGACATCAGTGGCTTTGTGGTGTCCACACTCCTGAAAGAAGGCAGGTTGCACATCCCTCGAGGAGGATTATCTTGAATTTCTCATGAGTCAAAATCCCAGTTTTAGCTCTAGTCCTTCATCTCTTTTTGTAGAATCATAGAATCATTCAGGTTGGAAAAGACCCTTGGGATCATTGAGTCCAACCATCAACCCTACTCTACAAAGTTCTCCTCTACACCATATCCCCCAACACCAGATCTAAACAACTCTTAAACAAGTCCAGGGATGGTGACTCAACCGCTTCCCCAGAAAGCCTATTCCAGCCTTTTCCTACACCTGCACCTCCCAGACAGCCACCATGTCAGCCCACAGACCCCAGAGGTTCTCAGATTCTCCCATGCCTCCTGGCTGCACCTGCACACCAGGGTGGCTATGTGTAGGACTACCAAATCTAGCCCTGAGGATCTTCACCCCACCACCTGAGAAAGTGTCACCATATCCTTTTGTGCCTTCAGAATCCCTCAGCAGTGGGGAAAACACCTCTTCCCGTGCCACAGGGGAGATGCAGAGAGCTAAAGAGCAGTGAAGCAGCTGGACAAGCCCTAACTAAACATCTAAGAAATCCTCTGGTGAAGGCTCTAAACACCCCAAACGCTGCTGACGGGTGCTCGGGGCTGTGTACAGAAGGGAAACGCTGTCAGTCAGTTCAAAGTGGTTTTAAGAAGTTCCAACAAAGGCATTTGTCAGAGACACCGTTGCAAGGAGCACGGCAGACTCCACGTTTCGCCGACACACGCGGCTCCAGCCAAGACAAACACACCTCTATCCCCACTTCTCCCCCTGATCCACACGTTTCCCAGCCATCGAGGTCATGCACAGCTCTCCACAGCTCAATGGTGGGAAGAAACAGCCTCAGGCTGCCCTCCTTACAAAGAGACACACACACACACACACCCCCCCAGTTAATCCAAAAGCCCTTCCCCAGCTCACATCCCTCCTGTCTACCCATGAGACTAATCAGACTCCACGTTTCGCCGACACACGCGGCTCCAGCCAAGACAAACACACCTCTATCCCCACTTCTCCCCCTGATCCACACGTTTCCCAGCCATCGAGGTCATGCACAGCTCTCCACAGCTCAATGGTGGGAAGAAACAGCCTCAGGCTGCCCTCCTTACAAAGAGACACACACACACACACACCCCCCCAGTTAATCCAAAAGCCCTTCCCCAGCTCACATCCCTCCTGTCTACCCATGAGACTAATGATGCCAAAGCCAAAGAAAGATTGTGGTTGCCCCATTGCCCTCATCCACACACCCTCCTCTCTGGGTCATAGATTGTGGTTGCCCCATTGCCCTCATCCACGCACTCTGGGCCACCTTCTCCATCCAAGTACCACACAGCAGGAAACGCTGCATTATTATTAATATTATTATTTTGCAAGCCTGCCCAGCTGCTAGAGCAAGAAGTCAACCTTACCTGGCCCACAGGTTGTGTTCTCCAGGTGGGACCTAGCGAAGATTCAACTTCGCTCCCGGAAAGCTCCCATCCACGTCGGGGGCTCTGCCCGGATAGAGGTCCTCTCTGCAAAGCTCACTCAGCACTTCTGCAGCAGGCTTGGGGAAGCACAAAAGCATCCCCTTTATCCTCCTTGCCGGAGAGGTGGGGGAGAAGTCTGCTTTTGTTTCTCCTGAATGACATGCCAGAGAGCTACAGGGCATTAGCCATGCGGCTGTCAATAACAGCCAGCCAGGGAGGAGCCAGGACCCAGGGAAAACCCGTCGCAGCTCAGGGAAAAATATATCACACCAGGGCAGCTTAAGAGGGCCGAGCCATATGGAGAGCAAATTGAGGTCCAGGTGGAACGATTCATTTGGTAGAGAGACTCTGTCTCGCTGGAAACCGCACTAAAGCTGATAAATAAAATACGGCTCTGTGAGGAAAAAAGACGCCCGGAGCAGGAATGGATTGGTTCAGGGAAGAGCTGCAGTCCCTCTCATTAACGTGTGATAATTAGGTAATTAGGTCCTTGAGGATGGTGAGGACAGAAGGGGAGGTTTGCCCCCGGTGGATTTCTGCACCCTCCCCTCAAACTTGATCCCAGTTGTTGTCTGAATTTTATAAATCCTCATAGCAGGGATCAAAGTGGCCCCGGGAAAGCTCCTCGGAGTAAACCTTGTGCTGGAGATTGTCAAAGCCCCTAACGTGATGCAGCCTTCCCTCCCTTGCCCAGCGTCGTTTCAAACGACTTGAAGTATTTCACACTAGACAGAAGGGAAATATTAATAAGAACCAGCCCCTGCGTGTTGTTATCCCGGGGAAATCGCCCCTCCGTGGGACACAACAGCCGCGTTTGCTGGCTGGCTCCTTTCTGCTCCTCTCCCATGGCTGGGATGCAGGGCACAAGCTGGCATCCTGCTTGCTCCCAACATTTGCATATGAATCTCCGGCAACCTGGAAGGGACTGTGGTTTCCTAGCCTGCTCACTGGGCTGGGAAGGTTGGGGGGGATTTGCTCTTAAGACCTTCCACCCTGATGGAGTTGGCACTGCCAGGCTGCACCGACCAAGGATGTCACCATGTCTGCCACATGGATGGAGCTAGAGACGACCAGGAGCGGGTCATCAGGACAAATGTCAGCACAGAACTGACCCTGTCCTCAGCAAAAAGGTCTCTGGAGTATTGGAAACTCCTCAGCAAGGTTGCAAAGCTGTCATCTCCTTGCAACCATAAAGTATGGGGCCACCAACCTGTTCAAAACCCAACCCCAGCTTCAAGCCATGCGTGGTTGTGGGAGGGACCAGCTACTAAGGGCTGTCAACACACAAAATGACCACAATGAAGTGGCTTTGCAGAGTGCAGCTGTCCCCATGCCAATGCCAAGCCACCTATCTAGCAGATTTCTACAGCCAGACTGCACTCGGTCCTGGATTTCCCTGTGTGACACCACCGTGCTCCAAAGTGGTTGTCACTGTGCAAAGGCTGTGCTGCAACCCATGCTTGTGGCATTTTTCCTTGAAAAAGAGGGCATTAAATACACCGTAGAGCTGTGAAAGGATGGGGAGGTGTTCGAAAGGGGTGCATGCTAGACAGCACTGGAGGACGGACACCTTATGCAGGGGTAGGAGCTCAACTTCTCCTTTGCTCCCAGGGCCTTGATCTTATAGCTGATTTGGACTCTAAAAACCCTTCTTCAGATTAAAAATGCTCAGCCCCTGGTGCACAAAGCCATTAGGCACAAAGCCACAAGCATTAAATTAAGATGCAAAGGGAAATACAAGGAACTCCCCATCTGTTGGGGAAAGGTCTCGGTGAACGTAGGACCAAAGCTGCCTGAAGGAGCAGCAGAGTATGGATCTCAGGAGGAGAAAAGAAGTGGAAGGAGAAGGGATGCAGCTAAGCTGAAGAGAAAATGAAAAAGAGCGAAAAGGACAAGAGTAGAAGAGAGGTTTGGATAAATTGGTAATGGAGGCCATAGTGAGACATCTTCAGGAAGATGGTCACTAGGACTTAATCATGCTATGGTCTGTACCTCCCCACCACATGCTTAAGAGAAGGAAATGCATCCTATCCAAGACAGCTGTCTGTGCACTCCTGGCACCACCATCCATGGTTCCACCCTGCCATGGAGAGAGTCAGAACACCCTCTTTCCACCCCCAACCACTTCGCAGAAGGGAAGGGAAGTCACCAGCCTCAAGGAGAAGAGACCGAAGCAGGTAAGCCAAGTAGATGAGTAAAGGCAGAGAAGTAACTAGAACAGAAGCAAGGTCCAGAAGGAAGAGAGGGAGAAAAATAAGAAAGAAGAAAAAAAACCCAACTTGGTTGCTATTTCATACATGGTCAATACTCACATTGAGCATGAAACCTGGTCAGGAGCTTCAGCCAAGAGGAGGTTGCTTGCACCAAGAGCCCAGGAGAAGGGGAACCAGCCTTCAGCCTCATGCCGCTGCTGCTGCTCATAGTGTGGTGAGATTTTTCACACTGAGTTTGAACTTTGCAAGCTCTGAGCCACTGCACCAGATTAAGGCTTCAGGGGAGATACAAGAGATCCTTCTTATGCCAGATAACTGGGCAGGCCTAGGGCACGGTCACATCAGCATCACCTCCCAGACCCCAGGACTACAAGTCTACTGGCAAATTTGAAGGGCTGGAAAGGATCCCAGATACCCTGAGAACTAGCTCAGCTGTACCACTAAGCCCTTATAAATAAAGGGAGTCTTAGAAAGGAAGAAAAAGAGTTAAATAGCACAATGTTGGCTGTCCCAAGCCATTTGGGCTTCGAGCCAGCAACCAATCCTCAGCTCTTTTATTTGAATAACAGACACAGCCTACATGACTCTTATTTCTCTCCTTTCAACTTTTCAATATCTTTCCCTAGAGGACAGTGAGGACAGCCCCAGTTAGGGATTATTCTGTATCGGAGGTATCAGGAGCTCTACACCCCTTCCCCCAGGGCAATTTTGTATTTAAGGCTCAAATGGTATTCCCAGAGCCAGCCAAATTCATGACACGGTGCTGAGTACCCATCACCAACCAGCGAGATAGCCTTGTGTTTATTTTAATCCCTTTCAACTATCAGTTCAACGCAGCCATTCAGGGGCTGGAGAAAACAGCTGCTTAACAAAGACCAACCCCATGCTGACCCAGACCAGATCCCCTTCTCACCCAAAGCACCCTCTGTCTGCAGCTGGGAGCAGATCCTGGGGTAAAGAATAAAAAGAAATACAGCAAGCACCAAGCAAGACTTCTCCTTAACGTACGTATTTAGCAAAGAACTGCTGAGGGACTTCCCAAACTGGAACTTGCATCCAGATTGCTGTGTTTAATAAGTGCTAATGGACGTATGAGCCATTTATTGCTCTTTGAACCTGCTTATGGTTTTTCCGCTTTCACAGCACCCTGGGGCAATGACTTGCATAATGCGTGTTAAAAATAAATTGCTTCCCATTTGTTCGGTTTAAAACTCCTGCCTGATCGGTTCCACGGGTGCATCATTGTCCCCATGTGGCCACAAGCACCAAACAATTATTCTACAGTTACCGTTCAAGATGCAGGTCTGCACAGTCACCTCCTCCCCACATGACTATTTTTCAGCTACTGTCTTATAAAAGCCAAATGGGAGAGAACTATAGAATGGTTTGGGTTGGGAGAGACCTTTAAAAGTCCATCTAGTCCAATCTCCAGGCCATAAGG
>NW_015091277.1:274604-290549 GCF_001431845.1 Calidris pugnax | reverse complement strand
GACCTTTAAAGGCCATCTAGTCCAATCTCCAGGCCCTAAGGAGTGGTATCTTCAACTAGATCAGGTTGCTCAAAGCCCTGTCCAAACTGACATGGAATGTTTCCAGGGATGGGACATATTACCATCACTCCGGAAACTGACATGGAATGTTTCCAGGGATGGGACATATTACCACCACTCTGGACAATCTGGGCCAGGGTTTTACTACCCTCATTGTAAAACATTTCTTCCTTATACCTAGACCAAATCTCCCCTCTTTCAGTCTAAAACCGCTTCTCCTCATCTTATGGCTCCCCTCCACCCATCTCTCCTGGAGGCCCTTTGAGGGACTGGAAGGGGCTCCAAGGTCTCCCCGGAGCCTTCTCTTCTCCAGGCTGAACCCCCCCAACTCTCTCAGCCTGTCCTCCCAGCAGAGGGGCTCCAGCCCTCCCAGCATCTCGGGGCCTCCTCTGGCCCCGCTCCAACAGGTCCATGTCTCTCCTGTGCTGAGGCCCCAGAGCTGGAGGCAGCACTGGGTGGGGGGTGTCTCCCCAGAGCAGAGGGGCACAATCACTGGGTGGGGGGTGTCTCCCCAGAGCGGAGCAGAGAGGCATAATCCCCCACCCCCAGCCCTGCTGGCCACGCTGCTGGGGATGCAGCCCAGGATGCAAGAGGGTTTTCTGGACTGTCAGCTGGCTCATGTTGAGCTTCTCATCCACCAACATCCCCAAGTCCTTCTGCTCAGGGTTGCTCTCCATCCCTAGCCTGTGCCAATATCAGGGGTTGCCCTGACCCACCTGAAGGAACCTCATGATGTTCACACTGGCATATTGTCCAGGTCCCTCTGGATGGCATCCCATCCCTCAAGCATGTCAACCGCACCACTAAGCTCAGTGTCATCAAGAAGAGATGCAACACAACTGTATCAATCTCAAGAAGGACAGATCTTGGAGGACCTTGCGCCAGGAAAGGTTCAGATTTAAGAACCTCATGATGTTCACACTGGCCCACTGTCCAGGTCCCTCTGGATGGCATCCCATCCCTCAAGCATGTCAGCTGCACCACTAAGCTCAGTGTCATCAACAAGAGATGCAACACAACTGTATTGATCTCAAGAAGGACAGATCTTGGAGCACCTTGTGCCAGGAGAGGTTCAGATTGGTTATAAGGAAAAAATGTTTACACTGAAAGGGTTATTAAGGATCAGAATGGGCTGCCCGGGGAAGTGGTTGAGGCACCATCCCTGGAGGTATTCAAAAGATGGGTTGACATAGAGCTTAGTGACATGGTTTAGTGATGGGTTTTGTTTTGTTTTTTCACCAGAGTTAGTTTGATGGTTGGACTAGATGATCTTAAAGGTCCCTTCCAACCTAGACAATTCTATGATTCTATGGTCTCCAGACCTCCCTCTGGTCAGACCTTTAGCTCCCTCATAAAGCATGAAAAAAGAAGAAGAACAAGACATCATCATGATGCAAACAATCCCAGAACACATGACAACACCACAGACTGGCAGGGGAATACTGACAGTTTATTTCACAGAGCATTGCAGAGTTTATTTTGGTCTAGGTCTATTTTCATCAAAAAAGTATCATCCTCTTAAAAAAAAAAAAGGTAGCAAATATTCAGGACGATAACGGTAACAGTCAGTGCATTACGCATAAAATTTGGGTCTCATCATAAAAAAAAAAAAAGAAAAAAGTGAATTGTGAAAACAACTCTTTGTTGGATTGCTTTTAACGCTTCCAAGCTTTTAAGCACTTGACCTTTCAATAAAGTCATCTCCAAGGGTTAAAACAGAACATGCAGGTGATTATCAACGGATGCTGAGATTTAACAACATCTCTCACTTGGCAATGACAATCCACCGGGAATGTTTCAATACAGCACCACAGTAAAGGGAGAAGCAACTTTGTTCTCAAAAGCCTTCAAATTCACCAAAATCTTGCAATTCTGCAGGAAAAAACACACCATGTTTCACAGACTTGGGAGAGTGTACCATACAGGAGGACACTACTTGGGGAAGGTAAGAGGGAGGATGGACCAGGGTCTTATTCCACTTACATTCATAAAAACCCAGCGTTGATGCAAATAAATTAAAGTCCTGTGTTCATAAAAAAAATATCATCCTCTTAAAAAAAAAAAAAAAGGTAGCAAATATTCAGGACGATAACAGTAACAGTCAGTGCATTACGCATAAAATTTGGGTCTCATCATAAAAAAAAAAAAGAAAGAAAAAAGTGAATTGTGAAAACAACTCTTTGTTGGATTGCTTTTAACGCTTCCAAGCTTTTAAGCACTTGACCTTTCAATAAAGTCATCTCCAAGGGTTAAAACAGAACATGCAGGTGATTATCAACGGATGCTGAGATTTAACAACATCTCTCACTTGGCAATGACAATCCACCGGGAATGTTTCAATACAGCACCACAGTAAAGGGAGAAGCAACTTTGTTCTCAAAAGCCTTCAAATTCACCAAAATCTTGCAATTCTGCAGGAAAAAACACACCATGTTTCACAGACTTGGGAGAGTGTACCATACAGGAGGACACTACTTGGGGAAGGTAAGAGGGAGGATGGACCAGGGTCTTATTCCACTTACATTCATAAAAACCCAGCGTTGATGCAAATAAATTAAAGTCCTGTGTTGCACTGCATCGGAGGTGCTTATTAAAGCATCACAATTCACATTTTCATTATTAATAGGGGTATTTTTCTCTTACATTGATAAGTTGGCCACTTTTGCCCCCAATTCTTACACACTAAGCCCAAGACTTCAGGGTTTCAAAACTCTACTGGAGTACAGCTAAAAAAATAAAATAATAAAATCGAGCAATTTAGTGCTGCCGAAACAAGAACAAACTGCTTGAGGCAGTTTTGATCGTGGCTTGTTTCTGGCCTTTCCAAGCCTGCTTTGTGCGTTGAATGCGATGCACGTCAGCATCCCCCCAGGCCACCTTCTCCTCTGCAAGGTGACTTCTCCCTCCAGTCTCTCCCAGACTTCTCTGCAGCCCAGCTTGGCCAGCACCCAAAAAACTAAACCTCAGCTCCCGTTCCCTCCACAGGAAACATCTTTGATGGACCCATCGCTTTCAAGGCAGCGCACAACCGAGCTTCAAAGGAAGCTCACGCTCAATGGGAATTCTCTCGTTGAGCGTTGTGTGGACCAAGATCCAGCAAGGAAGGGAGAAACCCAACAGCAGAAGGCCACAGGGACTGAGCCAAGACCCATTCACAGCTCCGGCAGCCTTCCGCCTAGTTTCGGCTGCCTTGGGAACCAGCTCCGTGCAAACAGCAGAGTGACCCAAAACCAAGCTTCTCTCCACAAGGTCTTGAAGGTCAAGAGCAGAGAGCTAAGACCGCCCTTGGGCTGGCTGTGATCCACCACAGGGAGGGAATAAAAGACAACTGTCATCTACTTGGTTTCTGAGTTTTGTTTTATTTGGGTGCTTGATTTTTTTTTTTTTTTTTCTCTTTTAACTCCTGGTCTAGGGTTTTGGTTTAAAGCCTTTTGCATTGGAAACACGCAGATGAGAGCTCTTGCCTTCATGAGCCTGTCAGCATCTGCTGCAAGACCGTCACTCCTTTGGAGGACGTGAACATGCAGCTTCTAAAGATCCCACTTATAAAGCAAGGAGGAAAGGTCTCCTTGCAGGAATAAATTACACTCCGGGGCTGCTCCACCTTCCAAACTATTTACAACTCCTTCACCCACAGGCATCTCCTTGGCCCCAGAGAGGTGGAAGCTCACCCTGCACCACCACCTCCTCTTCCAACGCGGGTGCAAGGACAGGGCAGCGAGGAGCGACTCCGAACGCCACTGGAAGTGGCAGGCACTTTAGCCAGATCTGAGCGGTGATGGTGTCCATGGCGTTGCTTTTTGCAAGCCACCCGGGCTCCTGACAGAGCCCAACTCAGGGAGAAGAGATAGAAAGAAAGAAAAAATGGGGGGGAGGGAGGGACGGAACAAAAAAATGAAAGCATTGCTGCCAGCAGAGGCCAGTCTACAGCCAACGCTCAGGATTTGCCCTCAAGACTGTGGCAGAACATTTCCAGAAGGCCATTCCCCTGCCAGCAGCCAGGCTTTGGGAAGGAGGACAGGACATGGAGAAGGTGCCCAAGTGACTGAGCCAGTGCAACCACTTCCCTGGCTCTGAACTTCAGCGGGGAAGAGCAGTGCTATCTCCTCTCCTAAGGAAAGCTTCTCTCCTCCAAACAAGCCCCCCCTGTTGCTCTAGAGCTAAAACTTCATTGCCCAGGAAAGGGGGAAAAGAGGGGGGAACCAAAAAAAAAAAATCCCCAAAAAACCCCAACATAACAAAAACGTCACTTCACGAGAACATCACAACATTCAGCTACACAGTCACCGCACCAAGGGAAGGGGGGGAGCAGGGCAAGGGGGGGAAAAGGGAGACACGTCCAGTGTGTTTTTCCCAAACCCCCCCCCAACAGGGACTCAGGCTTCACGTCAAGATTCAAATAACTTCAGCCATAAGGTCGAGGATTTAATGAACACAGTATTTCCACTCATGCCCTGGAAAAAAACCATGACACTCAAAAAAAAAAAATCCAAAAGAGACAAAAAAATAATAATTCAGATTTTCTACATATTTACAAAAATAAGCCCCTCCAACCTCACAACCAGGGAGGTGGAGCAGCCGGCGATGGGGAATGGGAAGGGGTCTCTGCCCGACCAGCAGTTCCTCACAGGTTCCCATCCCGCAGCGAGCAGGAGAGCACGGCTCTCGCTGCTGGAGAGAAGGTGGGGGACACCCCACGCCAGGGTCGGACCCGAGCCCCTCAGTTCATCCTCAGCTTGGTGTCCCGATGACCCGTGGGGGTGACCATCTCGTTGGCATAGCCGTTCTCGGAGCAGAGAGACAGCTCGTCCGTGGTCTCCACGCCGTTGTTGATCTCTGGGGAGGGTAGAGAAGAGAGGAGGTGGGGAGAGACATCGTCACAGGGGTGCAAGTCCCAGGAGCCACCCACCCACCACAGATGGGGAAACTGAGGCACTAAGTAGCCCTGCTATTCCAGCACGCGGGATCCAGCTGATCCTACAGGGATTTCATAGAATCATTCAGGTTGGAAGAGACCCTTGGGATCATCGAGTCCAACCATCTACCCTACTCTACAAAGTCCTCCCCTACACCATATCCCTCAGTACCCCATCTAAACGTCCCTTAAACACATCCAGGGATGGTGACTCAACCACCTCCCTGGGCAGCCTATTCCAATTTCACCCCGGTGTTAGTAACACTGCACCCATTTAAAACCAGTTCTGACCAGGATCTGCCTCCAAATAGAAGCTCACCTCTAAATTTCAGACCTTCACAATTCTGCCACCATCAGAAGCAAAGCTGTACATACACCCCCCCTTACATATGGATGCCATGTCACAGGCTGAATTAGTCACCCAGGAAAAGGGTCCAAAATGCCTGAACTTATCTACCCAAATGGCCATTCTGGAAAAGGGTAGAGTCCTATGGTCACTGGTTTCACTGGAGAAGATGTGCAACCACCAATGCATTAATTGCAAACACCCACCCTAAGCAAGATCATGCATTTCAGCTGCACAAAACTTTAACATGTATCCCCTACCTCTAAGTATATGCTATATCTAGGACATTTTACATCTAGGACAATGTTGGGGGGTTGCTTAATTCTGCTGTGACCAACGGCTTTGCCTCTCTAGATTCCCTGGATTTACACCTGATTTTCACCACCTCTGGAGGGCAGAATCAGGCCCGCATGTCACACAATAAGCTCTTTGAAGCAAGAGTTGTCCGTTTTGCTGTGTATTTGCCCAGTACAATAAACCCTGACCCCTGCTGGAGATCCCTAGCCCCAAAATACAAAAAAAAATAAAGCCCGTAACAAAGCTCAAGGGGAGATTATATTCACATTCCTTCAAATGTGGGTTTTCCAGCTTCGTGGACCAACTTTAATCTTTTAAAGCTAAACGTTTCCCTCTTTGTACACATTTCTGAGATCTTTCTTAGAGGCGCGGTGAGATGTTCCAACACATAAAAATGCTGAGAGGGAACACAAGGATTTCAGGAACACCTCGGTCCACAGGGCTGTTGAATTCTAGGTCTACCCCAAAACGCATCACCACTATTTGTGGTGACCTATAACGTTATTTTAATGGGCTTTATAGCTTTTGACACATTGTTGACACCTCAGAGCAGAGGTGACGTGGGACACTATGAGAGCTGCATGGCACAACATGGGAAGTTGGACACAGCATTTCTCAGCAAACCAGTGCTCAGAAGAGCACCATTTTGGGATGGATGAGCCACGACTATATCCCACAGGTGGTTCAGTGCAGCAGGGTCAGTCCAGCCACCCTGTCCCACCAGCAGATGATGACACCCATATCAAGACCACCACCAGCAGAGAGCAGGGGGATGGCCGAGGGGTGGAGCAAAGGGCTCTGACCGACTAGCCCCCACCCATACCCGAGAAGATCAGCTTCTCCTTCATGATCTTGACATCCCGGCTAGACCGGCGGACAGCAGCACTGAGCATGATCTGCTCCGGGTTGTAGGTCCTGATGCTTCCTAGGCGCCACCTGCAAGACAAGAGGGTGATATCAGGAGCTGGTCTCCCCCAACCACGGGAGCATCCTCAAGGCAAGCGGCCACCAACAATGTGGAGACCAGCAAGTCCCAGAGACCCTCACGCCTTTGCTCCCTCGCACCTACGCAACCCCGCATGGTAGGAGGATGTTCAGAGATGAGCATGTTATCTCAGAGGGGTACAGACATTCAAGCAGGTCATCTTTAACCACCTTGAGCATCCTAATTCTGCTAATTTCACCAAGGACTGCAGATACCTCTCTCCATCATATCAGCTACCCCACTGCCCTAAGGAGTTAGGGCTATTTTGACTCTTAGGGTTGGAAAGAGGGAACAAAACAAGAGACCACCCTCACGGGAAAAGAGCTCTCAAAGACAAATTAAAGTCTCAAACCTAAGATGCAGCAAAGACACTGCCCCCACACAGGTAGCTGTGACATACAGTTCCCCTGAACGTGATTTCTCCCAGAGCACTTCCCTCCCCAAATGCCAGCCCTTTGCTTACATGCTTCTACCCAAAACCTACGCTTTTTAAGCCTTGATGAAACTTGGTGTCCACCAAAAGTTTCCATTGCATGAACAACATGAGAGTGCTGGGAACTTGGCTCAACTTAAAATTAGCCAGACTTCTATTGTCATTACTGAATGCACGTAAAGAGAATTACTGATGTTAGTAACAAGCAACAGCAGCATGTTCGAGGGGGATTTTGCTTTTAAAGCTGTTTTTCAGCCTGAGAGCACCCCTCTAGCAGACCCTAAACTGTGAAAGTCGGGCTGCTGTTGGAAAACAGGGCTTGGTGGACTCAGACAAAGCAGCCGTACCCAATATCCCATTGCAAAGGGATGTTGTTTAGTCCAGGCTTTCATAGCCCAAGCCCCATCGATTTCTCCTACCTCCTGACCACAGAAAAAGGCTTTCAAGCAAGTTCCATTCTCCCTACGAGAGCCAGGGATGCTATAAAGCTATTTGATGAAGAATCAGCAGGGATTTAGGGTGTTTTATGGGGCTTCTGATCTTCTGGCACCATCTAGTGGCTCATCCACACAAGAGAAGGTGATTTTTTTATTTTTTTTTTTTCTTTCTTAAGATGACAAGCACCTTCTCTTAAATTTCTAACCCCCAACCAGCCCCAGGAAGATGAGGGTTTGAGGAGCCCCCACATGTCCCCAACCTGGGTTCACATCATCACCCTGACAAAGGAAGATCCACAAAAGACATTCTGTATCTTTTCCTGGAAAACCTAGCTCATATCGATTTCATGGGGTTTCCATCCCTTTCCCAAATGCCAGTGGGTGACAGCACACCATCAGGCTTTGACCGGGGTACAGATGAAGGCCGAGGCTCTGCTACAAAGAGAAGAAGGGATGGGACAGCAACACAACACAACTCACAGACCCATGGACAGAGGCAATACAGAGGAAGCACAAGGAGGCAAAGATATTAAAGTATAAAAAAATTTCAAAATAATAAAAAAAAATATCTTTCTCTCCTGTCAACATCATCTAAGCTGAGATATTTTGACCTAGAAAAAAACCAATTTTGGCCTTAATGTCACATACAGGCAGATTCCACTAAGGTTGATGTGGTTGGAAGTGCATAGGATCTCACTGGTTAAGACGCTCCATAAACTATAATCAGGATCAAAATATATTGCTACAACAAGAAGTCCTTTTTTGGCCCACATCATCAGGATTTTTAGCATGAGACTGGGTTGCGTGGCCAAAAGGCATGATGATCTCTTGCTCACAGGTCCTAGATGTCCCATGGAGAAAAAGGGCTCTTTTGAGGCATAGACAGCCCAACCTCAAAAGGGTGTGGGGACCAAGGGCTTTTCTCCTCCTCCTTCCAAGAGGAATGACCACTGCTTTCTGCTCCCCATCTCACGTGGTGGCTGTGGCCAGATCCAGGGTGGTTAATTATGCTCAAGGAGCTGATGACTCCTCTCTCACGGGTGCATTGCTCTGACTGAACAAGTTAGGAGAGGGTGGCCCCATTTTTTTGGTGTACTTTGAAATACCCTCTTAGAAGAGCCACCAGTCCATTTAATCACAATGCAACTCCAACACGATACGGAATGTACTTTGAAATACCCTCTTAGAAGAGCCACAGTGCAACTCCAACACCATACAGAATACTTTAAACTGAAAGAGGGGAGATTTAGACTAGACATTAGGAAAAAATTCTTTGCTGTGAGGGTGGTGAGAGCCTGGCCCAGGTTGCCCAGAGAAGCTGTGGCTGCCCCATCCCTGGAGGGGTTCAAGGCCAGGCTGGATGGGGCTTTGAGCAACCTGGTCTGGTGGGAGGTGTCCCTGCCCATAACAGGGGGTTTGGAACTAGATGATCTTTAAGGTCCCTTCCAACCCAAACCGTTTTATGACTCTACAACACTCTCTGCTGTGCTCCTTAGCCTTTGGGTCTCTCCCTTCCAACCCAAACCATTTTATGACTCTACGACACTCTCTGCTGTTCTCGGTAGCCTTTGGGTCTCCAGAAAGCTTGTTTAATAGAAAAGAGCTCCTCTCCTACCCCCTTGGACTCTGTTGTGATCAGCCAACGTTTAGGACAGCAGCACGCAAAAAGGCCAGACAGACAGCAGGTAGGTCTTGCTCTGGGAGGTTGGCATCAAAGCGGACCAGACGGACACAGGGTGGGAACAGACTAAAAAATACTGGGACAACAACACAGAGACAGCAGACACCGTGTTAGGGCCACAACGGGACCCTTGGTTTGAAGGGGAGATGCCAAATGGCAGGGAAAGGGGATGGGAGAGGGGCAGGTCAGGGGAAAAAAGAGGGTTGATAAGATGGAGTGAGCAAACAGCCAAGCCAGCCACAACCAGAGTCCCCATCCTGCGACTACTCTTGCCTAAAGCCTGCCCAGCTCCTCCATGTCTGTCTTCTCCTTATCTGCAAGCAAAGGGGAGGAAAGAAGGGGACAACACCCAACCTCCCTGCACCCATAGAAGGGCTCAGCCCAGCCCCATAGCCAGATCCTCTTTTGGGGAGACACCGCAAGGATGTAATACCGCAAGTCCAAGGTACCTCGTGGAGCAGGCAATGGTTGAAGGTGGCCAACCCCAACCCCTGAGATGGTGGGGTGGGCAGAGGGAGAGGAGCAGGTAAGCACAGGTATAGGGAAGTAGCCAAGTCCTCAGAAATACAACCCCATGGCACAGAGCGGAAGGGATGGAGAGGTAACACGTGGAGAGTTTGGTCGGAGTACGGAGGCGGTGAAGGCTTTACTGCAGAAAAGTGACAGCGCTCCCCTCCAAGGGGATGAGAACAACTGGTGGAGAAAACAGCACCAGTACAAGGAGGAATCTGGGTTTCCAACCGATGGCACTTTCAAACACAGCATCTCAGGCTCATTCTCTTCTTGGGTGCTATTTATTTTCACACCCCATTTCCAGTTTCACAGTGGTGTAACTGGGAAGAGACTCCTGAAAGACGCCAGGATCTGAGTGCAGCAGCTGATGAGCCAAATTTTCCAGCTATTAGCCTTATTAATTCATTCCCAGGGCTAGAAAAGCGCCACTTTATGTAATTGAGCAGGTTATATTATTTTCTTTAGAACTGGCCAATTTAGAAGAGGTCTATCTCAAAAATGTTTGGTAAATGCACTAAAGGAATGCATGGGATTATTTCCATGGAGAAAGCATTACATCCACTGGGAATTTCCCAATTACAACACACTGCAGGACCTCAGGATAGGGTTGTTTTAAAAGGCAGTGACTTGGATCATTGTAACGGAAGGTCAGATTGCCTTCAAAACATCCACCGGCTTCAGCACCAGGCTCCCCTGGTGCTCATGGCTATGGACTATGCAATGTTCCGACCCTCATGGTCCCCCCTCCCATGAAGCCAGATGTTTGAAAGCATCATGAAAAACTGCGTCCTGCCCTGTCCATCTGCAGTGAAGCCACAGGCAGAGAGGGAGAAAGAGAGAGAGAGAGAAAGGAAGGTTGAATGAAAAAAAGAGGAAGAGGAGGAAAGCACCAGAATTACCTGATCATGTGATAGCTGTGAGATGCCAGAATGCAGCAGAGAGAGAAAGAGGAGGAACATGCACAACAGTCAGAGCAGTAAGAAAATAAACAAGGCAAAGAGGCAAAATAATAATAATAAAAAAAAGATTGGTTAGAAGTCATCCATCACAGTTGGTATTTCCCCTCTGGAGAGGCGGCCACGATCCTGTCACCGGGGCTGAAGCAGAACAGCAGGAGCAATCCCTACCCACAGCTACGGAGGAGAGACAAGCCATGCGTAGGAGAGAGGACGAGCACATCGAAGCGGTGGCTCTGTTCCCACCCGCCCCCTCATCCTTGCACGAAGGAAGCAGCTCTGTTTTGCCCCAAAAAGGACTTAGGGGAAAAAAAAATAATAAAAATAACCAAACCACAAAACAAAAAACAACCAACCACGACACTGAAGGCCAAATGCCAAGCCCCATTTCCCAGAACTGAATCACATCAGCAGGTAGTAGTAGGGCAATTCCGCTGTGATTTGGTTTTGATAGATCCTCAACGCTGCTACCAATCCTTTCATGTGGTGGAGAAACTGGAAGGGCAGGGAAATGGGTCTCTCCTGCACAAAGCTCTTGGAAGAGCGAGCCCTTTGCTGCAGAAAGTCCAACTTCTGGTGCTAGATTTCTCATTCTTCCTTCTACTGACTCAGGGTTGAGTTGTCCCAAGGGAGAAATCCAAAAGAAGACATTTGACCCTGCTATGATAGACTCCACGTGGCCAGAGGTCTCTGAGCAAGCCTTTCTGCACCAGAGGTTGGGCAGGGAGCTCAGTGCTCCAGGTTGATGGACACTAGGGAAAACTGGTGGCACTTTCCAGCTCGTCTAACCTATATCACACACGGTGGGTGGAAGAGAAATCCTTCAATAATGCTTTCCTTCCTTGCCCTACTCCATCAAACCTCTTCCAAACTGGAAGAGATTCAATCTGTGCAGAGAGGAAGAGTCCAGCTACTGCAAAGTCCATGGAGGACTTCTTCCTCTCTCCAAGCATGCACCATCTCATTCTGCTCTGGGACCCACTCAGCAGTTTGAATCAGTTTAACTTCTTCAGCTGGGGTCTCCTGGGTCTGATTCAGGGAAGCCTTCTAAAACTGACTTTGGGACATGATGCAAAAAGACTGCAAATATCTCATCAACTTGGCCTTCAAATTCTGCTCTTCAGAGAGGTCAGTCCCTGCCTCCAGATTCCTCCATGTATTTCTGTATCTGACAGAGAAATACAGGGCCTAAAGAGCAGGGACATCTCTTATTAAACCAACTGGCAACTTTGAGGGAGTGGAGGTAGCTTCCAGACAGCACCACCACAATGCCCTTCTGGAGGAAGGGTTTAATCGGCCACAATTCACATCATAAGACTTCTTAGAAAAATGTTAATCTCATCTCGGTCAGCGGTTTCATTAACTGTTGGGAAATCTAATCTGAGAGGAGAGTTTTGAACTTGCTGCTCCATGCTGGAACTGGGGACCTGCTGGGCACAGGGCTACCAGCCTGGGACTGTGAGATTCATGAATTTAGACATAATCATGAACAGACCCAACATGTGGCCTGAAGGCAAATCCATCGCAGCTGCTGGCAGGAGCCACAGCCTGCTGTGACATGGCAAAAATACCCAGGGGGAAAGAAGGAGATGGCTGGAAGGAGATGATCTGGGACAACACAATAGCAAAATCACTGGCTCGTGAGGTTAAAGTGAATGAAGTTGCTGCTCCTAACACAAAGGCATTGCAGTTATCAAGGAAGGAAGGAAAGTGTAAATCTCTTGACGTCTCTAGGATGGTCATTTGTGCATGAGATTGATGAATTTAGACATAATCATGAACAGACCCAACATGTGGCCTGAAGGCAAATCCATCGCAGCTGCTGGCAGGAGCCACAGCCTGCTGTGACATGGCAAAAATACCCAGGGGGAAAGAAAGAGATGGCTGGAAGGAGATGATCTGGGACAACACAATAGCAAAATCACTGGCTCGTGAGGTTAAAGTGAATGAAGTTGCTGCTCCTAACACAAAGGCATTGCAGTTATCAAGGAAGGAAGGGAAGTGTAAATCCCTTGATTTCTCTAGGACGGTCGTTTGTGCATGAGATTATAGAGCCAAGGGAAGAAGGGATGCAATTTCGGAAGGACAGCTTTTCCCAGGAGAAGGGTGCTGCTCCTCGCTGGAGGGAACGCATCTCTCTCTGAGCTCACGCTTTCTCCCCAGAGAGGGTGATTACCCTGTCACCACTGACAGCTAAAATGCCTCCCAGGAGAAAAGGCACATCACCGGGAGGACACCGTGGCTTACTCACGTATAATCAAGAGGAGGGTGGCTTGGCTAACTCTGCCATTAGGAAACTGATTTACCTCCTCCTGATTTATGAAATGTCTTAAGTTACTCTGCTCCGAGGTTTATGAACCACATCTGTTTTCAGGCTAACAGGGAGGTTTCTGCCATGATCTGATCAAATCCTTGATCTCCCTTTTCTTTGGAAAACAGAGAGCCTTTCTCTATGCATCAAACTGAGCAACTTATTTGATTTGCTAAGTCATAATATGTGGGAAACAGAGAGCCTTTCTCTATGCATCAAACTAAGCAACTTATTTGATTTGTTAAATTATAATACGTGGACAAGTGCAAGGTCCTGCACCTGGGTTGGGACTATCCCAAACCCAATCCAGGCTGGGCAGAGAAGGAATCAAAGCAGCCCTGAGGACCCAATCCAGGCTGGGCAGAGAAGGAATCAGAGCAGCCCTGAGAAGGACTTGGGGCAGTTAGTGGATGAGAAGCTCAACATGAGCCAGCCATGTGCGCTGGCAGCCCAGAAAGACCCCACATCCTGGGCTGCATCCCCAGCAGCGTGGCCAGCAGGGCCAGGGGGGATTCTGCCCCTCTGCTCCGCTCTGGGGAGACACCCCCCACCCAGTGCTGCCTCCAGCTCTGGGGCCACCAACATCAGAAGGACATGGAGCTGTTGGAGCAGGGCCAGAGGAGGCCCCGGAGATGCTGGGAGGGCTGGAGCCCCTCTGCTGGGAGGACAGGCTGAGAGAGTTGGGGGGGTTCAGCTTGGAGAAGAGAAGGCTCTGGGGAGACCTTGGAGCCCCTTCCAGTCCCTCAAGGGGCTCCAGGAGAGCTGGGGAGGGACTCTTGATGGTGGAGGGGAGCCATAGGATGAGGAGGAGCAGTTTTAAACTGAAAGAGGGGAGATGGAGATGAGATGTGGGGAAGAACTTGTTTGGTGTGAGGGTGGTGAGAGCCTGGCCCAGGTTGGCCAGAGAAGCTGTGGCTGCCCCATCCCTGGAGGGGTTCAAGGCCAGGCTCAATGGGGCTTGGAGCAACCTGGTCTGGTGGGAGGTGTCCCTGCCCAGGGCAGAGGGTTGGAACTGGATGATCAATAAGATCTCTTCCAACTCGAACCATTCTATGATTCTGTCGATATTTCTATTTCTTCCTCCAAACAGGAACAAACTGGTTTAAGAGAACTATGACATGGGTTTTTTTGAAGACTGTAATGGTGGGATCTCAAAATATCTCCTCTTCTTCCTTTAAAGCATTTTAATCTCTTTCTCAACATCCATTTCCCTAAAGCATTTACAGTTTCTCTCCCACACGTGTTTATGAGCAAAAGAAAGCATCTATCTACTATTTTGAGATCTCTCGTTCTTCTTAAAGAGTAGTGACTTCATCCAATTCAATGTCACATCTCAGAAGTGGAATTATTGCTTGCAGTCTTTCTAGGGATTTTTAACAAATGGTTCCCCTGCTATTGCAATCCAAGCGCCTGAGGAGCACGGTGCTCCTCTGTCCCATCTCCACCCCACGCTCAGAACAACAACAAAAAAAAACCCCACGCCACAAATACACAAGAGTCGAGCTGTATCAATGCTACTTACTTCTGGAATATAAAAACTCCTACAATTACGATAAATGAAATGAGATCAGATGTGATCCAGATTAGGTGGTACTCGTCTGGAGGCTGGAAGACAAAAAGCAGAAGCAGACCTTGAACCTTCTGGTTTGTACAATCACAGCGAGACCACACACTGCTAAAGTTACCACCAGGGCAGAGAGAAAAGCACAGAGCTACAGGGGTCGCATATAAATCACAACGTTTATGACACGTCTAATGCTGGCCTGTCACCCAAAATGACGTTATCAGGAAAAACCACAAATGGGAACAATTTTAAACTCTCCCTCCTTTCATGTGCTGACAGTTTCTCAGAGCTTTGTGGGCTGAAAGCTTCCTATCTCAGTGGTATACTATATGAATATTTCTGTTTGGTTCAGAGACCTGAAGTACTAGGGGAGTTTTCAGAGACTTTAACTGGCTACACGATGGCCAAGGGGGCTACCTTTGGTCTCTGGTTATTCCTTGTCCAGCAATAGGGTAGCCAGTAGTAAAACTCGTCCTCATTTGGTATTAAAAACAGGGTAAAAAAAATAGTTTTGTAGCCTGGCAGAAACACAGAGGCCAGGTTTTCTGGTTCACCTGTGTGTCTGCTTCTCCAGCTGCTCAGCAGGTCTGGGAAGGTGTATTTCCATTGGAGAAAAATGGGAAAAATCATATGGGTTAAGTGGGGCATGCAACACAGTGTCCAAGGCTCCCAAACCCTATATGGGGAGAGTTGGGACCATGTTTAGGAAGGGACTGTGCAAGAGGAGCATCGATCCGTTACCATCTCAGACATACAAAGAGGGAAAACTCCCAAGCCCAACAGCATGTTGAACCCAACCAAACCTTCCTGGAGAAAACCACTAGCCCTATGGTTCCAGTGGTTGACAGCCACCTCTACACACCCCCAATGGCATCACCTCCTTCCAGTGGTTCACGGCACCTTCCCAGGTGTCCTGCTTACCATTAGCCAGATGGGAGAAGGCACCTTGCGAAGGACATGGGAGCTGTCGGAGGTGACCGACTGGACGCCGGCGCACCACAGGATGGAGTATAGCCAGGGCTCGTTCACAGTGTAGAGATTCACGCTCAGGTTTGCCATGGCGTAGTCCCTGCCAGGAGACAGACACAGTGAGATGCAATTCCCCCCACCAGCAAACATCAAACCCTCCTCTCCAAGAGGAGAGCTCTGGCCATCAGCCACCACTGTAATCACAGCTAGATTTATTTGGTTTTGAATTGCATGAAATAGGTGGTTTTTTAACGGTCACTTCATGAGCAATCCAAGGGTGTTGCAATCAAATGGTTTGATTGTGGTAGGGCCACAAGGATGATCAGGGGGATGGAGCACCTCTGCTACGAGGACAGGCTGAGGGAGCTGGGGTTGTTCAGCCTGGAGAAGAGGAGGCTCCGGGGAGACCTAATAGCGGCCTTCCAGTACCTGAAGGGGCCTACAGGAAGGCTGGGGAGAACCTGTTTAGAAAGGCCTG
>NW_015091277.1:208703-274017 GCF_001431845.1 Calidris pugnax | reverse complement strand
GGTTGAGGTCCCATCCCTGGAGATATTCAAGGAGAGGCTTGACAAGGCCCTGGGCAACCTGGTCTAGTTGGGGGTGTCCCTGCTGACTGCGGGGAGGTGGGACTAGATGACCTTTGGAGGTCCCTTCCAGCCTGGGCAATTCTATGATTCTATGAACCTGAAAGCTTTCCTCACCTCTTGGATGCTACCTGACTCAGGCCACGAACCATCTCAGATACTTCCTCATGAATGATGGACACAATATGTTTTGGTAACAACCGCCTCATCATGTTGACGCAAAATTAACATCTGGCTCAGACGCCTGCAACACTTCATGGGCAATTTACTTAATTAAAACCTGACAGAGTGCATTTCCAACATTCGTGCCCTTGTTTTGGGGACTGTTGCAGACTTACAGCTTCCAGCCTCCTAAAGTTATTTTCCAAGAAGCTGAAACTTCAAGCTGGGGTACAAGAGCAGTCAGCAGCCAACCAAGCACTGACAGTGGACTCCCCGTACCCATACCATTTGCATAAATTGCTCTGTTTCCTTATCCACAAAGCAGACACATCCCTGATCTCCAGCGCCGAGATTAATCCTTGCAATTTATGGTCTGCAAAACACTTTGAGGTGGGAGGCCACTGTACAAGACGTGGTCAACTCAAAGCTCCCAACATGATCAAGCTGCTCCAAGGGCTAAAGGATTCTCAAGGGCAGGGGTGGTCACAGCAATGTTACGTCCAGATGCTGATTTTTTGGGGGGGAGGATTGAGAGAACTGTGCTATACCAGGGCTTGTTGAGCCTGCTCTGGCTCATGCTGCAGGATTGGTCTCCCCAAGGCTTTCAAGGTTCAAGAAACACTTAGGTGACAGGTCTGATTTTGGAAACAGCTGAGGTGGGATTGATGAGAGACTGGGGCTGATGAGCTGGGATAGATGAGAGAGTTGGCATATGGTCCTCCCCATTAAATAGAGCAAATAGGTGTGGGAGGGCAGGGGAACAGGCAGGAATTATCCCACAGGTAAAGCATAGGCTTGGTTTTAAGGGTGAGCAACTGGACTGACTGCAGACAGCCATGGAAAGACACCACTGGATTACACTAAATAGAACCATGGTCCCAAACAGCCAAAGGCTCAGCTTTTCCCTACTCCCAGCCCAAATGTACAGCAAGACAAATCCTTTGAAGAGACTTTTCTTCTGAAACTCTCTTTCACTTTCAAGTATTTCTTTGCGGGGAGAAAGAATTTAAACTCTAAAAAATAGAAAAGTTGCACTAGAGACAATCCGCCCTTTCCGAGAAGGGGCAAAGCTGGGAGCTAAGTCACCACATGGTTCAAACACAGGCTCAAGCAGGAGAGGAACCTCATGCTGTGCCAGTCTCATTAAAAAGCAGACCTGACCAGGCTAAACAGCTGACAAAGGACAGTAATGAAACGGGTGAATTCTCTGCAAAGAGAAATTTCTCAAAGCATATCCAGACTTTGGACTAATCAAAATTCTGTGGTAGCAACTCTGGAGCAGATGAACAGAAGCAAAGGGCAGCTGCTAATGAGGATAAGACAGCACTGGGAGGTAGTCAGTGTGAAAAGCCTTCACTTTTTCCAGGGCTGACAGCGTAATAAGAATCAGACTATTCATATATTTGTATTTCAAAAAGGATCATCGCATACTGAATTAGCATGTGGAGTTATTAGAGTCAGCTGTTCGCTCCCAGGATTCGCCTGGATTCTGGGTGATGGGTAGGGACAAGCTTGTACAGCTCAAGCTTTATCAAGAGGAAATCCATCTGAAAAGATACCTTCATCCCAAAAGCCTGGGATGATGAGAAAAGATGCTGCTGGGACAGGGATGTACCCCCCATGGAGCACACGGGCTACCAAAATGTCCGAACCAAAGGCTGTACCTGACATCCTCGTTCGTGACCTTGGTGTAACGCAGGTTGAGCTTCACGATGCCCTTCTCCCTCATGTGCTCTGCGTCCAGCTTGAGGCCAGAAGTCTGCTGGAAACCCGGCGCAATCTCTCTGACCAGCTGCCTCTCCGTGTCCGGCAGCCACATCACCTGTGGAGGGAGAGAGACTGAGGATGGCTATGGCAAAGGCCATTCACAAAGGTGACACAAGACAGCCAGTTTACACCAAGCCAGAAGCAAGATCACACAAGAGACTGCCTTGTTTCTCATACAAATTCATAGAATGGTTCAGGTTGGAAGTGACCTTAGAGATCATCAAGTTCCAACCCCCTCAACCCTGGGCAAGGACACCTCCCATAGACCAGATTATCTAGAAGATCAAATTATCTAGGAGACACTTAAAGTCTCCCACATCACTATTGACAGGCTGAAAGAGTTGGGGTTGTTCATCCTGGAGAAACGAAGGCTCTGGAGAGACCTTAGAGCCCCCTTCCAGTCCCTCAAGGGGCTCCAGGAAAGCTGGGGAAGGACTCTTCATCAGGGAGGGGAGCCATAGGAGGAGGGGGAATTGTTTTAAACTGAAAGAAGGGAGATTTAGATTAGGTCTTGGGAAGAAATTCTTTGCCACGGGGGTAGTGACACACTGGCCGAGGTTGCCCACGGAAGTTGTGGCTGCCCCATCCCTGGAGGGGTTCAAGGCCAGGTTGGATGGGACTTGGAGCAACCTGGTCTGGTGGGAGGTGTCCCTGCCCAGGGCAGGCGAGTTGCAACTTGGTGATCTTTAAGGTCCTTTCCAACCCCAACTGTTCTATGACTCTATGCAAATGCATTTCAGGATTGTCTGTGAGCTCAGAGGCCTGTAACACACAGCATCTTAGAGGTGAGAAGGGTTGAGATACAAAGGGATCAGGCAAAGGGCTCACAAGAAGAGACATGGTACATCCTTGCAAACCTGTCCTCCCTGCCCAATTCAGGGCACAGATAGAACTAAGGACATGAGACTAAAGTCGACAATGCAGACAGGACGTACAAAAGAAGCCTCCCGTGGTCCCATGCCTAAAATGGTTTTAGTCACCCTTTTTTTTTTTTACTCAGGGCTACATCTACTCCAAACCAAGGCAAGTTCATACCACGCTTTGAAAGCGTGTCATGTTAACAGTGATTAATTTGCTCAGCTGCCAGGTGTAAAGCGGATGTAGGAACCCAGCAGGGCAGTTTTACAGCTTGTGCTGTGCAGAGGTTGAGCCCAACCAGATGATCTCAGCACTGCTTTAACCTATGTTTAATAACTCCTTGACACTCATCTACCAAAGCATCAGAGCAGCACAGATGCAGCCATAAGCATTTTCAATAGGGAACCATAAAGCCTGGGTGAGAAAAATCACTTCACAACCCCACATCTATATTTCGACTATTTTTCTCCCATTCTCCATTCTAATAGCCAAGGGTAAGACAGCATGGTCCTCCCTTGGATCTACCAGAGCGGGCAGAGGCTTGTAGATAACACCATCATCGCAGCCCTTTTTTTTTTTACTCAGGGCTACATCTACTCCAAACCAAGGCAAGTTCATACCACGCTTTGAAAGCGTGTCATGTTAACAGTGATTAATTTGCTCAGCTGCCAGGTGTAAAGCGGATGTAGGAACCCAGCAGGGCAGTTTTACAGCTTGTGCTGTGCAGAGGTTGAGCCCAACCAGATGATCTCAGCACTGCTTTAACCTATGTTTAATAACTCCTTGACACTCATCTACCAAAGCATCAGAGCAGCACAGATGCAGCCATAAGCATTTTCAATAGGGAACCATAAAGCCTGGGTGAGAAAAATCACTTCACAACCCCACATCTATATTTCGACTATTTTTCTCCCATTCTCCATTCTAATAGCCAAGGGTAAGACAGCATGGTCCTCCCTTGGATCTACCAGAGCGGGCAGAGGCTTGTAGATAACACCATCATCGCAGCCACATAGTTAATTGGAAATTGGGTGGCACTGTCTGTCATTAGAGAGACAGATGGAAGCTAAAAATAGCTCCTCCTGGGCCCATCACTGTAGAAGTCAGCGCTGAACTTGTCTGTGCATGCAGATACACTTAATTGGTACAGATGAGATATCTAAGCTGTGAGTGATGCAGTTATTCTGCTTACCAGCCTCACTCTGCTATTTACAACCAGTCCATATCCAAGGGAGAGCACAGGACAAGTGAAAAGGACCAGACTTTCTTCTCAAGAGAGGTCATGGAGAAGTTTTCCAAGGGACACCCAGAGTCCCCAGCTCTGAGTGACCATCTGACACATAGGAAGTGGTGCTCTCCCTCAAGAAGAGAACAGATAATTGCTGACCAAGGGGGCCAGGACAAGTGAAAAGGACCAGACTTTCTTCCAAAGAGAGGTCATGAAGAAGTTTTCCAAGGGACACACAGACTACCCAGCTCTGAGTGACTATTAAAAAAGGAGACATTCAAAAACCGCCTGGACAAGATCCCATGCAACCTGCTCTAGGTAGACCCACTCCGGTGGGGATGTTGGACTTGATTTCCAGAGGTCCCTTCCAACCCCAGATCATTCTGTGATTCTGTAGTGCTGAGGGATGTGGTTTAGTAACTTGGCAGTGTGAGGTTAATAGTTGGATTTGGTGATCTTAAAGGTCTCTTCCAACCAAAAAGATTCTATGAGTCTATTCTACTCTGTGATCGCAAAAGCACAGAGCTGGAAATTAAAATGCTTGCTTTAGGCCAGCAACAATAATTCTGGGACAGAAATGGAAGTCTGGAAGAGAATCTCTGCATATATATAGGCCTCCTTTTGTTGAAAACCCCTAATCTCCAGGACACCCATTTCTTCTCCAAATAGAAGCTGAGTCAAAGCTGAAACAGTTGTTCAACGCAGGGAGAATGATTATTTAAAACCAAGGAGTCAGAAGGAGACTCCCTGGAAGGGGAGTTGGACTAGATGACCTTTAGAGGTACCTTCCAACCCAAACTATTCTATGATTCTAAGGAGAGGAAAGGTTCTCTGCTGCTCACAACTGGCCTCCAGGTCTCAGACTCTTCTTGTGTGTCCAAGGCTCTTATTGACTTGCTTGGTGGGAAGGGACCCTCAGGAGATCTCTACTCCAACACAAACCAGGGCCAGTACTGATTTCAGACCAGGTTTGCTCAGGGCTTTGTCCAGTTGGGTCTTGAAAAGCTGCAAGGATGGAGATCCCTCGATCTCTCCAGAGTCATCTCAACATTTGCCTGCCCTCACAGGGAAAACTAGTTTCCTTATATCCAGCAAAAGCCTCTCCTGTTCCAATTTATGATGATTCTTTCTCATCCTCCTGACACACAGCTCAGTGAAGAGCTTTGATCCAACTTCTCAACAACCTCTCTACTGGAGAGAGAGAGAAATAGAAGGCCAAATTAAGCTTCTCCAAAGTATGTTCTTTTCCAAGATGAAGGGACTCCATTCCCTCAGCCCCTCCTCATACATTCAGCACCTTGATCAGTTTGGTGGCCTCTGGGGGACTTGCTCCAGTTTACCAACACTGTCTCGTACTGGTGAGCCCCACACTGAACACATAATTGCTGACCAAGGGGAATAATCACTTTCCTCCATCTACTGGTTATACTACCTTGAGTACAGCCCAAGACATTATCAAGCCTCTGGGACCACCATCCTGAAGGCAAAACCCTCCCAGGTAACACCTCTTGGCATGAAGTGGCATTTCAAATCATGTCTTCAAATGCATCAAATGAGACACTTCAGGATTTGGGGAACCCATGAAAAGGTCAATTTTGGAAACATCACCAACCCCACAGAACTCACAGCGTGTTGCCGAATTCCCGACACCAGGATGGTTTCCAGGGTGATGTTGATGTAAGTGCTGTAGTAGGGATGAGCCAGTGGCAGGTCCTGGAAGTTCAGGATGAGCGATGTGTTGTCCTTGATCACCTCTAGCATATCTGCCAGCTTGCAGACTGACTGGTTGGCAGCTTCCAAGTAGTCAGACCTTGAGAGAGACCCGGCCGTCCAGAAAGGGTCATTCTGAAAGCAAAACGTACCCTGACATTAGCACCACAAAGCCCAGACTCCTTGAATATAGGTGAAGACCCTTTTCTGTACCACCTTGACAACAGTGGGGGATGCTGGCAGCCATGCTTGATGACCACCTTGCAGCTTGCTAAAGCTCTGTGCCTCAGTTTCCCTACCCAAGGACAAGTGACAGATCCTAACTGAAAGTAAGGTGTGTGAGGCAGGTCACCTCATTTCCAGGAGTACAGGGCTATAAAGCAGTAATATAATTTTCCAATATAGTACACTAAAAAAATGTACTTTCTCACTCTATGTACATGATCATGAAGGATTCTTCAGAATCCAGAAACAAATAGGACCAGATGGAGATTGGTGACAAGCGGTGTCCCTCAGGTGCCCACATTAGGACCAGTACTGTTAAATATCTTCATTGATGGCACAAGCAGTGGGATTGAGTGTGCCCTCAGCAAGTTTGCAGACACCACCAAGCTGAGTGATGCCATTGACACACCCAATGGACAGGATGCCACCCAGAGGGACCTGGAAAGTCTGGAAAGGCTCAAGCAGTGGGCTTGTGTGAACCTCACGACATTCAACAAGGCCAAGTGCAAGGTCCTGCACCTGAGTCAGGGCAACTCCCAGTATCAGCATGGGCTGGGGATAGAGAGATGGAGAGCAGCCCTGCTGAGAAGAACTTGGGTGTATTGGTGGATAAGAAGCTCAACATGAGCCGGGAACGTGTGCTGTCAGCACAGAAAGCCCCCAAAATCCTGGGCTGCATCCCCAGCAGCGTGGCCAGCAGGGAAATGGGGGGGATTCTGCCCCTCTGCTCTGCTCTAGGGAGACACCCCCCACCCAGTGCTGCCTCCAGCTCTGGGGCCTCAGCACAGGAGAGACATGGACCTGTTGGAGCAGGGCCAGAGGAGGCCACCACAGAGATGCTGGGAGGGCTGGAGCCCCTCTGCTGGGAGGACAGGCTGAGAGAGTTGGGGGGGTTCAGCCTGGAGAAGAGAAGGCTCCGGGGAGACATTAATTGTGGCCTTTCAATATTTAAAGGGGCTATGAAAAAGATGGGGAGGGACTCTTCAGCAGGTCTGTTTTGATACGACGAGGGGTAATGGTCTTAAACTGAAAGAGGGAAGATTGAGACTAGATCTAAGGAAGAAATATTTTATGCTGAGGGTGGTGAGACCTTGGCCCAGGTTGCCCAGAGAGATAAGTACCTTATGCTGAGGGTGGTGAGACCTTGGCCCAGTTTACCCAGAGAGATGAGAGGTACCCCACCCCTGCAAACATTCCAGGCCAGGTTGGATGGGCCTCTGAGAAACTTGATCCAGCTGAAGATTGTCCCTACTTATGGCAGGGGAAATTGGACACAGGTTGGATGGGACTCTGAGCAACCTGATCCAGCTGAAGATCGTCCCTGCTCACGGCAGGGGAGATTGGACCAGACGGCCTTTAAAGGTCTCTTCCAACCCAAATCCTTCTATGATTCTATGACTATATTGCTAAAAGTGTTCAGACAGGAGCTACGTGTGGGCCCTCTTCCAACCCAAACCCTTCTATGATTATATCGCTAAAAGTGTTCAGGCAGGAGCCATGTATGGGCTGTTGGAAGAGATGGGCTACTGACTTAAGGACATTCAGGAATGACTGCTTCCAAGTACATCCCAAAAAGAAGCCGCCTAGATGTTCTCTTGGCCCTTCTCATCGTGCAAGCAGCTGCTTCCCTGCATTCCCACAACCACATCTGTGGGCCAAGGAAGTTCCTGTGCAGCTGTAATACATAGACATCCCCACCTCTCTGGCTCAGTCCAGAACAGCAGTGAAGCTACGGTGGCTTCAGGCTTGCACCAAGAGAGCACCTGGAGATCTTCCAGCAGCCATGTGAAAGAGGTACCCGAGCTTGCATCACTGCAGCAACACCTCAGCAAGCTGCATTCAAGCTTGCATGAGGGCACCAGAAGGCTGCAGCCCTCTTTCTAGATCATAGCTAACGCTCTCCAAGAAGGTTACAGCTACTGGACAGGGAGCAGCTTGGTAAAAAGAAGTCCCACCTACAACCTGGCTGAACACTGAAGGATGGGTCAAGTCCATCCCACAGCAGTTCTTCTTCCCCTGGACTTCGAAGGCTGCATTTCTTGCTTTTTCTTTGTAAAGACAGGTGTCTCCAAAAGTAAATTAAAGTAAAAAGGAACATCATATAACACACTGTCTTTTCTGTTCTCTTTATAACTGCATATTCATCCTCCTGGGGGTCTTGAAGTTCTTTGTGGTGTCAATCAGGCGTTAACCTTAACAGAGCATTCCACCCTTCTGCCAAGTGGTGGAAAAAGCACAGAAAAACAACGTGAACAGAACTAGATGTGGTTCATGAATTCTTGTTCTAGCTGCACATCAGACCACTCCACTGAGGAGATGAATCTACACCTCTCCACCTTGAAGAGAGGGTTTGGACATGAACTTTCATCCCACGTCCACAGCTCCAGGACACCCTCTCCCAAGGCCATACACACCCGTAGGAACCACTCTCCAGCGTTGAGCTTTTCCAGGTCAGTCCAGTTGAACATGGAGGAGTGCTCGTAGGCCCGCTCTGGGAACACTTCCTCCACGTTTGTTGTTCTCCTGAGTGTCTTGTCATGCATCAGAAATGGCACTCCGTCATAGCTGCAAAGACAGTCAGAGGTCCCATTGAAGGGGGAGGTGCACAACCATGCACACAGTACCAGAGAAATGCATGTTCCCACTCCAGCCTCTCTCTTTGTATCAAAGTCATTGTGAAGATCTCAACCAGCTTAACATCTCCAGCACCCTCAAGACCAGTTGAAATTAGATGCAGCCAGAGGAAACAGTCTCTTAGATACCTGCTAGATGTTTGCAGCCGTTCAGATGCTGACATAACCCTATCCATCCCTCCCTCCCTCTTCCCCACTAATGCCTCAAAAATTTCTAGAGAGCCAAACTCAGGTAGCTTGGACAAGAACACCCACCTTGAATGCTCATGTCAACCAAAGCTTTCTGCAATGTTTATAGCTCCAAATAATGTTAGAGGTTTTCCATACCCTGTGTACACAGATCCACACAAACTATTCTCAAATTGTTTATAGTAGATGATGAGTAAGATTTTCAGACTCCGCAAGAACTGAATGTTCATGGGCTTTCAACAAAATGCAAGGGTTCCAAGCTCCCAAAGTCTCCCTGAAATTGCCTTTTCCAATTGAAAATTGCATTCAGGAAACAGGAATGAGTTGTTAAGTTCATATACCTCAAAGAAAACCCACCTCTCACATGAAACTAAATAGCTAAATGCATGCCTGGTTATTTTTAAGCCATGTAGATATTACAGAACAATGGTTCTGGGAAACGTAAAAACTCTTTAAAACTTTATTCCAGCCCAGTTTTCTCTGGTTGAATCAGTGGTAACACCACACAGGGCAATGAGGGTGTCTATCAAGGGCAGGGGGACAGTTTTCTGCACTCAGAAATCAAGATAAACCCAGCACAGCCAGCCCAATGACAACATTTTCCAAAGCACAGAGCCCATCTTCATAACAGGAGACACAGATAAGGTCTGGAAAGGAGACGGGGTTAAAATACAAAACCCATTTGAATTAGGAGACAACATAGAAGAACACTCACCCCCTAGAGCCAGAGGGAAAACAAAAAAACAGTGTTAGATGATGGAGCAAATGCTGCTTCAGCTTCACCATTGCCTGCAGAAGTCCCTTATCACAAAGGTCACTGGCATCTTTATTTGCTATTTCTAGCGTGCACTGTGCCAACTGCTTCCCTCCCTAAAACCCAAAGGAACATGCTGACACAGCAATACCAGGCTCAGCAGCAATAAGAAGGGCTTTTACTAAATACGCAATACCAGGCTCAGCAGCAATAAGAAGGGTTTTTACTAAATAGAGGGCTTTTTTTTTTTTTAAAAAAAAAAAAAAAAAAGATGCTAAGCAACTGCAGAATTAAGAGCGTGGAGTGTTTAAGGGAGATAGGAGCTCAAGTCTTAACGTCTCATAGCAGAGCATCATCAGATACAGCTAAGCCTTAACCACAGTGTGGAAATTCTATGGGGCACCTACTAATCCTTCCCCTTAAGGAGTCACTCATCACTACCCGAGGTTAACCACAATGTATTAGCAGGCACAGGTTTGAAAAAAAACAACAAATAATAATAATTCAGAGGCAGAAATCAGAGCTTTAGAAGAAGAGATGTGAGAGGAGGTAGAAGATTAGAGGAACATGCAGCGATATTATACTCCTGCTGCTTGAAGCAAAGTTGGCTTTAGAACCAGGGCTGGATTTGTAACCACCCAGTTTGAGGTGTGTCGTGGGTAGAGAGCAGGATGTGATAGGTCTGAGTATATGTCCAAGCAGCCCACCCATGGCTGATACATGCCATGGAAACATCCCAGGACTCATCCAGACACAGCCACAAAGAGCATCTTTCCGAGGGATCATAGAATCATTCAGGTTGGAAAAGACCCTTGAGATCATCAAGTCCAACCATCAACCCTACTCTACAAAGTTCTCCCCTACATCATATCCCCCAACACCAAGGATAAGGACAGCGATGGGTGCTGTACTGCAAGCCCTTCCCAAAGTTGTTGCCAGCTGTGTTGATAGCTCACTTTTTGGTCTGAAGGTCACTGGAGCCTTGATAGCTCACTTTTTGGTCTGAAGGTCACTGGAGCCCTCTTTTTTAGGAAGAGACTTGGCTCTCCTGGAGAGGGCCTCAGATAACTGGGCCAACCAAGGGCACTGTTTAACCTATGGGATGCTGGGAGTGCTCCTCTGGGACAGCTGATGAGTGGCAACATGGAAAGCTCTTGGAGCTTTTCCAGCTCTCCTCCTCCTCCCAACAGATCACCTTTCTCCTTGGCCAGTGCTAAGGGAAGCAACCAATTCAGCCACCACACGAGGTGCTCATAATGAGTTTGGACAGGCACGTAGTCATCCCTTCACAACAGTTAATGAAGTAATTTTTGAAAGAAGAATTGTATCATGATTCTAACACATATATCCAAATTCACACCTCACCTTCCACAACAACCTTCCGCTCCCTAGGTGGAAGAAATTTCTTTAGTTTTTACATTATTTGCTCTCAAAACAATTATGGAAAGAAGAGGCAGCACACTAACAAACTTCAGAAGCCAATCTTCCACCAGGCAAAAATATCTTTCCATTAACACCAACCTCCAAAGTGGTCAGGGAAAAAGAAAATACACCCTTTTCCACGGGAAAAAGCTGTAACAACCAGACACACACCAGATAGGAAAGTCCCACCAGTATGGTTTGGGCCACCCACAGATAAAGTCTCAGACCAACCAGCACTCTGGCTTACCTCAGTACAACGTCAGCTTGGACTCCATATGTCTTCTGCTCCACCGCCTTCTGGAAGGACATCAGGGTGTTTTCTGGTGCCAACTATGGGGAAAAAAAAACAATGAGCAAGGAGAGATTACTAGTAAGTGGAAACCTTTACGAAGCAGTGTCAGCAAGGATGCTGGGAGGAAGGTTCATGCCCCAGGCAGAATGGCATCTTACTAACGTCTGAAGATGACCAATGCATTTGACTCCACTGATGGTCTTTCACATCACATAGGACAGAGTCCAATCCAGAGTTATCATAACCTGCAACACCAGAAACCTGGCTAGCTCGAAGTCTGGTGCAAAATTAGTGTATGATAGACTTGCTCAGCAGCATGGTCCCCCAAACAGTGTTTTGCTGGAGAACCCCAGAAAGCAATTGTTAACGTGATGCCAATTCTCTACCCACAGGTTATATATAGAGCTCTCTAAACTACCTTCAGAGTTCTTCATTCCCCTAATTTTCTATGCAAACAGTGACTCCAATGCCCTTATAGAAAGAAAATCCATAAACCAAGGTATTATCCATACCACGGAGAACAACTAGACCACAGGTTCTGTAGCATACATTTTATTTCCACATCTACTCATTCCATAAAGTCATACTATTACACCTATTAAAGGAATCAACTAATTTTTAGATGTAATAACAAATGTTCCAGCCAGTTTTAACAATTCAAAAAATAGCCTTAAGCTTAGAAAATTTATCCCTATGGCTATCACAGATAAGGACTCAAATTTTATTTCGAATTCCTTCCTGTAGAATGGAGCAGACAGTAATAGAATTCAGGTTTGTTTAAAAACAATATATTTGAAGACAAATATTTTGTTTTTCTACACAACCAGTACATTATAGCAAGTCCCAAAAGGTCCATAAACCAACAACAGGCAGGCAGTGCAGAAAAAAAACCCCAAAAACCAACAGACAACTGTGGAAAGAAAACCTGGCAGGCTTTCTACACTGAAACATGAGTGTGTCAAAATAAAGCTATTTTTAAAAATAATTTTCTTTTTTCCAATTTTGCTTTCAGGTTTAGAGCACCTGTAACATCCTGTTTTTTCACTCATCTCTGCCACCACCAGGATCAGTAAGTTTCCATCAAGACACAACGAGCACTCACTACCCATGATTTTCAGGAATTCCTCAGGGTTTGGAAAGAGGGAAAATTAAGAACAAAGGCCTAAACGCACCACACAAGCAACACGCCCAATAAATACAAAGAAACTGCTCAAGAGTTTAAGGTGTCCCAGAGAATCATTTCACAGAATCATAGAATGGTTTGGGTTGAAAGGGACCTTAAAAATCATCCAGTTCCACCCCCCCGTCACCAACACAACCTTCACATAGCTCCAGTATCTCTCTTCTGAATTCCCCTGGCTCAAGCCACGCATCAATAATAGTTCATTTTTCTGTTTGTTCAACACAGGGGTATGTTATCTTCCAAAAAAAGCTCCCAATCAAAGCCTGACTTGTCTAGGAGACGCCAGAGGAAACACCCCCATCACAGCCTCCTTGCACAGCCCAGCGCTGGGTCACGCAAGGTCGAGCTGAAAGAGCTTTTTGCAATATATTCACGATGCCCAGAGCTGTCAGCAGGGAGCAGCAGCCACATAAAGATCCAGAGATCCCATCCAGGCAGACCTGCTCCATCTCCTTGGGTTGCTTTCAGCATCTCGGCTTTCCTCCTGCAAGTAGCTCGGGTTTCCTCGGGATAACACTGCAAGGTGATCCTCTCCAGACAGAGTAATGCTCGATATTTGCTTTCGGAGAGCACAGCAATCACAAGGAAATAAAGTGGAGATAACAGAGCTAGAGAAACCGAGGAGCAACGCAAAACCATCAGCCTGAGTCCAAAAGGGTTGCCGGTGGATGCCATGTGAGTCTCAACTCAAGATGTGACACCACATCAAGCAGCAACTGAACCCACACTCCTGGACTCTTTATCAGGAACTGTAGCGATGTGACACCACATCAAGCAGCAACTGAACACACACTCCTAGACTCCTTATCAGGAACTGTAGCTATAGGACGAGGGGTAACGGTTTTAAACCGAAAGAGAGGGGATTTAGATGAGATCTGGGGAAGAACTTCTTTGCTGTGAGCCTGGCCCAGGTTGCCCAGAGAAGTTGTGGCTGCCCCATCCCTGGAGGGGTTCAAGGCCAGGTTGGAAGGGGCTTGGAGCAACCTGGTCTGGTGGGAGGTGTCCCTGCCCAGGGCAGGGGGGTTGGAATTGGATGGTCTTTAAGGTGCCTTCTAACCTGTGTCCCTGCCCAGGGCAGGGGAGGTTGGAATTGGATGGTCTTTAAGGTGACTTCTAACCAAAATCATTCTATGATATGATTCTATGATTCTATAAGCAGTCTTGCCAGGGATGTGGATCATACAAGGACTAGAAAAGCAAAGTGTGTTGAGTTGTAAATCTTCTCTCAGGCTAAGGGAGCCTGGAAAGGGGACGTTGGACTACCTCCACTAAGCAATCAATGTGAAACACAATGACGTGTAGGGAGACACTGCTAACCACCTACACAATGAAGAACTCATATTGCATGAATCAGGGCTAACAAAGGCAAACAAGGATGGCTACAACAGTATTCCACCCCTACAGAGGTGGATCAGCATGACCAATGTCTTCTCATGTCTTACCTGTACACCAAACTCTGACCCAGCAGAATCTTAACCCAAAGAGGGCATAGGCTCTGCTGTTTTATAACAAGATTTAGAATGTTTCTTGCCTCTTTCAAGTGCATTTCAGTTTCTGCAGGGCGACGGTCAAAGCCTTGTTTGGATACCAGCCCTCTTGAGATGCAGTTGGTTTGAGACGCAGGGGAAGTTCAACCTAAATGACAGGGGAGCCCCCAACACCACTGCTGGAGGCACTCGAAGGAAACATAGACCCAAACAGATCTGAGGTGGCAAGTCAATGCCTCCCTCAGTGGGGCTGGGGAAAAGTAAATTTCAGGCTGAAATTTGTTTCCCAAACTGGACAAATTTGGCCATGTGAAATAGTACAGTTGTTCTTAACGACAGTAGTGATGTAAGTAGAACTGCATCTTAGGGATAGTGCTAAAATATGGGTTGCGGTGATTTAAAAATGGAAATTTTCTTTGATTTTTAAAACTCAGAGCAGTGTGACCATCCCATCTTCAGCACTCAGATGCCACTGAGCTTAATCCCATGGAGAGACAATATCAGCCCCAGGAGAGGAATATCCCACTCCTGCCTCACCTCTAGCCCCTAGAGAGACTGCAGACCACACTTCAACCTTCAAGAAGGGGAAACCTTAACTGGACTCCACCAGGGCTGCAGTGCAGCTGCTCAGATAAGAGGCACATCCATTCCTTTCCCAGGAAAATGATCCCAAACACAAGTCAAATAAAGTCCAATCAGAACTGTGTTGAAAACTGCAGCTGTGCAGAGGAAGCAGCATTTTTAAACTGTTCTAAGGAAAGGATGACATTTAAGGTCCGACCATCCAAATACACACTCTGGAGCTGTAACGTCATCTGCATCACACCACCACTGGATGTGAAAAGCATCCTCTTGAAAGAGCATCACAGATGGATGAGCATCACTGGCTGCTCTGAATCAGCAAACAGCGCAGACGTCAGAAGAAGTGCTCTCTATAACATCGTGCCCCACAATAGCATAGAATCTTAGAATGGTTAGAGTTGGAAGGGACCTTAAATATCACCCAGTTCCAATCCTCCTGCCCTGGGCAGGGATACCTCCCACCAGACCAGGTTGCTCAAAGACCCATCCAGCCTGGCCTTGAACCCCTGCAGGGATGGGGCAGCCACAGCTTCTCGGGGCAACCTGGGCCAGGCTCTCACCACCCTCAGAGTGAAAAATGTCTTCCTGAGATCTAACCTAAATCGCCCCTCTTTCAGTTTGAAGCCATTACCCCTCACCCTGTCACTATATGCCCTTGTAAAAAGTCCCTCTCCAGCTTTCTTGTAGGCACCCTTCAGGTACTGGAAAGCTGCTATAAGGTCCCCCCCAGAGTCTTCTCCAGGCTGAACGACCTCAACTCTCTCAGCCTGTCCTCAAGGCAGATGTGCTCTAACCCTCTGATCATCTTTGTGGCCTCCTTTGGACCCACTCCAACAGGTTGATATCCTTCTTTTGTTGACCCGTTGCCATGTGCTGGGTAGTCTCTCTAACCCCACGGCACTATTACTTGGCAGCCCGATTCCCTCTATTGTCAGAAGCTTTTGAAAAGTAGATTATAAGCCCTCAAGGCAAAGGTGTCACCTTCTTGTGAGCATGTGGTGCTTAAGCTCCTAAGATGGCCAGAGCCAGTCATCCTGGTATAAATAATTGCATCTCCAAATGAGTCCATCATTGATGCAGAAAGCCATCCTCCCCCGGTTCCTAAAGCTCTCGGTCGATTCCAGCCTTGAGGGGACTGAACGAGCCACTCACACCAGTGACATAACCCAGTAAATGTCAACCAGAAAGCCAGGAAAGCAAATTTAACCCTCTTCCCTAAAATCAGATGCTGCCTATTTCTGGAGCTTCCCCTGGCACCACTTCCCCCTGGCAGCAGGATCTTTCTGTGCAGGAATTCATATCCCTCACAATGTGAGATTTTTGTTAAAAAAGAGAACCTGAGTAACAGGTATTTCCATCATCCCAGCCTGTCTCTGTTTCCCTCCAAGGAAGAGGGAGCTGAAGCCCCAAATTCAGCAGGTTTAGGGCAGAGATGTATCCAAGCAGGACAGCTGTTGGTACTTGCTGTGATTAGTGCTGAATTTTTTTAAAAAGGTTTTACAGCAAAACTGCAAGAACTAAACAAATACATAATCTTTCTGCTTGTATTTCTCTGTCTCCCTCCACTTTCTTTGAGGGGTTTTCCTCCCTGATGCAACACATTCAGCCACGTTATGTCTAAAACCCAGATCCAGGTCTGCAGGGATCCAGTGCAACCGGACACAACCCATTTCTTAAGAAACCAGGGCTGAAGGCAACAATTTCACTCCAAAATCTCTGTCCTTTATAAACCATGCCAGCATCATTGAATTTCCTAGGTTGGAAGGGACCTTTCAGGTCGTCTAGTCCAACATCCACTGAAAGCCAGAGACAGACGCCACACAAGGTTTCTAGAAGCTGCTCCTTCTCTTCGTGCTTGGTTTGAGATGCTCATCCCTTGCAAAATTCAGGCTACTATTCATTTCTTCCTGCTACAGAGACACAGCAAGCAATTTCTAGAAAATTACTCACGGATTAATTCATTTTGACTATTTTTGTGCTCAGAAGTCAATTGCAAATGCTTTCAAACGGAGTCAAGAGCTTTGGACCCTCCTTAATGAAGATTATGAGAGGGTGCTAGTTAGAGCAGCGCAGCCTTGCTACAGTTGGACACCACTACACTGTATTTTTCCCCCTAATTAGTCACCTTGCCAGGCCTTCAGAGATAAAAATCACTGCATCATTTGCATGTTGGGGAGGCTAATAAAGAAGCTTGCACAGAAGGACCAAATTTGTTCCAAAGTGTAACCACTGTCATCGTGTGCCGAGCTGCACTGAAGGATTTGATCTTTGCTTCATCGACAAGCTTTAAGGATATTTTTTCATCCTTTTGGAAACATGAGCATCATTTTACTTTTTTTTTTCTGCTTTCCCTCCCTTATCTCTCCTCTCCAATATCAATGTCTTTGTGGGCTAATAATTAGACTGAAAACACAAGGCATAATACCCAATGGTATTTTTGTTCCTGTCAAAAGATGCCCTTTGGAAGTTCCCTGTATGGGGCTTAGTGTGGGATCTGCCAGTACATTGATTTCAGTATTCACGTCCCATCATGCCAGGTCACAATGAGGAAATAACAGTACAGTTTAAAAAATAAAATTTCTCCTTAATCCCTAGGAAGTCAAGGTGTTTCAGAGAGCATCCACATCCAACACTTCTGGAAACAGCTCAGACTGAAAGAAAGGGAAAAACGCGAAACAAAAAGAGAAAAAAAATTAAGGATTTCCTTGCACAACAGGATAAACTCAAAAGCAAAAAGGCATTATAAATTTAATAACTAGATATAGGAGATGTGACCTCATTACTGTTGTACAGCACACACACACAAAAAAAAAGCAAGCTGAAGTTTGATTTAGTGAAAGACTAAATAACCTTACATAGATTTATTTCAGTGAATGCAAGCATTTCTCCAGGTCTAACAGAAGATGCTAATTGTGATTGTTCATTACTATTGATGGGAGCAGACGACAGGTTAAATGGCCATATTTTTAATAGACAGATATGCATAAGATGTACAGCAAACCAAACACTTCTTGATTTCAGCAGCACGAAACAAAGCACTTCAGAGCCTTTAAAAACCAAAGCCATCTCAGATAGCTGGTGGCAAAGCTTTGGTACCCAAGATGAGATGAAATAAAGGCCCTCAAAGCTACCAAGAAAACAAAACCCTAAAACAACAGAAAGAAATCACCATCAGGTGAAAGCTCTCTAATAAGCCACAATCCCACAACCAGAAGTCTTCTTTACTACTTCTGTCAATAGTTGGTACCAGGAGATGATGAAACAGCATCTCTGTGAGAACATTAATGTATATTGGAGGCTTCGCCTTCAGGTTTGTTTTTTTTTTAAAAAAAACAACTAGATGATGAAACAGCATCTCTGTGAGAACATCAATGTATATTGGAGGCTTCACCCTCATTTTTTTTAAAAAAAAAAACAAAAAACAACTAAATAACTCTATGTGTGCACAGCCATGCTGGAATTTTTTTGAGGGAATATTTGCTGGAATTTTCCCTGGAAAAACAGGACACACTCCCTGGTCAAGGCAAAAAAAACCACTCCCATGCAGTACCCCAAGAGGCAAACCCTCAGGCACAATGAAAGGTTGGCTGCCCACCAAGACACTTTGTCCCAGCAACGGGTACTTTTCCACCCTGAAATTGTGCAAAGCCAGTGAGTCAGCACCGCCAAAAAAAAAAATGCTCCTCCCAGCACGGTGCCTGGGCTCAGAGCAAGGAGATGGGCATCATCTGCCGTGCAGGAAGGAGCCCGCACGCAGGCAGCTGTTTCGGCACAGTCTCTTCTCAAGCGCTGTTAAGACATGCCGAAAACCAGCTGTACAGTGGTGATTTGCCAAAAACGTCTATTTCCATGCTATTTGTAGCCTCCAGCTCTGAAAGCAAGAGCTGTTCTTGCCTCTGACACGCTTGGATGGTTTCCACGGGTTTAGCCCGATTGTTTCTAGACCAACCAGTAGCTTTTTGGTCCCAGCAATAGGAAGTGAGCTTCCAGGCTTCATGAAGGTTTTAAATTGGAAGAAAAAAGATTCAGATTAGATATCAGGAAGAAATTTTTTACTATGAGGGTGGTGAGACACTGGAACAGGTTGCCCAGGGAAGTTGTGGATGCCCCATCCCTGGAAGTGTTCAAGGCCAGGCTGGATGGGGCCTTGAGCAACCTGCTCTAGTGGGAGGTGTCCCTGCCCATGGCAGGGGGGTTGGACCTCGATGATCTTTGAGGTCCCTTCCAACCCAAACCATTCTATGATTCTATGATTCTAAGGTCTCCAAGGAGACAGATACAGCTCTCTCAGATAAGTCCTTGCTATTATTAATCCTTTGGGTGATTTACCTACAATTTGAGATCAAAGATCATCATGATGATCCCAATTATTTTTATAAGGAATGTATATTTAGGACTAACAACCGAAAAGCAAGTAGAATTCAACATTTTTATGGTTGAGTCACCATCCCTGGATGTGTTTAAGGGATGTTTAGATGGGGTCGTGAGGGATATGGTGTAGGGGAGGACTATGTAGAGTAGGGTAGATGGTTGGACTCGATGATCCCAAGGGTCTCTTCCAACCTGAACAATTCTATGATTATTATAGACAGCACCTTCTTCAGATCCAAAAAAGCAAAGACAACCTGCCTCAACCCAAAGCACCATGGAAGACATTTGGGAGAAGACTTGAAAGGTGCAAACTGCAGTAGAAGCTGGTGTCCTGCTGGATGAAGTTCCTCATTTCCATCTCAGGTTTGGTCCCAGCTTCTACCTTCTACCCTTGTGGCTTATCCTCAGCATAAATGGTGCATTTACCATCACAAGGAGAAGACAGTCAGTCAAACTTATTGCCACTGAAGAAAAGACAACTAGATTTCTGTAAGAAGAATAAAAAAGATGGAAGACCAAAGACAATAGACACTTGCTCATAAAGCCATCAGAGAAGTTTCACATATTAACGTGCAGAATTTACAGAGAACCCCATCTGACATTTTGGGGTGTCAGACGATTCCTCTACCCATGAGGACAAGACCCTTTCAAACCAACAGACATCAAGCGAGGGCTGGAGCTCTCAATTCCCAGCACATTGCTGCCATGGCCCTGATGCTGTCCTGATGGGAGTCCAGAAGGACAGAAACTGATCTGGAGCCTGAATAATTCATTTCAAAAGAGACTTTGAAAAGAAACTGATTGATTAACTGTGATTAACTGAACTCCTGCTAAGAGAAAGGGTTTTCAGAGAGCACCCTGATGGGAATGGACATTTAGCACTGCGAAAAGCGGGCACGACTGGATGACATTTAGGCAAGGGAAGGCAGAAGGAGTCGTGCAGAAGAGCCTTTCTAGCAGCAAATAAAAGCTCATGGGGGAACAGGATGACACCAAAGGGACACCGCTTGGAGGAACGCTACCACTGCAGACAAATGGTCAGCCAGTGTGAAACCAGTATCTCCCCTGTAGTGCAAAAAGCCACACTTCATCTAGGTACAGATGCCCAGGATGGTTTCTGATTTTCTCTTGCTACTTAAAATGCAAGGACCATTTCCCCTCTTCCAGTGTTTCAAAACAAATTTTATGAGCCATATGGCCTTCTGTCCCTCACTTTTTTCATCCACAGAACAAGGAAAGCAGTTGAGTCGCACTCACACAGACCCTACAAATGCTGGTCTTGAAGATCCTAAAGGGACAAGAGGAGACAGGGTGTGTGGATACACAGAAGAAAGCAGGCTCTGGAGTGCAAAGGAAGATCATTGTCCCTATTTGAGGAGCAGGCTGCATGCACCGATGGGAAGCACACACACTTACAGCTTTCCTGGGAAACTCTCCATTTCACCATCTTTTGCCCCATACACCATAACGCCACAACCTCAACAAATCCCTTATTTCAGGACAACAGGCATCTTCAGCCACCCCATGGATCTCCTTTGCTGGCTTTTGCCAGAAGAGCACTCAGGTGTACTTGTGTATTCCTAGTACAAAAGTGTTGGACGTGCAAATGCAATATTACAGATCCAGTCCCACCAGATGGGTGAAGCAACCAGTATCAGGCTCCATCAGTCTGTCTGCACAGCAAATCACATTTGTCTTGCTTCAGGAGATTTGAAGGCAAATACTGCATTGCTTTTTATCATCTCCAGTCCCACTACATCTAGTTTCACCTCAGGTCCCAAACTCCCAGGCTCTGCAGACTTTTTGATCTTGACATTGCCCAAAGGAGGATGTCTGTGTCCTACAGCCCAGTCTCCAGACTCTTCCCTGGGCTATTTCCTCCTCTCCAGCTCCACCGGGCCATTTCTCCAAACTAAATCTCCACGCAGTTGGGCTCAAAAGCAAAATCATAGCAAGCAGTCCTGTGAAATGACACTCTATTAGACAAAATGCTTAATTTACTTATTTTTTTCTTTTTTTTTTCTTCTTTTTTTTTCATGGAATTGTCTGGGTTGGAAGAGACCTTTCATATCATTGAGTCCAATCATCAACAAAACACTGCCAAACCCACCGCTAACCCATGTCCCTCAGTGCCATGTCTGCACAGCTTTTACATACCTCCAGGGATGGCAACTCCACCACAGCCCTGGACAGCCTCTTCCAAGGCTTGACAACCCTTCCAGGGAAGAAATTTTTCCTAATATCCAATCTGAACCTCCCCTGACACAACTTGAGGCCATTTCCTCTTGTCCTGTCACCTATTCCTTTGGAGAAGAGCCTCAGCCTCCTTTTCTCCAGGATCAACACCCCCAGCTCCCTCAGCTGCTCTTCATAAGACTTGTGCTCCAGACCCCTCACCAGCTCTGTTACCCTTCTCTGGACACGCTCTGGCCACTCAATGTCTTTCTTGTGCTCTGTTGCCCTTCTCTGGACACACTCTGGCCAGGCAATGTCTTTCTTGAAGTGCCTACTGGCAAGGCTTTAAAATCATTAGTTTCCAAGCAGATAGGACTTAGTACAACCTGAGTTGCACTGTAGGTGGAGGAGTTCTTCAAACTCAAGGTGACATTTGACATAATGAAAGGCTGGGCATGGATGGAAGTACAGAACAAGGTTCTGACCACCTCCCTCTGGTCCTCTTCTTTCTTACCCCATCTGAGGTTTGCCATTCAAGAGCACAGTCAGAAGACACTCACTACACATACAGCAAAGGCAAAGCAGTTGGATAAACCTACTGCCAACTCATCATGGGACATGCAGACTATTGCTTGGAGGTTGGAACAGGGCTTGCTAGTCTCTGACCTCGCTTCTTGCAGACTTCAGAGAAAACCATCTGCTGTTAACAGACAACCAGCTCTAGTTATTAGGGCATGGGGAAGGGGATGGATGCACCCTGCTGAACACAACCTGGGCCATAGCTCCATGTGCAGCACTGAGAGTGTCCTCCACCACCACTCTTCATCAACCTTCGTCGACCTTCTGCACCCTAAGATGCAAGCAGCATCTTAGAATCATAGAATGGTTATGGTTGGAAGACAGAAAACCATCTGCTGTTAACAGACAACCAGCTCTGGTTATTAGGGCATGGTGAAGGGGATGGATGCACCCTGCTGAACACAACCTGGGCCATAGCTCCATGTGCAGCACTGAGTGTCCTCCACCACCACTCTTCATCAACCTTCATCGACTTTCTGCACCCTAACATGCAAGCAGCAATCCAGAATCATAGAATAGTTATGGTTGGATCATCATCAGCTTTAAGATCATCAAGTCCAACTGTTAACCTCACATTGCAAAGTTACTGCTAAACCATGTCCCTCAGCACTCCGCCTACACATCTTCTCCCAGATAGGTTTATACCATACTGCAAGGAGTGTTTGCTGGCTCCAAGCAGGAACATGAAGGAAAGCAGAGGGCCAAGTCTCTGCTGGGAGTCTTGCTCCATGTAAGCTTTATGTAAGTTTTCTGGAAAACAGAAGGAATTTGCTGTTTAATTCTTTTAGAAGGCTATGGGGGGCACACAGGCCCGGAAATCCTGCGGGGAAAAAAATGTCCTATCAGGTTGTGTGATTTTCTGCCATCCAGAAAGCATCCAGAGCACAGGTTTTCACTTGGCTTCTTCTGGCCTTCATGGCTGGTACAAACTCAGTAGGACAGGAAAAAGCATTTATCATGCCCAGAACTTCATCCACCACCCACAGAGGCAATGTAGTTAAAAGTGTGATGCAAGTGAAGCTGGCATTTCAGGGGATTCCTTAAAGACAGAAATAACTGAAAATTAAGAGAACTAAAATAAAATACTTCTGTGTCATGACAGGTGTTTATCTCACCTATCAAACACCTAGTGCACACTCTTTGACTGGAAGAGGAACTCAAGCATGCTCCAAGCCTGCCAAATAGGTTCTGACAACCTAGACAGACAGTTTTTCTGGTCTGAATATCAGCAAAGAAGTTAGTTGGATGCCTTAAAAAAAAAATATAATTTACATTCGTAAGCCCAGTGCCTACACTCTAGGTTCTGACAACCTAGACAGACAGTTTTTTTGGTCTGAATATCAGCAAAGTTGTTAGTTGGATGCCTTAAAAAAAAATATATATATAGTTTACATTCGTAAGCCCAGTGCCTACACTGATGGGGCAGCCACAGTTTCTCTGGGCAACCTGGGCCAGGCTCTCACCACCCTCACAGCAAAGAAGTTCTTCCCAACATCTCACCTACATCTCCCCTCTTTCAGTTTAAAACCATTACCCCTCTATCTATCGCTCCACTCCCTCATCAAGAGTCCCTCAATCTCAATCAATCAGCAGAAAGAGATGGAGGTAGAACCATTCAACAGACCCAGGTACAGAAGCACCCAACCAAGAGACGCAGACCAGTATGACCAAACACCACAGGACAGCTTTATCCAAGCCCAGGGATATGCCCAAGCCAAGATGCTCCATCTTTAACCTGGACGCATCCAGAGACCTTGGAGAAGAAAAGACTACATGATTATGATTTCCAGGTCTACCCAGAGGCAGATGATAGGAATGTTTCATCACCTCACCCAGTCTCATGACGATCTGCAATGCAAGAGTGCTGTGCAGTCACGTAGGGTCACAGCACAGCTTGTTTGTTTGTTTTTGCAAATTGCCACATACTCAAGGCATCTTGCTGCAAGCTGAGTTTAACCACTGCTGGTGAGGTCCTGCAAAGGACACGAAGACTGAGCCTCAAGCTCTAAAGAAAAAAAATAATAAACAAAACAACAAAAAAAATTAAAAAAAAATCACAAACTACTGCTGCAGCTCAAGGGCCAAGCCTGGAGAGCAAAAAAACCAGCAGAACTAGCAGCCAGGAATATGCAACGGCACAAACCACCTTGAGCAAAGCAAGGATTGCCCTTTTGTTTGTGAGGCATCTAGAACATCTGGGGCGTGACTTGACTCCGGGTTCATCTGCTGATTTACCATCACAGTAACTTCATCCAGGAGGGGTGCCTCCAAGATATATTTGTCATGTATATTCTCTGGAGAGCAGCCTGAAGACCATCAGATCCAGTGCTATCCTTTACACGGGCAGAAGAGTCAGACAACACAGGACTAAATAATTACGACTACTCACCATCGGTGCTCCACGGTGACCTATAATGGCTGGCTTTGGTCCCAGAGCCTTCTTCTCCATGATGCAAGGGGACGAGATGGTGAGGGGGACGAGGTAAAGTGCAACTACAACTGCGAGGTATGCAGTGACCATCAGCATCTGAGAAGCTGAGAGGGAAAGAGGGAGAAAGAGCTGGTGAAAATGTTGGTCCCGACCTCCTCACACCACAGGAACAGAGCCAAGGCACCTTCATCTTCCTCCAAAGGAGAAGCTGGTCTACAGCCATTGCTCCAAGTGTTGAGGGGAAAAACATACTCTATGTTAAATAGCCCCTTTGAGCTAATCAAGTCCTGAGGAGGGTTTTCATTTAGTTTTGTATGGGGAAAACAAAATGTTAGGCAAATTGCTTAAAGTCCTAGCAACACAGCCCAAAACAGAGCTGATTTCCAGCCCTTTGGGTGGGACAGCACCAAATTTTGCCCTGCCTGGCAGCAGAAATAGATCACCAGTTACACACACCTGTAAATAATCCATGGCACCATGGGCATGAGTTTAATATCACTTGAGTTTACATTAGTGGTTCACCAACACCACCCACTTCAGCCAGAGTAAAGCCACTTTAGCTCTTTCTGCAGAAGGATTTGTGCCAGCCAGAACTGAGTTAACTTGCAATAAATGTTGTACTGATTACGTTGAACATGTTTAAATAAAACCATGGGTTGGGATGGTGCTACAGCAATATTTCAAGACCGGTGAATGCAGCCAAGGGGGTAGGGTTTGGGGCCAGATGAGCAGTCCTGCCCCCCACACCGTGGCTCAGCCCCCAACTACCAGTGACTTCTCACAAAGTCCAGACTATCTGGGAATCCTTCGAAGGTGTTGACAGCACAACAGAAACACCCCTTGCTCCCAAACAGACATGTATTCCTTATAAAGAACAACGGTCACCTTTAAGCTCCTGAGCTATTTGCAGCCACTTGAAACCCACAGATATTACCCCATAAGACTTCTTTTTTTTAATTATTATTTATTTTTCAAACTCATTAGGAGTTTGGAACTCAAGGGAGAACCTCCAAAAAACCCCTTTAAAACAAATATTTGACATGGACACAAGGTGGAGAAGGCTTTTTTTTTTTTTAGGGGAAAGACAGAACAGCCCAGCTCTGGTCCTGACCACAACTGATCTGGTTTCACACATAAATAAACTGCTTTTTGCTTCCAGCCTCTAATAGCCTCATTCAAACATGTTCCAACAAGCCAGAAAGAAACACTACTAACCTTGCCAGCTATTTTTTTCCTCTTCTCTGGAAGAGATGTCAATCACCCACAGAGCATTCAAGGAACTGAATGGCATCTTGCTAAGTCGGTTCATGCTGTGTCCTGCACCACAGAGATATGGTGCCCTGGAGTGGTGCGTTACCAGCATCAGAACCTCCAGATGGACACAGGATGCCATCCCGACCCAATTCTTGCTCACCCCAGGAATGCCACGCACCAACCAGGCTTTGAAAAATCAGCCTAATTGTCAGGAAAGTCTCAGGCTGGGCAAAGAATCTGGTCCCTTCCTTCCTAGTACTGCAGCTTCAGGATTAAGCAGCTCAGATCCACACTGAAGTCAAGCACCACGTGAAATGCGTGGGCTTCCAAATATTTGTTATCATTCGAGTGCACCCACAACGAAAAGATGCCCCAGCGGGGGTCACAGACTATGTTGTGGCTGCCCCATCCCTGGAGGGGTTCAAGGTCAGGTTGGACGGAGCTTTAAGCAACCTGGTCTGGTGGTAGGTGTCCCTGCCCAGGGCAGAAGTGTTGGAACTGGATGATCTTTAAGATCACTTCTAACCTAAACCATTGTATGACTGTATAAAACAGAGCTGAAGACCTCATCCAGACATGGATACGTGGGAAACTGAAATCACACACACAAAAAAAGACCCAAAATGAAATACATGTGTGAAAGACAAGCAAAGTACATACTGTCCAATTTGAAGTTGGATGGTCTGTATGGAAGAAGCTCTCCTGGTGACCACCCAAGCCAAGAAAGCAGGACAGATTAAGCCTCCCACTTTCTACAACATGACAACACCAACAATTTAGATGCAAGCCTTCCTCCTTCATCCCTACCCTGCTCTTAGTGACCACTCCAGCCTGGTTTGGTCTCCTGGAAGAGCAGGTTTCTCACACCACCATTTGCTACTCAACGCTTCCAGGGCTTCTTTGAGTCCAACATTTTCTATTTGACCTCAGAAGCAAGTTTTGAAAACAAGCTACTACCTTTTAAAACACTGTAGCTAAGAAACTGCTGTTCTCCAGGTTTGGAAAAAGTAGCACAGGGGGAACTTAAAAAAAAAAATAAATAAGAGGTATAAATCTGCTCAGTGAAAAAGCCAAAGCCAGTTGCTGAAGAATGTCATATGCCTCAAAAAAGACAAGAACAGATTGTTGCACCAATGACTGCAGCTGCACCAGTTATTTCCAAAAGATATTATTAGTGAGTGAAATCTTATTTTCCATTTACAAGCAACTGTAAATTCTCACAGAGATTTCAGTTCCTCTCTTCCATTTTTTAACACCACTGTGTCAAATATTTCTGTACCATAAAGTCTGTAAACTCCTTCAGGTAAAATACCTTTCACAAGTAAAATGACCCTGAAATAATTTTAAGATCCAGTGGTACAGAAGAGATGAATGCCTTTCCTTAAAAACAAACAAACAAAAAACCACAACCCAGGAGCAGGAAAAAAAATAAAAAAAAAAAGAAGAAAAACAGCTTCCTGGCTTATTAAAACAAACAAAAAAAGCCATTTTCAGGGAACTCAGCTGCAAGAGAAAAAGTGTAAGGAATTCAGGAGCAGCACATGCAGTCTCTGCTCTGGGCGTAACCACAAATCCTCCCTCAACTGGCAGCCTAATTACATGCTAGGACATATTTAAGAACCACCAGGTACAGCTTTATTGGCATATTTACAAATTAAAGCCGAGCAATTCTTTCTTTGAAAGGTCTCTCTGGATATCAAAATCTTTCCATCTTCAGACACCGTTTCCTCATTCTTAACTCCTACTTCTTGGAAGTCTTTCGCAAGTGCTGCCAAGTCCTCCAGGGCTTGTATTTTGCTGCAGGTTAAATACCAATTAAAATAATTTTCCTGGAGCTGGCACAAATGTCTGAGAACATCCATGGACGCCCTGAAGAAAAACACTTCTGAGGGCAAAGAAGGATCAAATTATCTCTCAGGAAAACCTGGAGGAACAGCTCAGGCTTGGGAGAGCCCCTGGCAACAAGGCGAGACAGGGAAGATGCACAAAAGAGATCGTTTCAGTGGTCAGGACCATCAACAAGAGCTGGGTTCAGCGTGTCCTTCACCACCATGGTTCCCTTAGATCTTTGACCATGTCTCAATGTGCATTTAAGGAAACAACTAACCATAAGGGGACCAGATCCCTACTGAACCTTCTGGGTGCTACTGCATCACAGTCAACAAGTCCTTGAAGGCTTTCAAAACCCAGATCCACCTAGAAATGCAGGTGAACAAGAGCCGAGGAGATGGGGGAAGGGAGAAGTACTTATAAGATCCAGAGAAGAACCCTTCACGTTAGCTGCAGAGGGTGCATTTATGCTTTCTAAAGCAGATTAATGAAAATCTGAATGCCTTTAGTCATTGCATTACTGAAAGCAGCCCTTTCACCTCCAACCCTGCTGCGCTTCTGCCCACAGCTGTGAGATCTGGATGCATCCCCAGACCAGATTCACCCACTCCAGTTTCAGCCAGGTTACTCCAGGAGAGCATCCACCTCCCCAGCGTGGCTGAGCTGGAGGCTGCTGAGCCCAGGGAAGGAACCAGCACTGCCTCCTGCCAGCTGGTTCCCACCAGGAGGGCCCAACGCCCCAACAGCCACCCACCAGCCCCTGACCACCCCACAAAGACACAAGGGGTACTCACTGGCTTTCTCCGTTCGTGCAAACTGCCCCGCTATCAACCACGACAGGGCCGTGACCGCTGCAAGAGCTCCTATGTGCAAGAAAGGGGCTGTGGCCTGCAGGACATGAGAACAGGAGAGAAAAAAATGAGGACAAACACCCCAGCACCTTGCAAATTCACTGATCTTACAGGCTCCATGGTGCACCAGACCACTCTGCTCCCCGTTGGATTTCACACCATTCCTACGTGAGGCTCCTGCGTCTGTTTTGGCCACCTCTTCTTCCAAAGCTTATCGTTGCCTTTGGCACTCAGGCCCCCCAGCACCTTGCAAATTCACTGATCTTACAGGCTCCATGGTGCACCAGACCACTCTGCTCCCCGTTGGATTTCACACCATTCCTACGTGAGGCTCCTGCGTCTGTTTTGGCCACCTCTTCTTCCAAAGCTTATCGTTGCCTTTGGCACTCATGAAGGCAAAGCAGGAAAGCTCTAAACCCCTTCTTGGGGAAGAATGCACCCAAACCCACAGATATTTGGAAAAAGTCTCCTTAGACACCATGCAAATTCAAGTAAGGATCTTGGTGCCACTAAGTTTTAAGTTTCTTGTACTCCAGTTGACTACAAGACATTGAGTCAGTAGCTCAAAGTCTGGATGGAGATTAGTGACGAGTGGTGTCACTCAGGGGTCTCCATTTGGACCAGTACTATCTACTATCTTCATCAATGGCATAAAAAGTGGGATCGAGGGCACCCACAGTGAGTTTGTAGATGATACCAAGCTGAGTGGTGCAACTAACATGCCTGAGGGGACGGATGCCATCCAGAGGGACCTGGGTTTGTCCCTCTGCTCTGAGGAGACGCCCCCCAGTGCTGCCTCCAGCTCTGGTGCCTCAGCACAGGAGAGACATGGACCTGTTGGAGTGGGGTTAGAGGAGGCCACAGAGATGCTGTGAGGGATGAAGCCCCTGTGCTGTGAGGACAGGCTGAGAGAGTTGGGGGGGGTTCAGCCTGGAGAAGGCTCCAAGGAGACCTTATTGCAGCCTTTCAGTACTTACGGGGGGCCTACAGGAAAGATAGGGAGGGAGTTTTTAGCAGAGCCTGTTGCAATAGGACAAGGGGTAATGGTTTTAAACAAAAATAAGGTAGATTCAGACATGATAAAAGGAAGAAATATTTTGCAACAAGGGCAGTGAGACACTGGCCCAGGTTGTCCAGAGAGGTGGTAGATGCCCCATCCCTGGAAACATTCCAGGTCTGGTTGCATGGGGCTCTGAGCAACTTGATGTAGGTGAAGATGTCCCTGGTCATGGCAGGAGGTTGGAATAGGTGGCCTTTAAAGGTCCCTTCCAACCCAAACTATTCTATGAACACCATGGACTGGGGTGGACCATAGCGTATCAAGAGAGAAAGTTTGAGATGGATCCTGAGTCATGCTTTTGTTCTCCAATTGCTTGCCTAATTTTTTTTAAAAACAAAAATAAAACCAAAAAAACCCAAACAAAATGAAGAAAAGGGAAGTACTTCTGAGAAATGTTAGTCACTCATGTGAATGCTATTTTTCCCCCTCCTGTATTTCTGTACAGAATAATCACCAGTAAAACCTCTCAAACCTTTCAGGGGCAAAATATTTTGGGACCTCTTTTTGAGGAAGAGGGAAAAAAAGAATAAAGAGCAGATCTATCAATAAATTAACAGTTTGTAACTATTTTTCTCTAAAACTTATTTAGCCCTGCAGCATACAACCAGTCTTTCTTAAAACAGGACTAGAGCACAGAAGTCACATTCTTTTCAGATATATATAAATTTATGTGTAATGTAAAAACAAACCCAGAGTACTCCTCCCATAGGACTGGGAAGAGCATGATGCTCCAGGCCTGGACACCAATGTCCAGAGCACTGTTAGCCAAACCAAGTGGAGGAATTGCCTTCTCTCCTCCAGCAACTCTGAGTCACACCCAGCTTCAGTATTTTCCACCTCTGACTCTGCAGCCAAGCCCTGGTTTGAGTTTAAAGGAAAGAGCCCAGGAGATGAAGACAAAGTGATATGGTGGCCTTGAGGACTCCATGGGAGTTTTGCTGCAAGTTTTCTCATTGCCAAGGCTTCCATTTTAGGAGTAGAAAGGCACAAAGTCCATGGCATGTAGATGCACTGGCCCCTTTGCCCACTTGGAGAAGCATCCTTGAAGACAACTTACTTGCAGTGAAATAAATACCATCTCCCACTCGTCGTCCCAAAGCTGTGCTATCGATGACATGGTCACCACGGTAGTTATCAAGGTTGTCACCAGGCCAATCTGCAACAAATATGAGAGTATTTACATACTGTATCCAATCATCATAGAACTTCTACAGACTGGGAAATGGAGAGAGAAGTTTTGTATGTAACAAATGGCCTAAAACAGCTAGCCTCAGGACCCACAAGGAAAGAGGTTGGGCTTGTTTGCCGTGCCAGCATAACCTCCCCTTTCCACCACTGAAGATACAACACTGGGCTAAATAGTCCCAGGAGCACACATCTCATGGATGATCTCTCACTTTCTTCACATGCTGGCCAATGGTACGGAAAGATCAAGTGATTCACCCTGCCACCACACTGGATCAGAAACAGCTTAAAACTGGGTTCTGCCAGGCTGTGGAGATGATCCCATATTCTTGGAAGAGGTTGCCCAAGGAAGCTGTTGAGGCCCCATCTCTGGAAGTATTCAAGACGAGGCTGGATGGAGGCTTCGAGCAACCTGGTTTAGTGGGAGGTGTCCCTGCCCATGGGAGGGGCCACTGGAACTGGATGATCTTTAAGGTTCCTTCAAACCCAAACCATTCTATGATTCTCCTGGCCCTGCTGCAAGAGCCTGTGATGCACCAGTGCTATGGGAGGTTGGTGGACTTTGCTCAACTTGACTCTCCAACGCTTCTGCTCAGGGATAAAAGACTTGAACACACCCAGACAATGAACATTGCATTTCTCAGTAAAGGCTGAACACATGTTCAAACAAGGCTGTCGTTCCCATCACTAAGCAATCATCTCTGAGATGGTTCAGCACAACATTGTGCATGAATGTGACCTCACCTGGGCCTGAAACGGCAACAACTGTGCAGTCGGCATCCAAGCCATGTTGACAGAGTGGTTATAACAGATATTGCCCCTTGAGAAGATGACAGTGGCTGAACTGAGATGGCAGAACAAGACCTAGTCCGTCAGCCGTTTCCCCCAGCCTCCCTCTTCCACTGCATGGAAGCACTTGGGAGTCTGAGTGGAGCAGTCAAAAAGAAAATGTCATCTCCATTTGGAAGGTAAAAAGTTCAAACCATCAAAAACTGGCCTAGAAATAACTCCAGCTGTAAACACCTAAAATCTGGGCTGTCTGTCAAAAATAGTTCACCATCCTCCGCCTCTCCTTCTGGTGCCTCAGTCTCTGCTGTATCGCACGCCTGCTGGATTAAAAGGATGCTGCTGCTCTGTGTCTCGATCTCATGTTCTGTCTAGATCTGAAATCCACGTGGGAGACTTGGGCAGAAAAGGCCAACAAATACGTAACAGTGAACTAATAATCTAGGATGCACAGGACACCTCTAGACTGATTTCAGATCTCCTTAATACTTTTGACAAGCAAATAGAAAACTCCACGTTCCCAAGGTTTACAGAAATCATTGCTGTACACAAGGACGTGATTTCTCATTCTAGTTAAAGTTTAGCCCTCGGTTCCCACCTGCTGTTCCTCTCCTAGGTGCTCACAGACAGACCTACCAACAGCACAAGAGGCATCCATAGGCAGCAGTGGCTTACCCTGAGCCTCTAACTTTTGGGAAACATGAACAAAGCACACGGGGCAGCAGAAAGGGTCAACTTGACCCAGGCTGAAGATGATTCCTGAGCCAAGAGGCTGCATCCAAACCAACTTCCAACCCCTACAAGCCCATTTCTGCACATTCAAGGAAGGACGGGATTTACTTGCTTATTTAAAAGACACCCCCCCAGTGACCTATAGTGGTAAACCACTATTTCAAGATATTTCCTCATTAAGGACTCTGAATTAATGACTCTGAGACATTAAGGACTCCAAAGCAAAGCATGTGGACAACTGCACTTTGCCATGGGGCCTTGCACACAGAAGTCATTCTGCTCAGACCTCCGCAGGTCAGACCTCTGGGCCACCAGCCAGAGTGTAACACCAGCACACAACCAGGATTGAAACTACTTCTCATCCATTTTATATCCCCCAAAAGCTGAACTTAAAATTCAGCAGGGACAGAAGACTCTGTCAACTAGATTTCTCCAGGACAGCCCTGATCCCCTCGATGTCACTGCCCGTGCAGCACAGAGGTGTCAAATGTATCTCCATTTCATCATTTCCTCCTCTGATCAGCTCTGATTTATGGCTTCTTATCCTCCCCCATCTATCTCCAATTTGGCTTATGATCCTCAGCTGTTTTTGCAGGACTACAGGAGAAAATCGGAAGGAATCCTGCTATTTGCATATACCAGCATTTTCTAAGTAATATATATTTGACAGTAATTCAGCAGAGAATATTAACTTCATCCAGTCTCTTATCTAAACCTCCTCAGAAAGCTGAGGGAGGTGTGGGGAAGGGAAGAGAGACAGAGTGACACATCTGAGCTGCGATGAAAGGTGGACTTTTTTGGAAGAAGGGAAGGAAGGGTGGGTTTCTGTAGGCAAGAACTAACTGATCTTCACCAACACATTCCTCTTCTGGACTTACTCATCCAAACCCACCAGCCACCTGGAGCGTGTCTGAAAAATACCATTTCCCCCGATGAAGAAACATATGTTAGACTCGAAAAACCAACAATTTATTTTCCAGCAGCAGTCAGACGGTCCCCACCCACTCTTTGCATTGCATCCCCTCCTCCCAAGGAAGCATAATTTCTATAGTTTCTAAGGAAAAAAAAAAAGAAAAAAAAGAGAGGGTGGGGAGGTTTGTCCTAAGGGGCAGTACATCTGTTCAGGCTCTGATCCTGCAAGACCTTGTCACCATCAGAACCATCAATTTCAGGAGAAGCTGTGTATTGGCAGATTCAGGACTGGTCCCTTAATTACCTATTAGCAGAATGCCAATTACAACTGAATCCTGGCAAGCTACTTTCTTTGGCACAGTCTCTCCCCACAGCTTGCTACATACCCTTCCTCTCCCCTTCTGTGCTCCAAACTCCAGATTACCATCTTCTCTTACATTTCATTGCATTTTTCTTTTCAAATTGCTTCACATACAAACCGGGACCTCCTTGGGTTCCACCAAGCCACAACCTGCACATTGCACACCCCACCTTTTAACACCTATATCTTCTCCCAAGGCTTTTTCTACAGTGGTTTCCTCCAAGGACATCCTGAAAAGCTTCACACCTGCTCAGCCACTCCTCCAGGGCTGAGCCCATCACAGAAGGGAGCACCAGAGAGGTTCATAATGGTTCACTAAGACAAGACCAAAGTCAAGCTGCTCTAATGACATGCTGCTTCTCAGTCTCCAGAAGTGCCACCCCCTCCACCCTGCTCCCTGCCACCAGGTACCCCAAAGCATTTCACCCACCATGGAGCAAAGTTATTGTCCCCAGGCTTGGACTGCCCCTACTGTGGAATTTGCTTGGCCCTCTGAAATGAGGACACATACACCACTACATGACATCTAAAGTTTATGCTCTTCCCAAAAACACCATGAAGACAGGTACCACATGCACCACCCTCTCCTTAGCCTCCTGTTTTATGGAGATCCTGCTCCTTTCCAAGCTGAGAAGAGCCATTTACCTTGTGAAGCCAGTGCAAGTTCATTTGCTGTCCCACAGCTATGTGACATAGTGCTAGTATCTGGGAAGGAAGAAATCAAGAGTCAGAAAATGACACATCACAACATCAAGTGTTTGCATGTACAGGAGCACCACATCACCACAAAAGTTAACCCAACAGGCCAAAGCAGAAATCAGGGCTAGGGATGGGTCCAGCAGATAACACCTGGCCCATCTGTACAGATAGATCCTCTCCAAAGCCGAGGATATGAAGGAAAAGACTATCCTCCAAGAAGCAGGGAGCTGGAGAACCTGGTCCATGGGTGCACAGCTCCTGGGACCTCAGGAAGCAAAGACTACACAGGGCCAGGTACTGGCGTGCTACCTCAATGGACACCACCTTGAAGGTCCCAGCACTCTGGGATGTGGGGAAACAACTTGTACACATGACTGGCAGAAACACCAAAGTGGGGTTGGGGCCATACTCAGGGAAACAAAAGCTGTATTTCTCCTTGGGTCATCTGCACCACCAGTATCAGGGTCTGTCTTTGCTCTCGATCACCTGAGGTCAAAGACCATGCGTTTTTCCACTTTCCATTTATTTTAGCCACTTAAAGCTAAGAGAGAGGGAGAGAGATGTCACTTCTGAAAGGAAAATTGCTCAAGTGACAGATGGACTGAGAAGTTCATACCCTTTTTAAAACAAATGCACAAAGCTTTAGGAAATGGCATTTTATTCCACTCACCAGTAACACTGTAATGTAGATAAATCCAGCAGCAGTTGTTACAAGGATTGGAATGGACCAGTCACTCCAATATCCCATTCGGTTATATAAAAACCTGAAAGATAAGCGTGAAGGACAGATTAAGAAGAGATTCCATGCCATAGCAACTTTGTTAGGATTAGACAAAACTTTAGAAAATGGGCCTTTCTGTTTCCACCATCCAGATGAGAGAGAGGTAGCAAAAAGAAAAAGTCACACGGAAACAAAATACAGTGTTTGTGCTTTGATCCCTCATGGGAAATTAATCCTGCAGTGAGGAATCAGACAATTATGTCAAACACAGGAACAAAGCCACTTCGGAAAAAAAAAAAAATAATCATACATGACCAGAACTTGAGTTTTCAGAAGAACATTCCACATAAACAAGGGGAAAGCATCGCCACATGTGGTGGTTGTTGCCTAAACAATAGATCCAATGCTGTCCCACGTGCATATAGACTCTCAAATACAATATAGAGATAGTATCAAGGACAGGGAACTAAAATCAATGTTGCTGTGCAGAGCTGTGCTATATACTTGAGGTATAAAGTCTTTGCAGAGGGATGAGCTGAAGGAACAAGTTGTTTTCCTGTACCTATCAGAGACTGTCTCTTATTCCAATGGACTGTAGTGAAGGTCCAATCTTGAGCGAAGACTGTCAGGAGTTGTGCTCAGAACTTCCCAAAACTGGGTTGGCTAGAGGAACCACATCCTTCTGACCTTCTCATCTTAAACTGACTGAAGGGTTCATCTGCCCAGCCTGAAGGATGCTTGAGGGGTGTTTTGGCTCAGTGGGTTCCCTCGTCCTGGTCCTTCTGTTTACTTTAAAGCTCTGAGATAGGCCATTTAATGGCTCTGCAATCCAAAGTCCTGGTCCTTCTGTTTACTTTAAAGCTCTAAGAAAGAGATAGGCCATTCAATGGCTCTGCAATCCAACCTTGGCAAGAGGCAGCAGCAATATCTTGATGATCAGAGCAGGGAGTGAAGCAAGGTTAGAGGAGGAGTGAGGTATAGATGACACCCTACAGGTATATCTCCAAAGCATGTACCTCCAACCCAGCTTCTTTGGTTCCTTCTAGGCCCATCACTCACCAGTGAAGTCTCCAGTTGATCTGCCTCCATGCAGAACAGTTGTCACCTCATCAAGGCTTAGCAGCACAAAAAGCATAGAAGCCAAATGTTCTTCCTATGGCCTAGTGGTCACAGAACTGCTCTAAGAACAGAGGAACCCACGTTCATTCCCTGCCTTAGCTTTTGGGATTGCAATATTCTTCCCCTACCACCTCTCCAACCAACAGGCAAAGAGGCAGGCTCCATCCTGCTGCTGAAACTCATTTTCTTCACTCCTCTCCCCTATTTATCCAGATATCCTTCCTACTCTCAGTTATCAGATTTTTGAACCCTGTATTTCAGAGGGCAACTGGGCTCAGCATCTGGCCTCTTCTCATCACTTTCATAAAGTCAACGGGCAACGAAAGCTTTAGGAACAGGAGCACCAGGCAAAGCAGACCATGATTCACAGCAGCACAGTAAAAGACACTGTCTCTTCTGCCTGGCAGTGGGTCTCAAATGTCAAATTTGCATTTAAACAGCAATACGCTTCCCAGAAAAACCATCCTGGAGTTGAATTCCGGAGTCATTAATGCGTATTGCAGCAAAGCCACAGCAACACACAAGATAGACTCAGTCCACTACCTTCCCTGGCCAGAAATTCAGATGAGGACCCAGGCCCCACCAGCTCCAGGAGAGAAGCAGGCAAATCCCAAAACCCTTCTTGCAACTTCTGACACTTCAAGCCTGACCTGGATTAAGACTTTTTCCAGTGGATTTTTAGAAAAAAACATAATTAGGTTGACTTGGCTTGGGGCTAACATCATCTCCATGCAAATCCTCTGGTACAGCAGGGATAAGATGGGTACAGGGTGAATAATCATCAGCCACAAATTCTGGTCTGGCAACTGCCCCATCTATTTCATCCAGGAGTAAAGCTCCAATGTAGGATCTGGAGAGCAAATTCTTAGGCTCAACAAACATGACCCACGTCCAGGTTGTGCTTAGAAAATATTCAAAAAGCCATAACAAAAGGGAACTGGAGGGATTCAGACATGCTGTTAGTAAAAAAAAAAAAAAAAAAAAGAGAAAAAGGAAGACAGCACTCCTCTGAAGCCTTTGCTAATGCCACCACCAAGAGCTTTCTTAGCTCAGCTTCAATACCTTTAAGTTTTTGCTCTGATGTCCTTTCAAGTGGCCCTCTGCTAGTGTCAGGTCTTCACTTGATGTGCAAATGACTATTTTAAAATGCTGTTTCCATGGTAGTTATGAACCAGACGAGCCTTCTCCACAACCAAGGAAGAAAAAAAATTTGCTACACAGACTTGCATTGATAGTCCTGCTCCAGAGGGAACGTAGCCAGGTTCACAAATTACAGTATCTCTCACATCCTTCATTAACCAACATTGAGCTTTCTGTTGCATTCCACAGCTTGCACACTGGGGATCTATAGTATAACGCAATTAAGTGTAGGCACCACAAAGAAATACCCAAAGCAATAGATTTTTAAAAATATTTCCTTAAATTTAAGAGGCACAAAGCCCTTTCATTGACAGGGACCTCATCACATATTCAGCCTCCCAGAAAAAGGTAAAAAGCCTGCAGCAATACATGCCAAGCTATAATTTTGCCTTGTCTTTCTAAAGCCCATTTCAATCCCAGAATAGTCCCTTAAGCCTTTACAAGTTTAAAGGCCAAATCACCACATTTACATCGGCAAACCCTATCGCTGCCACAATTTAATTAGGTCAGTTTGGTTTTACATAGATATGTGCATAGAATCATAGAACGGTCAAGGTTGGAAGGGACCTTTCAGATCGAGTCCAACCATCAACCTAACAGTGACAAAACCATCACTAACAAATCCACTGCTGGAGCCTGAAGAAGCTGCCTGAACCACAGGCAGGGTTTACTATGCTCATCTGTAGGTTTCTGGTACCTCTTAAGTCACCTCTGGCAGATGTTTGTACAAGTTTAAAGGCCAAATCACCACATTTACATCGGCAAACCCTATCGCTGCCACAATTTAATTAGGTCAGTTTGGTTTTACATAGATATGTGCATAGAATCATAGAACGGTCAAGGTTGGAAGGGACCTTTCAGATCGAGTCCAACCATCAACCTAACACTGGCAAAACCATCACTAACCATCCACTGCTGGAGCCTGAAGAAGCTGCCTGAACCACAGGCAGGGTTTACTGTGCTCATCTGTAGGTTTCTGGTACCTTTTAAGTCACCTCTGGCAGATGTTCAGCAGCATTTAGCAGAGCTCTGCACATCTGGGTTAAGAAATGAGGAATATTCCTAATGAATTCCATCTCCAAGTACCATTTTAGCCAAAAGAACACAGAAGACAGACTGCAACACATTGTTGTTTCAACTTAGAATAACGAGGCTTTTCATTAGCATGCTAATAACCTCACCAAGAAGGATCTGGGGTTATGGAGGACAAAGTTGAACAAGCCAACAGGGTATCTCCACTGATCAGTCAAACTACTGGGTAGCATGAAGAGAATTGTCCCCAGCAGACCATGAGAAGTTGCTTTCCCTTCAAGAAGGATCTGGGGTTATGGAGGACAAAGCTGAACAAGCCAACGGGGTATTTCCACTGTGAATAAGTCAAACTACTGGGTAGCATGAAGATAACTGTCCCCAGCAGACCAAGAGAAGTTGCTTTCCCTCCTGCTCAGCACTGGTGAGGTGGCACCAGCACCACAGTGCCCTGGTTTGGGCTTCTCAGTACAAGGAGGATGTGTAGGGGGTCCAAGGCAGAACTACCAAACCAAGATGGTGAGGAGGCACGTAGGGACCATAGCTTACTTGGAAAGCTTAAGGAAACTGGGCTTGTTAAGTCCCAAAGAGAAGAAGCTGTGAGATGATCTAATTGCTGCCCACAATGTCTGACAGTTATGAAGATGATGAAATCAAACCCTTCAAGAGTGACAGACACTGTCACAAGGGGAAATGGCCCTCAGAGGTTTGGGTTGAAAAATCTTCTCCTCCTCACAGAGAGCAGTGCAGTGCTGGAACAAGTCCCAGAGAGGAGGGATGTCTTCATCCTTGGGGTTTCAAGATCTCAGTCAACATAGTCTACTGCTGGCAATAGTCCTCCTTTGAGGGGCTGACTGGACAGATGCCTCCAGTCTTTCTTCTTCTGCTGTGGTGGGGCAGGTCAAAGATGTTCAGTGTAGTTGCCTGCATGTGACTTGAAGAAGGAGAGCTCACAAGGACGAGCTTCAGAGGTCAGGGGCGAGCACAGCAGCTCATCACCCTGATGTGACAGCTATTCTTTGTCCTAGTTCATCCAGGAAGCCCCTGCCAGTAGCTCAGTGTGTCAAGTCCTGTGGAGAGCTGGTGTTTGCCCCAAAGAGCTCTCCCTCTAGTCTGCAAGAGGTCATGGCTTCCAAATAAATCAGTGGAGCAGAGAGGAAGGCAACAGGAACAAGCACCAAAGAAACTCTGTCCACAATGTGAAGTAGTAATAGCCACTGAAGAACTGCAAAGATGGGGTTTCTAAGAGCAAGGACCCCACTGCATCTCATCAGAAACAGGCTCACAGCCCTCTTGGGACCAAAATGATGTTTTCATCTCCTTTAGACCCCGTCTGGCTGAAAACTGTTCTGTTTTAATGGGGCCCACACATCTGTGCTGGGAGGGAAGAGGGCCAGGCTCGGGTTGAACAGACCCAGTGGAAATTGTTTCCTCTCCGCCTGGAACCAGCGTGGCTGTAATTAAAACCTCGCCCCATGTTATCATCCCCCCTCCCTGCCTTTCCGCAGCATTTCAGGCTGTTTTTTCAGAAACCCTGCTGTTCTCCTCAACCTCTGGTGCCAGCGCGTGGAGCAGGGATATAATTGGGGTTACGGCACATACGAAGCACTGACCCATTTTCAGCGCTGAATGGCAAGGCTTGAGGAGATGTAGCCCTGCTACCTGGCATCCAGAGAGCATCTTCCATGACTCTTATCCACCAGAAGGCTTGCTTTTCCAGTGCCATCAGTCCAAAAGTGCTTCTAGACCCCTGTGAACACCAGATTCCACGGCAGGTGAAGGTGCTTTGGTCTGCAGGTGACATCTGTGGGCCTTCTAAAGCCCAAATACCTCTTGTATCCAGAGTAGACCTTCAGAGTCTCCTCCCGGCTTTGGTCTGCAGGTCACATCTGTGGGCATTCTAAAGCCCAAATACCTCTCGTATCCAGAGTAGACCTCCAGAGTCTCCTCCCATTCCTGCATGAACATTTGGAAACCCAAAACTTTGCAGTGCCATGGTCGCAATGCCCATTCACAATGTCCACAGGGCTTTGCTTCATCTCTGCATGAGGTGTATGAACATTTGGAAACCCAAAACTTTGCAGTCCTGTGGTTGCAATGCCCATTCACAACGTCCACAGGGCTTTGTTTCAACTCTGCATGAGGTGTTTTTTCTCCCAGCCCTTTCTCAACTTTGAGCTAAGCCAGATTTGGCTTTGCAGTGGAGCAAATGAGGCGCGTTCACATCCTTTACTGAAGGTCCGAATTGAAAGAAAGAGGAGTTCCAAAATACCCTTTTCTTAAAAAGTCTTTTTTTTCATGCTAGTATTATAAATAATGAAGAGTGATGGTTTCAGTTCTCAGACTATGGATCTGAGCAAAGAGAAATACTGCACTCCTGGGAGGAGACAGCTCACGCCATGAAGTTAGTAAACACTCTCTCTCACACAACTTCAACATCTAAAGCAGATGATTTATTTAAGGGATCAACTACCCCCTGGGTTTTAAAATGCAGTTTACATATTATCTTTGACAACAAGATGATGTCAAAGCAGTTTGGTTAGAAGATGTCCCAAGGTACTGTCAAAACCTTTTAAGATGCTGCTGAGATAGTAGAAGGGAGAATAATTTCCAGCACTGGGGGGAGCTGGCAACACCCTAAACTCCCCAGCACATCCCACTGGAAAGCTTGTTTTCAGCTCCTTCCAACTTTGCAACATTTTCCACACCCATGTCTGCTTCAAGACGAATTTTTTGTCATTTATATTTTGTGGAAAGTTGCAGCCAAGTTGCTCAGTCACTTCCAGAAACAGCCAACCATAGAAACAAACAAACAAACAAGAGCCTAAAAGCTTCTACATTACTTTAGCACCATCTTTGGTTTCACACGCTGTTCACCAGGGAGAACACCTACCCCAAACTCTGTTACGGCCACACAATGCAGACATGAGGACATTACATCTATCAGTGAAGACAGACAGAAGAAGCTCTCCTATCTCACTTCCCATCTCCCTTTCCCTTTACTGTCATTAACGAGTCCATCTGAAGGACCACAATGCCTCCAGCCCAATGTCAAACATTCTCAGAGGTATACGATGGCAGCCAAATTTGTTAAGGGTTTGACACCTTGTAAGAGAAAAACTCTACTCACCAGTTGATTTCATTGTAGTCATTGTGAACCTCCCACCAGAAGTAAAACCAGACCAGGGTCAGGAAGAAGGACGAGGTGAGGATGAGGAACCACAGGCGCTCCCACTGGAGACAGAAAGAGAAGTCAGCGTTAACACTACCCTGTTTCAGGGTCAGTGCCCCATCCTGTCCTACATCTCACCCAGAAGCTGGTAAGATCAGATGGGGGACATTTGGTGCCCCTGCCCACTGCAGGGATTTTGGAATTAGATGATCTTTAATGTCCCTTCCAACCCAAACCATGATTTCCGAGGGGAAGTTTCACACCTTTCTCCCCTGGGGGAGGTGGAAGATGCAACCCTGGTCCCCAACTCTGGGCAGAGGGGTCACTGATGTAGATCCATCCTGTACAGGGCTGGGACAGCATTCCTCCAGCTCCCAGGGTGTGTGGAACGAGGGAGCATTTCTGGATAGTTGGGGTTTGGGATTGGGTTTTTTTGGCTTGCATTTTTTTTTTGGCAGCAATTGTTTAATCAACTTTTCCACTCATATGTGAGAGATGCAACTTGACATCTTATCCTCTCATGGGTTCAGCCTAAACGACGGAGTAGTTACCCCACGGCAAAGGCTACACAGCAGTTTTGGGATGCTTGTTAGGGATGCTTCTGCTACACAGACACATGAACTCCTTCCCCCCCAGGCACTCAGATCCCACAGAGCCAAACCACCCATCCGCAACATTTATTCCCACCACCACCACATATGTAAACGTTTTGCAAATGATACGGCAGGAGGAGAGACCACAGGAGCATTGGATGAAAGATATTTGCACCAACGTTAGGTTTTGGTTAATCTTTCAATTAATACTCCACACCCCCAAAGAATTAAAGAAAAAAAAAAATGAAAATCCCTAAAACATCTGTTTGATGCCCCACTCCAATAGCATGGGTAAAATCCTTAACCACAAGGACATCCATGATGAGAACAGTGTTGCAGGAAAACTGTCCCTAACCAGCACCATTCCCATGTGCTCCTTGTTGCTCTTACTCTGCAGGCATTAAATAGTCCACATATGTTTCCATTTCAACCAGCATCCAGTCTGTTGGGAACAAAACACTGAAATAAATTCACTATGGAAAAATATGCAAATGAATCCTCTCTTCCCAGAATGAGCAAGAAGGGTTGAAAAATGAAAAAGTGTCTGAACAACTCTACTGCTGTAATTTCTTTCTAGACCCTGAGCACGCCATTAATCTCTTTTGAAAATGCCCTTTTCTCTAGTGAACTGTCTCATGGCTTTTCAATTATGCAAAACAATGTAACCAATATAAATACTGTTTTGGTGATAAAAGAAACACCACTGTTCTTCGCCTTCCTTTTCCATCTTAAGGGCTGAAGCTATTTACTTCACCACGCATCACCCTGGATACCAATCGTGTGATACAGCTCTCCCTTGTATGCTCCATCTCATAAAAAGTGCCAAAAGAAAGAGAAAGCAATAAAAAGGGCTGGAATTATTTAATTTTCACTGTGCCAAAAAATGATGTCTTCTGCTGGAAATTCCCAATTCTTGGCCACAGGTTGTGGTCAAAACTTTTCTTCAACTCGGCTCATGTTTGTTATCCAACTTCGATCAAACCTCAGTAGCTCCAGATGCCTAATTCCCACATGGGGCTTTCTATTCCATATAAATGGGGCAAAAGGAACCAGAAGGTTGTACAAAGGGACTTCTACAGAGCACCTGCCAAGTTCATTCAAAACCACACAGCCAAACTGCTCTGCCATGACCTTAGAGACTATCATCTCCCCACCTCGTGCACAGATCTGCACCTATATGTACAGGTGACCTCTTGGAGGGAAAGCACCGAGGGTGAAATTTGATTTTTTTCCCCCCAAACACCCCAGGATGCCAGTTGTAGCGTCTGCATCATCTCCACAGCCAACACCAGCCTTCCCCAGCCCAAAAAGCAGTAGCAAGGCTGCAACTTTCTTCTCTCAGCCTAGAGAAGACTCTGGGGAGACCTTATAGTGGCCTTCAAGAGGGCGTCAACAAGAAAGCTAGAGAGGGACTGTTTGCAAGGGCATGTAGCGACGGGACAAGGGGCAATGGTTTTAAACTAGAGGAGGGGAGGTTTAGATTAGACATTCAGAAGAAGTTCTTTACATTGATGGTGGCGAGACAGTGGAACAGGTTGCCCATAGAGGTGGTGGAGGCCCCATCCCTGGAGACATTCAAGGTCAGGCTTGATGAGGCTGTAAGAAATCTGATCTAGTTAAAGATGTCCCTGCTTACTGCAGGGGGTTTGGACTAGATGGCCTTTAAATGTCCGTTCCAACCCAACATATTCTATGATTCTATGAACTTCTCTCCATGATGAACCTCCACTGCTGCACAGCCAAGCCAACCCTTTCCAACCAAGAAACTTCAGATTAATATCCACCCATGCGACACCTGGATTATATAAACACCCAAACCAAAACCCACTCAACACCTTCACTCCATCCCACCGAAACTTCCCAGGAGAAAGCAATTGCAAACCCTTTCAGCAGGCTATGACTGTTTTCTCCTGGATGCCTTCCAGCTTGCAGATCTCCAAGCTTTCAAACCTCATTTTCCCTATTGCTTGCAGGTTTTTTCCTCTGCATTTGGGTCTAAAAACCTCCTTGCACTTATCAGTATCACTGCTGAATCAGTTAAACAAACAGGTTTTTGCAAGGCAAGTGAGGTATAAAGTATCTCAAGTGCTGAGGACCAACATTGCTACAAAAAAAAAATATCCTCCAGCTCTTTAAAGGTCATTATGGGATAAGCTTGCCCAGTATTCATGCACTGGATGACACTGATTTGATAAACAAGCCAAGGAAAACATTTCAGAACATGTTTGGCCTCTTTTTTTATATATATATTTTTCCCCCCCTCATTTCCATGCAAGCAGCATAGCTTGTGTCAAGCTCTCCAAAAGCTATATTTAGTCTGTCCTTGGTGGTGCACTTGCCAGATATATTTGCCTGGCTGATTTTGTGAAAACCCAGTCAAATTCTTCAAGGGCTGACATTCTTCATTGAGTTCAAGCACAATTCTGAGTGGTTTTCCAGAAGAACAGGGAACATCTTTCCAGCATCACTGATGCTGAACCAGAAGCTGAACCTACATGAATCTGACCTACGTGCACAATACATTGTCTTTAGTCCAGGTTCTGTCCAACCCCCCTCCATATATCCCCCATCAGAAGAGTTTGAGAGGCCCCTACTTTGCAAGCTCCTCACACGCTTTCAAGCAAGGTGAAATCTGCAACGTGCAACAGCTTCAAGCCCCTACTGCCAAAAATAAAGACTTAAAAATCACATCATCCTGATCACTCAATCACAGCCACAAGTAGGTGGAGGAAACGGTGCCACTTCACCTACAGAAACTCAGGCAGAACCACTAGAAAGTCTGAAAGCACTTGAAAAAGTGTTCACATTTTCTGCTTCATGAGATTTTTATAAGATTGTCAGCATTGACATTTCGGGCAGTTGTTCTAGAAAACCTTCCTTCCCCACCCTTCCCTTTTGGTTTCTCCCTCTTCCCATAATAAGATGGGCATGCTCACTAGTTCCCAGTTACACAAGACAGGCTTCACCCCAAGGAGCTCACACAGCACTCAGTATTGTCTGGCAAATGAACTCAAAGCACATCTGTATTAGCACCTTCATTCATATCAGGATACATCTGGGAAGTAGCTCACCCTTTTGTCCTCCTTTCTGTGTTGTGGTTCACATCCCTACAGGGCTTTGCGTGAAGCTAAACCAGAAGGCGTGCTCCAGGAGTGAACCCCACACACCTCAATGACCAACAGGCACTCAGTCCACAGGACCTGATTAGAGATAGACCTACGTGACCATACCACCACCTCCAAAATGCTTCTACCATGGATGTCAGGATTTCAGCATCAACTATCTCCTTCCACAAACCTCTTCTCTTGGGCCACGCTACTTCCTAGTGTAGATGTAGCCATAATGTCTTGCAGAATGGTACAAAACTGCATTAACCTCATTATGCCAGCATTTAATTAAGCAATAAATGAAGACTGACCTTTTTCCACCAGCTAAATGGCCAGAAAGGACATGTACCATGCACTCAGTTAACGCTCTCAAAAAGCCAACAGGTATGTGGATAAAGTCACGGAGCACACCCACTGAGATGGCCACAGCCCAAAGGAGGATGGAGGGAGTATCAACCACAATGAGAAAAGTGATTTTGAAGTGAGAATGTTTAAAAGGGTCAGGCACAGGCTGAAGATTTTGTGCTGCAGAAGCACTCTTAAAAGCAGGCATCTTACACGTACCACTGCCCTTGTGATCTCTGGTCTGTGGTGTGGCCAATTCTAGCAACAGAAATAAGATTTCTTACTCTAAGAGTATCTACGAACATAGTCAGAACAGCCCCAAAAGGAAACAAATGAAGACAGAGACATGTTGCCAAGCTGCAGTTTGTCACTGATATTTAATATTTTTTTATATCACAGAATCGTTAAAAAAACCCAAATAATTAAAAATAAATTTAAAAAAAAAAAAAAAAAAAAATCAGTGTTTCATCCACATTGTCCACCACTTCCCTGCATCTCCAATCCTCACCCTGTGTCAGGTGGGAGCATAACCAATGCCAAAGCAAGGAAAGATGGCAAAACAAAAACAAAAAAACCCACAAGTTAGTTGAAATTGCCACAGAAAGATCCTGCATTTTACCTGCTCTTGGCCTGCAGGTTTTAATCGAACTCGTTAAAAACAGCCCTGAACTTCACATCACAGAGCACAGAAGAGGTTTGCCAATTTGGGGGATTAGTTTTGGTCAATTGAAGTCTGCACCAACCTCTTTTGCTGCAACTCCCCAAGACAAGATGAAGGTCTCAGCGTTATTTACCACCTGGCACCGGTGGCCCAGGAAAGCAAAGAGGCTCAGGAAGATTATTTTCTTTCCTGTAAGATCTGTAGGAGATATTATGAAGTTCATCTACATACACACTCCCACCTATCCCTCCTACAGGGACTACTTCAATCGTATTAGAAGCGATGGGACTTCTCACCGATTTCCACATTTGAGCTGATTGCACACATGCTGGAAGACATCTCTTGGTGTGATACTATTTGTAAACCACAGAAACTCAGCCACCAACAAATTCATGCTTTTTAAAAAGCGTCTTTGGAGGAGATTCCCTGGCTGTGACTAGAAAGTCATCCTCTACCAAAAGAAGCCACGCAGAGAATTAACATGCATTTGTCTGTCACAGCCACCCTCTGCTGAACCGAGGGGTGGACACAACTCAATGCTGTGCTGTTCTAGAAAGGCCAAGGAAGTGGCAATAAAACAAGAGGAAATGGCTTAAAGTTGCACCAGAAGAGGTTTAAATTGGATATTAGGAAAAAAATTTGCACTGAAAGGGTTGTCAAGGCTTAGAAGAGGCTTCCCAGGGCAGTGGTGGAGTCACCATCCCTGGAGGTATTTAAAAGCCAGGCAGATGTGGTGCTGAGGGATGTGGGGTAGTGGTGGGTTTTGTCCATATAGGGTTAATGGTTGGACTCAACCTCTCCATTTCATAATTCATAGAATCATAAAATGGTTAGAGTTGGAAGGGACCTTAAAGACCATCCAGTTCCACCCCCCTGCCATGGGCAGGGACACATCCCACTGGACCAGATTGCTCCAAGCCTGTCCAACCTGGCCTTGAACCCCTCCAGGGATGGGGCAGCCACAGCTTATCTGGGCAACCTGTTCCAGGCTCTCACCCCCCTCACAGCAAAGAATTTCTTCCCAGGATCTCATCTCAATCTCTCTTCTTTAGTTTAAAACCATTACTCCTTATCTTGTGGCTCCCCTCCCTGATCAAGAGTCCCTCCCCAGCTTTTCTGGAGCCCCTTCAGGTACTGGAAGGCAGTTATAAGATCTCCCTGGAGCCTTCTCTTCTCTAGGCTGAACAATCCCAACTCTCTCAGCCTCTCTTATTTATTTGATGAACCCTTTATCAAGCCTTTAGATCACCAAATTGGCTATTAACTTCCTAAAGAGCAGATCAGCACAGCATCAAGATCTGAACACAGTGTGATTTGAACGCAGAATAGAGAAGGAGATCTTTAAGATCTTAAAATCAAGATTGCCCAGGGTGAGACTCCATTGCTCAGAAGTGGCTATCAATGCATTTGCACCTTTTCTTGAGGTTTAAGTATTTTTTATTATTAAGCTGAATCAATCAGAACATATGTCCTAAGCCCTGTCTCGGGCATGAAGGCAGAACGGAGGAGTACATGATGTTGTGAGATCACCTCAAATTGCTTATTTACTGCCAAGTATATTCCCAAAGGTCACTGAAATGCTGTGAAACAAGTTAAACTGCCCCCTTCATTCTTCCTCTGCACCCAGCTGGAGGAGTTGGCTGTGTTTTCAGAAGGGACAGCACAACATGGGCTCAAGGTTAGATACTAGGAAGAAATTCTTTGCTGTGAGGGTGGTGAGACCCTGGCCCAGGTTGCTCAGAGAAGCTGTGCCTGCCCCATCTCTGGAGGGGTTCAAGGACAGGCTGGATGGGGCTTTGAGCAAGCTGGTCTGGTGGGAGGTGTCCCTGGTCCACGTCAAAGGGTTGAAACTAGATTATCATTGAAGGTCCCTTCCAACCCAAACCATTCTATGATTCTATGAACATCTGCTCCTTTCTGCTCCATTTTAAAGCCAAGAAAAGCCAAGGCTAGAGCCAGCTGATTTGTTGGCAGCCTTTGGGTGAAGCAGAACACAAACATTTCACTTCACTGAAGTTGCTGAAGTCACCCCGGTTAACTCTAGTCCTGAAATGACCTCCTCCACCCGTGGTGGCTGCTGGACACCTCTGTCAACTCATCCCAAGTAAGCAGCAGGACCTGCACCCCTGAGATGTGCCTACATCTCCTGGCCTTATGATAAAACTGCAGGAGTCCCCTCTAAAGCCAAATCCACCGCCTCCAGCATCCTCTCTGGCATCTAGAAGCAACGAACAGCTTCAAAATGAACTGTAAGGAGAGAAGCCTGCTTTGAACTGTGAACAGGAAAGAGGAAATGCCGGTGCTGGATGGATTAAGGGCTCCATTCCTGCACGGATTAGCTCATAGCAAACAACGGCCCAGCAATCAGCGTGGGCAAAGTTGGGTCCCTTCCAACTTGTGCATCCCGAGAAGCTTTCCGGTAAAGGAAGTCAAATGCCACTGCTGTAATGCTGCTGGGAGCTTGCCCTCATTTATACCGGGATAGTTAATCACGGCAGCTCACAGATGGGAACAGACATTCCCCCTTTCCATTCACATCCAACTGTGTGGATTGCACCAAACCCTCTGCAGCAGGAGGTGCCCAAAGCTCTCCCAGAGCAGCTGAAACCACAGCGAGCAAGATTTCACTTTACATGTAGGGGTGAGGTTATCATAGAATCATAGAATGGTTCGGGTTGGAAGGGACATTAAAGATCATCCAGTTCCATCCACCTGCAAGACATCTCTTGGTGTGATACTATTTGTAAACCACAGAAACTCAGCCACCAACAAATTCATGCTTTTTAAAAAGCGTCTTTGGAGGAGATTCCCTGGCTGTGACTAGAAAGTCATCCTCTACCAAAAGAAGCCACGCAGAGAATTAACATGCATTTGTCTGTCACAGCCACCCTCTGCTGAACCGAGGGGTGGACACAACTCAATGCTGTGCTGTTCTAGAAAGGCCAAGGAAGTGGCAATAAAACAAGAGGAAATGGCTTAAAGTTGCACCAGAAGAGGTTTAAATTGGATATTAGGAAAAAAATTTGCACTGAAAGGGTTGTCAAGGCTTAGAAGAGGCTTCCCAGGGCAGTGGTGGAGTCACCATCCCTGGAGGTATTTAAAAGCCAGGCAGATGTGGTGCTGAGGGATGTGGGGTAGTGGTGGGTTTTGTCCATATAGGGTTAATGGTTGGACTCAACCTCTCCATTTCATAATTCATAGAATCATAAAATGGTTAGAGTTGGAAGGGACCTTAAAGACCATCCAGTTCCACCCCCCTGCCATGGGCAGGGACACATCCCACTGGACCAGATTGCTCCAAGCCTGTCCAACCTGGCCTTGAACCCCTCCAGGGATGGGGCAGCCACAGCTTCTCTGGGCAACCTGTTCCAGGCTCTCACCACCCTCACAGCAAAGAATTTCTTCCCAGGATCTCATCTCAATCTCTCTTCTTTAGTTTAAAACCATTACTCCTTATCTTGTGGCTCCCCTCCCTGATCAAGAGTCCCTCCCCAGCTTTTCTGGAGCCCCTTCAGGTACTGGAAGGCAGTTATAAGATCTCCCTGGAGCCTTCTCTTCTCTAGGCTGAACAATCCCAACTCTCTCAGCCTCTCTTATTTATTTGATGAACCCTTTATCAAGCCTTTAGATCACCAAATTGGCTATTAACTTCCTAAAGAGCAGATCAGCACAGCATCAAGATCTGAACACAGTGTGATTTGAACGCAGAATAGAGAAGGAGATCTTTAAGATCTTAAAATCAAGATTGCCCAGGGTGAGACTCCATTGCTCAGAAGTGGCTATCAATGCATTTGCACCTTTTCTTGAGGTTTAAGTATTTTTTATTATTAAGCTGAATCAATCAGAACATATGTCCTAAGCCCTGTCTCGGGCATGAAGGCAGAACGGAGGAGTACATGATGTTGTGAGATCACCTCAAATTGCTTATTTACTGCCAAGTATATTCCCAAAGGTCACTGAAATGCTGTGAAACAAGTTAAACTGCCCCCTTCATTCTTCCTCTGCACCCAGCTGGAGGAGTTGGCTGTGTTTTCAGAAGGGACAGCACAACATGGGCTCAAGGTTAGATACTAGGAAGAAATTCTTTGCTGTGAGGGTGGTGAGACCCTGGCCCAGGTTGCTCAGAGAAGCTGTGCCTGCCCCATCTCTGGAGGGGTTCAAGGACAGGCTGGATGGGGCTTTGAGCAAGCTGGTCTGGTGGGAGGTGTCCCTGGTCCACGTCAAAGGGTTGAAACTAGATTATCATTGAAGGTCCCTTCCAACCCAAACCATTCTATGATTCTATGAACATCTGCTCCTTTCTGCTCCATTTTAAAGCCAAGAAAAGCCAAGGCTAGAGCCAGCTGATTTGTTGGCAGCCTTTGGGTGAAGCAGAACACAAACATTTCACTTCACTGAAGTTGCTGAAGTCACCCCGGTTAACTCTAGTCCTGAAATGACCTCCTCCACCCGTGGTGGCTGCTGGACACCTCTGTCAACTCATCCCAAGTAAGCAGCAGGACCTGCACCCCTGAGATGTGCCTACATCTCCTGGCCTTATGATAAAACTGCAGGAGTCCCCTCTAAAGCCAAATCCACCGCCTCCAGCATCCTCTCTGGCATCTAGAAGCAACGAACAGCTTCAAAATGAACTGTAAGGAGAGAAGCCTGCTTTGAACTGTGAACAGGAAAGAGGAAATGCCGGTGCTGGATGGATTAAGGGCTCCATTCCTGCACGGATTAGCTCATAGCAAACAACGGCCCAGCAATCAGCGTGGGCAAAGTTGGGTCCCTTCCAACTTGTGCATCCCGAGAAGCTTTCCGGTAAAGGAAGTCAAATGCCACTGCTGTAATGCTGCTGGGAGCTTGCCCTCATTTATACCGGGATAGTTAATCACGGCAGCTCACAGATGGGAACAGACATTCCCCCTTTCCATTCACATCCAACTGTGTGGATTGCACCAAACCCTCTGCAGCAGGAGGTGCCCAAAGCTCTCCCAGAGCAGCTGAAACCACAGCGAGCAAGATTTCACTTTACATGTAGGGGTGAGGTTATCATAGAATCATAGAATGGTTCGGGTTGGAAGGGACATTAAAGATCATCCAGTTCCATCCACCTGCCATGGGCAGGGACACCTCCCACCAGACCAGGTTGCTCAAAATCCCATCCAACCTGGCCTTGAACCCCTCCAGGGATGGGGCAGCCACAGCTTCTCGGGGCAACCTGTGCCAGGCTCTCACCACCCTTCAGAATTTCTTCTGAATATCTCATATAAATCCCCCCTCTTTCAGTTTAAAACTGTTCCCCCTCCTCCTAGGGCTCCCCTCCCTCATCAAGAGTCCCTCCCCATCTCTCCTGGAGCCCCTTGAGGGACTGGAAGGGGCTCCAAGGTCTCCCCGGAGCCTTTTCTTCTCCAGGCTGAACCCCCCCAACTCTCTCAGCCTGTCCTCCCAGCAGAGGGGCTCCAGCCCTCCCAGCATCTCCGGGGCCTCCTCTGGCCCCGCTCCAACAGGTCCATGTCTCTCCTGTGCTGAGACCCCAGAGCTGACATAGTGCTTGGAAGTGAGGAGAAGCACAACAAAGCAGATTTCTTTTCCTGATTAAAAGATACCATCTTTAAAAGACTAAGAAAAAAAAAAAAAAAAAAAATCAACAACTTTACAGTATGCCACCACTGAGACCAGTCAGAGGAAACAACATACTGTTTTGTGGAAGAAGTTTAAAGTCAGATGAGTGCATCTGATGGTCCACAATTTTCTTTTTCACAGCTTCCCATGAAAACCTTTCACAGAGAGCACAAGGGGGCTTAAAGGTGGCAAGAATAAACCTACGTTCACAGTTCAAGTGAGTCAGCTCCACAGCTGCCTTGGTCTTTCAACAATATTCAATAAAACAGAAGACAGTTCTTTGGAAGAGGGGTGCAAAAGGCAGAAGAAAAATGAAAAAAGAAAAAAGCAAACAGCTATTGATCCGCTTCTGACTTAAATCTCCCTCAGCCTGGAGGGCTTCAAGTCAAGAAATATCATCGCTAAGGTTTACAAAGAGAAGTCAAAAATCGTAAACCACAGAGCAAGAAAAAAAAATATAATAATAAATAAGCCCTTCACCACAGAACCACTGTAAATACCCAACCTTCATTTGAAGAGGAAAGACAGGAAAAACAGGTAGCATTTGCTACCGACCAGGAAGCCAGTGTGACACCGGGGAGGCTGAAGGGCAGCAAGAGGATCAGACGAGCCCACTAAAATCAATAGGAATACTCCAACTCGCTTCCCCGCACTCTGGCTTTGAACCAAAAATCCTTTATTGCTAGATTCATTATTTCAGGAAGGTGGATGAACCGAGTTCCCTTTCAATCCTGCATTCCTCTTGGGTGTTAATTTATATTTCACGCTGCACCAGGAAATCACTCGTCATTAAGTGTTATTGGCAGAGCAGGCTCCCTTCTTGTCTCATTGCTACCTCGAGCTGAACCAAGGTTTATTCTGCCAAAACAGTTTAGAGAGCCCCTTCTTCCTTTTAAATATGTTTTTTCTTTTCAACCTTCCGAACTCAAAAACTGGCTGCTCTGTGGTCCCATGTTTGAAAAAAAATCAGATCAAACCAGAGCCATAAAAACCATCTGTTTCACTTCTCCACATTAACACTGAGTTATAATAAACATCGCGCAGAGTAATCCAACCTAACAAGTTAGCTACAATTATTTTTCCATTTCACCTGCTGATAGGATCTGTGCTCCGGTCAGAGGTTTCTGTGATCAGAGACATTAAGCTTGTTTCTAATAAATATAACCAGCTATTGAGAAAACGTGGAAGTCACTCCACACTGAGAAAATAGCAAGCATATTTGTCTATAGCTACCCTGGACAAGAATTATTATCTACACATATATATGGCTGTGGTGGTCTCCATGTGCAGTCAACCAGAGGTTTGCTCCAAACAAAGGTTTCAATTAAATGATCTAAATTTGCTCTGGAGGAAGCTAGCCCTCTTTGTCAGCTATATAAAGAGCACCTGAAACCATCTTCTCACTTTCAACACCTACAGCCAGAGAGTGTGAATATCTCCCCACCATCCAACCCCTGGGTCTCTTTCCACCAACATTAATAGAAACATGTTCCACCTCCGGTCCCCATGACCGGAGAGGATTTTCTTGATAGTTTTCTGTACAAGGGTTGCTAAAGAAGCTCAACTTTCATTCTCCTCCCTCCAGCATCTCTGCCAATACCACCACTCAAGCCAGGAGCCCAGGGTCCAAGATGTGATCAATGCTTATAAATACCTAAAGGGAGGGTGTCAGGAAGACGGGGCCGGTCTTTTTTCAATGGTGCCCAGTGACAGGGCAAGAGGAAATGGGCACAAACTTGAACATAAGAACATGGGGAGGAACTTCTTTACTGTGAGAGTGGTAGAGCACTGGAACAGGCTGCCCAGAGAGGTGGTGGAGTCTCCTTCTCTGGAGACATTCAAACCCCACCTGGACAAGATCCTGTGCAACCTGCTCTGGGTAGACCCACTCCGGTGGGGGGATTGGACTTGATGATCTCCAGAGGTCCCTTCCAAACCCATATGATTCTATGTGGCTGCTGGAGAGCCTCTCCCAGCACAGCTTGTGTTCCCCAGCTAGAAATAAAGGAGAAATCTGAGGGGTAGACTAGTTTCTGAATTGCCAGTCAACTGACATGAAGAGGGCTCTTGTTCAAGTCAAAGTGCCTCTGGGAATTCATGGCTTTTAGCCTTCACGGTGGACCCTACCCCATTCTCTGTCTCCTGAACACAGTAAACCTCCTGTTCATTCATTAAAAATAATTAAATAAGTCAATAAAAATCAAGCTAGAGCAGGAAGCAGCTTTTTGACAATGTCACCCCCCATCTTTTTGGTGTTTTTTTTCTAGAAAAAAGTCTAGCTTGAAAAACTGAAGACTTTAATAGGAAATATAATATTTTAAATAAATTTATTGTATAAGGGCATCTCAGCTTGAGGCTGGAATTTCTGGTCAGAGGAAACCTGAGAGTGAGCCCTCCCAAAAACCTGGCAGCACATCGTCACGACATGGACAAGCAAATGGAGAACAAAAGCATGTGAATTTGACCACACATACACATGGAAAAAAATAATCAAATGTAGGCATTTTTCTCCAGTTCCCCCCATCCAGCCATGAAACTGGAACAACTACAGCTGCAAACTGGGCAATATGGAAAAGTCAAAGGGGAAACCCCAGAATTCTGGAGAAGTGACATGACATGCTGAGGCAAGTGACAGGCACAGACATCATAAAATCATAGAATGGTTAGCATTGGAAGGACCTTAGAGATCAATGAGTTCCACCCCCGAGGGACACCTACCACTAGACCAGGTCACTTAAAGCCCCATCCAGCCTGGTCTTGAACACCTCCAGCCTCTTGAATCCCAGCCTGCTATCATCACCATAGCCACCAGTCTCATTTCCTTCTTACTTGCATGCAACTCAACCTTAGGTCAATGGTCTGTTGGCCTCATTCTTCTCCCTATTGGAGTCACATCCATAGTTGGAGAAAACCATCCTACATCGGTTCTGCCCTGCCAAGCACCAGAATCTCTAGACAACAGCTATTTTAGGCCGCTTGGTTAATTAATACACCCTGGTCAGACCTCCTGACGATTTTAAGGATATGATCCAGGAGCAAACTAGGGTTACTCATTTTTATTAGAAGCACATCAAAACCACTAGAGCAAGCAATAACTTTGAATCAGCCTGTCCCCACAGCAGAGGTGTTCCAGTCCTCTGATCACCTTTGCGATAATAAGACTTAGACATAAGAAAGTCTATGTCCTTATGTTGGAGACAGCACTCCAGGTGGGGTCTCACAAGAGTGGAGCAGAATCCCCTCCCTCGCCCATCTGGCCACACTGTGAGGGACACAGGGGGCTTTCTGGACTGCGAGTGCATATTACAAGCTCACATCCAGCTTTTCATCCACCAGTACCTCCAAGCCCTTCTCAGCAGGGCTGCTCTCCATCCCTTCATTCCCCAGCCTGTGTTAATACCAGGGGCTACCTCCACTCAGGTGCATTTTGCCTTGTTGAACCTGAGGATGTTAACATGGGCCTGCTTCTTGAGCCTGTCCAGGTCCTTTTGGATGACATCCTGTCCCTCGGGCATGTCAACTGCACCGCTCAGCTTGATGTCATCTGCAGACTTGCCAGGGGTGCACTCAATCCCACTGTCTATGTCATCAGTGAAGATATTGAACAGTGCTGGTCCCTGAGGGACACCACTTGTCACCAGTCACCATATGGACACTAAGCCATTGACCCCTACCCTCTGGATGAGACCATCCAACCAATCCTTCAACAACTTCAAAAAAGGTATGTTAATACCTCCATAACTCCACACAGATCAGATGTCCAGATGCCCACTGGCTCCCCTTGGGCTATAGTGAGGTCTCCCCGAACCCCTCCTCTCTTCTTAGCCTACACTCTACATCTAAACACTCTTTCTCCCACCACTTTATTTAAATTCAAGCCTTTATGTCAGAAGAAAGCACCTACCGGTTTAAATACAGAGCTTTTAGAAAAGGTAAACTAAAAACCAGAGCAGCTAAGCAACATGTGGATAAATCTCATCTCCATCTCCCTGCCACAAGGTATTTATCATTTTCCCCCAGGACACTGTAAATCTCTGTGGTGAAGGCTTTACATTCAGACAGCATCCACACAGACATCCAATACAACCAGGCCCTCAAACTTGCAAACGCAGCAAGACAGAAAAGGTATTTTATCTTCCTGCAGTGTACACCATCCTTGTGTCCCTAAATCCCCACCAGCTCAGGCACCTGCCTCTGGCAAATAAATGGATTTTGTTGAAGGATCAAGGCCACGTAGTCCTAAATAACTGCTCTCTACCTCAAGAGCCAGTAGAAGAGCTGGACTCAAATTGGAGCACCACCATTACTCAAGCATGTTTTCAGGTTGTTCAAATTCACTCCCGGATACAATGAAGGGTTTACTAATGAGTCTTCACCATACTATTTTCTGACATTTTCAAGAATCAATTTCCTGTCGGCATTTATCAGTATTAGCTTAGAGCAGAAGGGAGGGAAGCTAACATTTATCCAGTGAATACAAAAGAAAAATTGACGGCACGATTCTCCATTTCCGGATTACCCAATTGGACCTCATTCGACTAAACAAAAGAAAATCTTCTTCGAGTTATTAAATCATCTCTGAAGATGAAAGATGACTACATCTCCCAGCTGCGCCCATTAGAACCAGGAACTGAGGATAAACAAGAACAAATATCAGCTGGAGCATTTTGTCAGTGCGCACAGTACTTCAGTTCCTACAGTGAAGTTGCAAAATTTCATTAATAACTCATGGTATGTGGACACAGTCCTTAGAAACAGTGACTTGTGTGCTATAAATGTGAACAATTTTCCACCCCAGTCGATTTTGAGCTCATTAGCTCTGATAACAGCGTCAAAGGCCAAATGCAGACCCCAGTAAACATTTAAAGATAAAATAAATGAGGCAGCAAGGGGCCTCTGTGGCATGCTCTGCTCTAAAGTCCCACTCAAAGCAAGGCCGACTCAGGGCAGGCTGCTCATGGCAATGTCCCATCAAGGTCTGAATGTCTCTAAGGATGGAAATTCCCACCCTCCCCTGGGTCCTGCTCCAGGGTTTGACCACCCTCACAGGAAGAAACTTTCCTAGTGTCTAACTGGAATTTTCTGTGATGCGACTTGTGTCCATTGCCTCTTGCCAAGAGCTGCCATCTTCTCTACAGCCAATCCTTAGACAGTTGCAGAGAGCAGTAAGATCCCTCCTTCCCTTCTCCTGCTGCACAACTCCAGCTCTCTGCCTCTCCTCAAACATCTTGGCACTGGTGAGGCTCCACCTTGAGAGCCGTGTTCAGTTCTGGGCCCCTCACTACAAGAAGGACATTGAGATGCTGGAGCATGTCCGGAGGAGAGCCACCAAGCTGGTGAGGGGTCTGGAGAACAAGTCCTATGAGGAGAGGCTGAGGGAACTGGGCATGTTTAGTTTGGAGAAGAGGTGGCTGAGGGGAGACCTCATTGCCCTCTACAACTCCCTGAGAGGAGGGTGTAGAGAGGTGGGGGTTGGCCTCTTCTCCCAAGGGAATAAGGACAGGACCACAGGAAATGGTCTGAAGTTGGGGCAGGGGAGGTTTAGATTAGATATTAGGAAGAATTACTTTCCTGAGAGGGGGGTCAGGCACTGGAACAGCCTGCCCAGGGAGGTGGTGGAGTCATCATCCCTGGAGGTATTCAAAAACCAAGTAGACATGGCATTTCAGGGCATGCTCTAGTGCCCAAGATTGTTGGTTGTTTTTTCTTTTGTGTGTGTGTGTATGGTTGGACTCTATCTCAAAGGTCCCTTCCAACAATGGAGATTCTGTGATTCTGTCATCTCAGGCTCCAGCTCCACGCAATTTGGAGTCTGTCTGGGGCTCCCTAAAACCTGCCTTAGTTTTAGGGAGCCCCAAACCAGACCCAGTGCTCAGATGTGGCCTCACAAGCATCAGTAGAAAGGAAAACCCACATCCCTCAAGCTGCTGGCTGCACGGTCACTATTACAGCCCAGGATGCAATCAGCCTTTGCTGCCAAAAAGCACATCCCATCGCTGAATCTCGTATTGCAGAGGGATATAACAAAGGGAAAAGTACCTTGTACACTCCAAGGATTTGAAGCATTTAAGTGAGCAAATCAATATACTTGACTAGCAGATGTTGACCTACCAGACCTTACGTACATCGGAAACAGAATCAAGGCGCCTGGGCTTCAACTCTCTCACCTTAAAGAGGCTGCAGAGGGATCAGGCTTTCATCCCTCTGTTGGATTTAAGACTTGTGAACCCAGGAGAGAGCAGGCAGCAGTCTGCAGGACTCCACACTCCATCAGTCAGCTCTCACTATACTTTGTAACCTGTCCAAAGGCCTCATTATCTCTCTATCTAACAGCCAAGACCATGAACATCCAGTGCAAAACTCCGCTTGAACACATTCCCCAGCTCTTCCTTTTCACTATTCTTCATCCTCAGCTTTCTCTCTTCTCCCTGTCTTTGCTTAGTACTTCAAATCTCATAAGGTATTGGACTTTTTCCATTTGCTACATCCTTCTCCAGGCAGGAAATGGACTGATTGGAAGGACACATCTGTCAACCAATTTGAGCCAGTCTGGCCACGTCATAAAGGAAGGTTCTGTCCTTCCAGTGCTGTCAGGACATGGAACTGTTGGAGTGGGGCCAAAGGAGGCCACGGAGATGCTGGGAAGGCTGGAGCCCCTCTGCTGTGAGTTGGGAGTGTTCAGCCTGGAGAAGAAAAGGCTCCGGGGAGACCTCGGAGCCCCTTCCAAGGGGCTCCAGGAAAGCTGGGGAGGGACTCTTGATGAGGGAGGGGAGCCCTAGGAGGAGGGGGAAGGGTTTGACCCTGAAAGAGGGGAGATGGAGCTGAGATGTGGGGAAGAACTTGTTTGGTGCGAGGGTGGTGAGACCCTGGCCCAGGTTGCCCAGAGAAGCTGTAGCTGCCCCATCCCTGGAGGGGGTTCAAGGCCAGGTTAGACAGGGCTTGGAGCAACCTGGTCTGGTGGGAGGTGTCCCTGCCCATGGCAGGGGGTTGGAACTGGATGATCTTTAAGGTACCTTCTAACCTGAAGCATTCTATGATTCATAAAAACTACAAAGGTTTTAGCTGATTCACTACTCCTTGATAACACACTGGAGTCTTGCATAAGAGGCATTTGCCAATAAATAAATAAGTGGGAAGAAAAAGGAAGAAATTGGGTCTAACAGACAACGGGTCTGAAGTAAGGAGGAAAAAGAAAAAACTCCTGCCATTCTGGCTGCTGGAGATAGCTAACCAGATGCTTCCTGAAGTCAGCCATTGCACATCTCAAGACGTATCTTATTTGATTATTACAAAGACTAGGCTAATAGCTCTCTGTACACCTTGTTAGAGAAGGCCATGAATGAGACTTCTGAGCTGCGACATGCTCCATTTACAATTCAATTTAGCAGGCCAAAGAAAGTGGCAGAGAACATATTATTGAAATATGTGCTCCTGCTGGGGCTGCCGTAATTGAACTGTAGATCAGCAGATGCAACAAAAAGACAGCCAAATCTCTAAAAGTAACATTATTACACTTTGTAAAACACCTTGGCTCCCAACCCCAGAAAAACCACAACCAGAAAGGGTAGTCAGGCAGGATGGCTAATTCCCTCCAGGCTTCAGGGCTCACAGCTTCGCAAAGCTGAGGAGCAATCAGGTGGTTTTGCTTGTCCAGGCACCTAGCAAAGGGATAAAGGTATCCAAAGGATGGGATAACCAACACTTACCTGCCCTTCCTCCCCATGATCTGCCATCACAGAGGATCAGTTTCTCTCTAGGTATATTTCACCTAGAAAGGAGGGTGTGGAGAAGCAGGGATTGGTCTCTTCTCCCAAGTCACAGGCCACAGGACAAGAGGAAATGGCCTCAAGTTGCTCCAGGGGAGGTTCAGATTGGATATTAGGAAAAATTTTGACACTGAAAGGGTTATTAAGCCTTGGAATGGACTGCCCAGGCAAGTGGTTGAGGCACCATCCCTGGAGGTGTTCAAAAGACAGGCTGACATAGTGCTTAGAGACATGGTTTGGTAATGTGGGGTGGTTTTTTTGTATGGTTTTCTTTTTTTTATTATTTTTTTTTATCAGAGTGGGGTTGATGGCTGGACTAGATGATCTTAAAGGTCCCTTCCAACCTAGACGATTCTATAATTCTGTGATTCATTGAACAGAGGCGGTATCCAACCGGATCCCAGCAGCTATAATCATCATGAAAAAATGCTGGCAACTCTCTCAATGGTGCTGAGACGGGAATTCCTGCACCATTCCAGAGACGGTCGCAGCTGGAGCCAGGGCTGTTTCTGGCTGTTAGTGGCCCCCAGGGGACTTTCTGCAGCAATAGTAGTGTCTTGAACCAGCTCTGCCTCCTGCAATTACATCTTCCCTCTTCCATTCAGCGCAGAGGTAAACAAAAATCCCTTAGGGAGCCTCTGATTCATGAGAAAACAGGACAGAGCAATAGGGGCTCCCCAGTCTACCCCCCACAGCATGATTTACTGTACTTTCATAGTTCCTGACAATGTTGTTAATCTACCATATCTTTCCCAAACTACATAAGTAGCGATACCCGGTGCTTCTGGCCATACCAATAGAATTATTTCAGTATTACAAACCTATTACTGATGCTAATGATGCACTATTGCCTTTCCCTTTACCGAATACTTGGCATATTTGGAGGCAGCTACCTTGTCGAGTCTAAATAGGTCCAGGTCTTTCAGTCTCTAGTGAGGAGGCTCTTCTAGAAATGAAAAAAAACCACACCACAATAACACAGCCCGTCGCTCTTGCATGGACCAACTGGAGGAGGTCCAAGCTTTGCCTGAAGTGGAGCACCTTGCTGGGCACCGCATCCCTGCTGAGCTCTCCTCGGTATCAAGCAGCAGCAGGACTGCATCCCTGATGCCTCCTGAGGGTGTGATTCCTGCTCATGCATCCCAGTCTCGTGACAGCCCTTTTCGCAGGCGCATGATGTTGTTGACTTGCACTCAGCTTATGGTTTGCTTTAATTAAAGTGCTGACATCCTGGGGCAATGGGTTTTAAGATTAAAAATAGGTTTAATAAAAAAAAAAAAAACCAAGGACTATGTAAGTTAGCTAAGAATAGAGCCAATGAAAGCTATTAAATGTAGTGGCCTCAGTACTACCTTTTACACAAGAAATCTCAGAAAAACTGATTAGGGGTAATGGCTTTAAACTGGAGAAAAGCAGATTTAGATTAGACATTAGGAATAAGTTCTTTGCTATGAGGGTGGTGGAGCACTGGAACAGGTTGCCCAGGGAGGTGGTTGAGGCCCCATCCCTGGAGATATTCAAGGTGAGGCTTGACGAGGCCCTGGGCAACCTGGTCTAGTTGGGGGTGTCCCTGCTGATTGCGGGGAGGTGGGACTAGATGACCTTGAAGGTCCCTTCTGACCCAGATGATTATATGATTATCAGAAAGAGGATCATTTTGTGCACATCCTGGGGTTTTTAGACAGTTTTTCCCCAGCTGTCTGCTTCTGGCCCCAGTTAGATACAAGAGATGTGGCTAGATGGGTCCTCTGCCAGGCCTAGAAAAGGTTGTACACATTAAACCCCCCCAGATACCTTCAGCAAAGCTGTGGCCCAACTGCTCTCTGCATCTCAACAGAAGACTCCACGCCAGAGGAAAAAGCTTCACATTTGCCTTTGCTGATCCTATTTCTGTCCTGACCCCAGACTACTTTTGCAGCTTGTCCAGCTCAGTCTAATCCCAGGCTCTGATACGCCTCCAGCTCTTTCCTCTTCGGTGTTTACGGGTTTAATAAGCACGGCTTTCATCGGAAAGAATGGCAGACAGGATAAATACTGAATATTCATCCCTATTTAAAGAGAATTACTGTATTGCAGAAGTGTTTACAGGAATTCTGTTGTAAAATACTCTGGCGGTTCAGAGCAAATAGCCCTACCCCAAACAGCCCAATAAAGATGTAAAATGGATTGAAGGGCAAAGGATGGGACTGGGAGAAGAAAAAAAACAGCAAGCTGACGCCTTGGATAATTTCTTTCCTTTACTTGGCAGTAAATGTCTGTAAATCTAACACCAAACATGCTACTTTGTCATGGCACTTGGCACAAAAAAAACCTCCAAGGATTTCTTTGCTTGTTGAAAGGGTGAGAGCATCACCAGCCAGGAATACAAGACAAAGACTTGGTAGTAAAAGAGGTGATTCATACCATTCTTGATATCAATATGAAGCCTCCCACCTTCCTTCAGAAGGAAAGAAAAATAGCTTTCAATTTGAAAGGAGATGGAGTCAAAGGAGAGGTGCACAGAGAGCAGGACCAGATGTTCACAGAATGACCGTGAAGCTGACCCTGGCAATGGCAATCTGAAAGGACTCCTGTATCACACCCCAGATCAGACTCCATTTATTTGGGTCTAGGAAATTCCTGCTTGCCTCCCTGCTTCAAAAGAACAACAGACCCCAACATGTTGTACCTCCAGAGAAGGTGACAGGCTACGTTTGTAAAATCTGCCAAGCCTGTCTCACAGTGGTCATTTTGGGCCATGTCCACACCAGCAGATGCAGGAGAAAGCTATACCAGGAACATCAATAAAAGCAGTGCCAAAAGCCACACCAGAACATTTCCCCACGTGGAATCACAGAGTGGTAGGGCTTGGACGGGACCTTTGGAGATCATCCAAGTCCAATCCCCTGCCAAAGCAGGTTCACCTAGAAGAGGTTGGACAGGACATCCACATAGGCCCTATCTTGTCTTTCCATCAGGGTCACAAGTGACAGGCAACAACAGCTTAAAAGAAGGCATTTGCAAGGGTTGATTGTCCAAGCTGTCCTGCCTGGAGAGCCAGCTGAAGCCCAGCTGAGGACAGCAGCAAGAAAAGCCATAAAGCAGAAAATATCTAAATGCTCGTGTTATTCAGAAATCACTGTCCAGAAGGCACAAAAATGACAACAACAATAAGCCAAAAATCATGGGCTACTAACAGCTGCATCAGAGAAGCTGAAGGTCTGACTTATGCAACGTCCCCTTTCCAGCAGCTCTGACAAATCACCCATCACTGTTGTTCAATTGGGCATTTTCTGTGATGTTGATAATTCTGAATTGCAAAATTGAACTATATAACAACTCTGCCATGCTTGTCTAGAGGGAAGCCATGAAATCCCCCTGCAGCTATTTCCTTTTGGTGCCCATCACCATGACTAAAATGCAAGCAACCAACAGGCAGACAAGAGAAGTGGGCTCTTTCCACCTTGTTTAAATCATGAACGAGAGCTCAATCTCTCTATGCTTCAAAAAGGCATCACAACTGTTTTGTCTCCTGGTGCTTTCCAATGGCAAGCCAGCACATGAACTGTTAAAATCCCAAAATAATGGCACTGTCCAAATAAATCTATTTTTCATCGCTTCATTTATTACCATATGATTGCCTGCAGCAAAAGCATAAGGACACACAGCGAGCGGGGGACATCGCAGGTGAAATGAGGTACTGGGCCCCCCAGGGAGGGATATTCCTGATTCACCTTTCCAGAATCAGAGCAAACTGAATATTTCTGCTGGGATGCCCAGTGGGTGTCCCTGGAGACCACCAAAGCACACTGGGAGGATGCTCTTTAGAGGGAAAGCTCAGTTCATTTCCTCGCCGTAAAACTGCTTGCAATTTCAGAAAAGACATTTTAATCTCTCTTATATTCTCACTCTGTAAAAAACGGGAATAATTATCCCTCTCATCAAGAACTGCACATTGATTAAAGCACTTCAATTCCTCCAATGGAAGGTGTTCCAGAAATAGCAAGTCTGCCATACCGCTGTTTCGGTACCTTGCCATACTCAAGAGTATTTTTCTAAGCAGCATCACGCCCAGCCTGACTTTCCTCTCATGAAGACGGCATTTCCTAGAAGTTCAAAAGATCTCGCACTGAAAACAACCCAGACAAAGTTCAATATTTTTCCCCAGTTCACTGCTCATTAGTTGCAAAACATGCCAGGCAAAAGTGCTAATTTTGCAGCTTTCTTCCCGTGACACCAGGCATTTTGGATGAGAACTTGCTTCCGTACTATCTCTTTACACAACCCACCATAGGGTTATTTAGTAGGTGGGAGATAAAGCAACTGTTCTGGACAGGAGGTGGATGAACCAAACCAATACCATGCACAGGAAAAAAACAGCTCAGGGAAGTTATGTAGGGAAAGAATTCCCAAAGCATCACAGTTTTGCAGCCTGGGATTTTAGAGGCAAACAAACAACATGGGGTTTGGCTTCACATCTAGGATAAACGCTCATAAAAATATTTTCAAACACAAGAATAGATCATGACATGGGTGCTGCCCACAGTGTCAACAACAGCATCCCGAAAGATACTCTTATCGAAACTGCACACAACCTCTTTCCTGCTGTGGAAGGGACAGCTTCCCTTTGGGCTTCAGCCCATAACTAGGCACAACTTGCACTGTACCAAGGTATCAAGGTATAAATTTAGCAATCCTTCAACTTTTTCATGGAGCTAAGGAATGTCTTCCCTTGACATAGGTCCAGCCACAATCCACCCTCCGTGACAAGTAACAGCAGAATTTGAACTCTCCCCCGCACTACCACAGATTTAACATGTCCAGAGGACTAATATATATATATATATTTTCATTACTCACATCCTCAAATGTCTACAAGTTTGGTTTTTTTAAAAAATAAATTAACTGCTCACAAAGTTGCTTTTATTGGCATAAAAACAAGCTCCTTTACAGAGGAGCCAAAAACACTGTGAGCACCAGAGTGTGACAGCTCAGTAGGAGCAGGGCTGGCCTCCTTGGGTGTAAATGTTGATTTTTGCTGCTAAGGGAGAAAGGGTGCCATTGCAGAGGCAGAGGGCTCTCTGTGGATGTGCTGCTGCCACCTCGTCCCTGCACAGAGCGGGGTGGGGAAGGGGATCAATTATTTCCACTTTACGCTGGTTTTCATCTACCAGGCACTGTGCCGCAACCCATAAAATCCTCCTCCAATTCACAGATGATCCAGGCAGGCAGGCAACGGCACTTTCCCAAAAGTTTAGCCCCTTGCTGTGAATCAGAGATGTAGGAGGAGAACCCAACCTATGAAGCTATGCAAACAACGGGGGGGAGAAAGAGAGATGGAAATCACAGCCAACATCCCACCCCTGCAGCTCAGATCCTGGTATGCCATCATCTTTCTCATCTTTTAGAACTGCTAGTTTCTCTGGGCTGGTCTTTCATTAGTGCTCCCTGTGAAGATTAATGGGAATAAAGTTGTTTCCCCATGAGCTAAACATGTTACAGTCTCTGTTTCCCAAGTGGCATTAATTTATTCTCATATCTTACTGAACATCAAAGAGATAGAGCCATCATCTGAACAGTGGGGCTATCACAGCCTTGTGTAATGGCCATGGGCCACGAGATTCACTGTTGGAGGGTACTGCTCCCTTTCCATCCCAATTAATTCATGGTAAATTGTGGCCTATATGAACTCTGAAAGGCACAAGGAGACAGACAGGCCAATAATATTCTCCATAAGCAAGCGTAGAAACTGGAGTATGAAGGTAAAGGATAGTAGGACTCAGTATCTAGAGTTTTCAGAGATCAACTCGAGCCTTTGCATCCAGCAATTCTCCCCAAGCAGGCATTAAAACAGTCAAAAGAAGCCCTCATTGGGTATCTTGTCCTCAACAGAAACTTCAGCAGAAGTGGCAAAGAGAAGCAGGGAGGTGAGACCCTTCCAGGAATTAACAGCTCAATACGTGGACAACCTTTTCAAGGTACTTTCCTCAAGTGAAAGAGCCTTGCAAAGAGGCTGAGGAGCCCACTCAGGCACACAGGTTGCCACAGGCATTTTGTTAACTTTAGAAGTTTAAGAGCAACTAGCACGATGGAAAGAACCCTTGGCAGACAGTCAAGATGCTCTAAGGGCTGCTGACCACATTGCTATCAGAAATATTTTTTTTTTCTTCTACTCTGTTTAGACCATGATAAATATCTTGGATTTGAAGGAATAACAAGGGAAGACAAATGCATGGCAGAGATAAAAAAATAATTGGATTTTACATTAAGCTAGTTTTTACTTCCCCCTCCTCCCCCCCC
>NW_015091277.1:118838-208430 GCF_001431845.1 Calidris pugnax | reverse complement strand
TTGATTTTACATTAAGCTAGTTTTTTCCTCCCCCCCCTCCCCCCCCCACCCCCTCCCCCCAAAAAAAAGCTTTCCAAACCATTTTTCTCCCTCTCCCTGCAAGAATATAATTGCTTGTGTGACAAAACCCACAGCAGGAAAGTTAATCTGCACAGTCACTGAAAAGAGATCTGCCATCTCTGTGGGTTTGAACATCAAAATCCCTAAGCAGAAGATTGTTTTGTTGGGGTAGACATTTTCACAGAATCACATAATGATCTGGGGTCGGAAGGGACCTCTGGAGACCATCCAGTCCAACCACCTACCAGAACAGGTCCACCCAGAGCAGGTCCCACAGGAACGTGTCCAGCAGGGGTTTGAATGTCTCCAGAGAAGGAGACTCCACCACCTCTCTGGGAAGCCTCTTCCAGGGCTCTGCCACCCTCACAGGAAAGAAGTTCCTCCTCATGTTTAGACAGAACTTCTTATACTGAAGTTTGTGCCCACTTCCTCTTCTCCTCTCACTGGGCACCACTGAGAAAGGACTGGCCCCATCCTCCTGACACTCACCCTTTAAGGGTGGGCATTCATCAGATCCCCCCTCAGTCTTCTCTTTTCCAGACCAAAAAGCCCCAAGTTCCTCAGCCTTTCCTCACTAGAGAGATGTCCTAGTCCCCTGATAATCTTTGTAGCCTCTGCTGTACCCTCTCCAGCAGTTCCCTGTCCTTCTGGAACTGGGGAGCCCAGAGCTGGACACAGAAACAGTTTTGGAGGATGAATGGTCTGCAATGAGCCATAGTTCTGGACTCATTAGCTGGGCTTCTCTGGGCCCTTAGCTCTTCAGTGCATCTCAAAGCATCCAAGTTTTTCCAGTGAGAAACAGCAGGTGAGGAAAGGATGTGTAATATTTCAATTAATAGCTACAGCAGTCATGGCTCATAATTACAACTATTTCTATCAAGGTATGTTAGGTCTAAGACGCCTGCTTATTGTTCAGGCTGGCAGTACAGTAAACACTGACTGCACAAAGCATGGGGCAATGGAAAAGTAAAGCCTGGATTTACAGACCCACAAGCCAACCCACCCAAACAATCCAGGTTTCTTTGTCACAGGAAATATCCAAATTATCTACAGCACCTCGGCTCCCATTTCAGTGGGACTGATGGAGCTTCTAAATATAGGACGTGCAAAGCCATATTTCCGATGTGTTTTAGTTTTGGTTTTTTTATAGATGTGATAAAAATCACTCTTCAGCTTTCAGGTTATTAATGCTTCAAAGCTGCTAAGAGAATATCACGGGTATTTTGCAGAGCTGTGTAAGGACTCTTTGTCCTTTCCTACCCAAAACCAGGCAAGGAAGCTCAGAGGTAGGAGGTGCATCTGCTGTTTGAGTCTACAAGCTCAAGAGGAGACTTGCCTTGGACTTCCTCCAGTACCAAAACACGCCGCAGCTATTACAAGAGGCAGGAAAAAGAAAAAGCAATAGCTCTGGAGCTAAGTAGCTCCCTAAGGGATGCAATTTCTTGAATTTTCTTGTCACGTTTAATACCAAACTGGTTATGTTTTATTAGGAAACTCATGACAAAGAAAAGAGAAGGACTGAACTGTGAGCTTTGGTTGCTGAAGCAAGGTGGCCCCTAGCCCCATCTCCTTGATGGACTGTCACATGCACGTGGACTGTGATTTCCAGTAACACAGGCTTATTCCCTGCTGATCTTCATTCAGACTCTGCCTGAATTATTCAAGCAAAGGCTGTTCCATCATCCCCCTTGACATTCTAGCTCCAAATGGTCTCCATTAGATGCTGAAAGTTCAAGGACTGCAGGCACCATCAGCTCGTGCCTGAAAGACAGCTGAATCTTCAATTACCTGTCTCGTATCAGAGGGGGCATTTCCCAAAGTATTTTCTGGCTCTGGCCAGTATCCCTGGGAATAACACAAAGGATTGGGAGGATAAGGAGATGGAGCCATTTCCTGCCTGGCACGAGAAACATTTTTTTCCACCAGCAAAATGGCATGAATCTTTGATGAGCAAAGCTTTTCTGCCGATGGTTAATCCATTAAGGAAATGTCAGAACTGATTTCTCCAGCCCAGGACCCCCACAAAAGGCCCAATGCGATGATTGCACTACATCAGATTAAAAAAAATAAAAAATAGTGTTAATAAATCACATTGGACCACAGCCCAACTTAATTTACAGTTGAGCTTGCAGGAGGCAAGAGACAGGAAAAAGGTGGAACGTGACATTCCCAACCTCATATTAGGAAGCCACAGGGAAAACTGCATACGGATGTTGGTATTTCCAGGAAGAGAACTGTTGCCAGAGAAGGGCACTAACACATCCAGTGTAGCCAAGCCTCCAATACAACAGCTGCTGAACCATTTAAACAAGCAGATCGAGCTTGCTGGTCCCTTACACAATTCAGATCATGTCCTTGGGTACGTCTTGGAACATGTCACTTCCCTTTGGTTTGATACATCCATGCCTGAAAAACACAACATGGGAATGGAAAGGTCTCTCTCCACCTAAAATACCCAAAGGCATAGCTTGCATGAATGGACGAGAGGAAATGGCCTCAGGTTGCTCCAGGAGAGGTTTAGGATGGGTATTAATAAAAATTTCTTCACCGAAAGGGTTGTCAAGCCTTGGAACGGGCTGCCCAGGGAAGTGGTTGAGTCACCATCCCTGGAGGTATTTAAAAGATGAGTACACGTAGGGCTTAGGGACATGGTTTAGTAGTAACTTGGCAGTGCTAGGTTAAAAGTTGGACTTGATGGTCCCTTCCAACCATAACATTACTATGACTGGGAAACTATGAGCCGAATTCACTCGCTTCTCAGCTAAAGCCCACGGATTAACTCAGTTTGAAGAACAGAACCAGCCCAGACCAATTTTACATTCAGTTCTGCTCAGTGCCAATTGACTATTCACTGGAAATATTTATTCAGCAGTCGTTTGCACGGCTGGGAAGATGGTGCCCCAGTGCTTTCTCCTCACTGGTGGTGGTTCTCCAACTCTCATCCAGAAGTTTGGGTTGTGCTCATTAGACAGACTGAAGCTCCCTCCTTGCACATCGCCTGCATTAGAAGGTCTCCAGTGAACAATTTGAACTTCAGAGGAACTGGTGGATTTATTCCTGTGGCCAAATCTTTTTATTCTTGATATGCTTAATGCTGTCTGCAAAACTGAGTTATTAGCATGCAGCATTCCCCCATGAGTGCCATTTCACACAGCAGATGTGTATGTAGGAAACCGCAAGACAGATGCGGTAGCTGCCTGGGGTCATGCAAGAAAGACTATAAAATAAATGTGTCAAATCACACAATAGTTTGGAGAAGGCGGCTGAGCTCCGAGTTTTCTGCTGGCAGGTATTTAAAACCAAAAAACAAACTCCACCTTTATTGAAATGAAGTTCTGTGGCAGACAAAAACTGCTTTACGCATATATTTGGGTAATAAATGGAGCATTCATGTCAGTATTGAATGAAATCACATCTCTGCTTTGTCACGGGGCTTGATATTGCAAAAATAAGGGGATTCCTTCTTTAACCCACTGCTCTCACTGGTGGAGTAAAGAGTTGAGCACCCCACTACTCCACTGTCGTATGCAGGAAGGTCAAGGCAGACAGTTAAATGTGAAATCCTCCAACTGAGATGGAGAATCCTTTAGATGGATTAGGAAGGGATCAGCGTGATGAGCCCATCTTTCTTCCTAGTATTGCAGCTGCACCCTTTCAGTAGACACTACTGTGTATATACCTCAACCAACCATCACTGGGGAGGTTTCCTAGGTTAGAGTCACTAAACACTTGCTAAAAAAGGAGAAACAGATCTTTGATTTGGGGCAAGACAGCCTCTAAAAAAACTCCACCATCCTTGCACCAGTTATAGACTTGGGATCCACAGGATTCAGATACTCTGAAGAAAGCATGTTTCCGAGGGCTAAACATCCCCAAACAGCTTTGAAATCAACAGGATATGACTTTAGAGAGAGGTTCACACCTTCATCAAGTCTCAGCCAAACCAGTGTCATCCTCCTCTGGATCACTCAAGGGCTGTACTCCTCAGACATCATGCAGACAACTTCATTGAACTGGATTGTGAATAACACAAGCACCTTGACCATCTCCAGATTCTCAGCTGATATTAGAGCTATGCAATCCAGGTGTCTAAAAGCTTTGGTCATGCTCCCTGTAGAGCAAAAGGACTCCTGTCCTACTTTTCTCTCACTTTAACATAAAAATTCCCAGGAATTTCTTCCACCAAGCTGCCTCCCAGAAAGCATTCAAAAGCAACAAAGGAAGTTCTGCTCTCTCAGTCAACAAACTTAGAGCAAAAGGATCTGCAAAAGCAACAAATCAGGTCAGAAACAAACCCACTCTGAAGACTGCACAAGTATCCCTTTCATCGCTGTCATCTCACACCTATTCCTCAGAGCCCCTCCTCACAGTCACCTCTCTCCAGCACAGAGATCACAGAATGGTTTGGGTTGGAAGGGACCTGAAAGATCATCCAGTTCCACCCACCTGCCATGGGCAGGGACAGATGCCACCAGACCAGGTTGCTCAAAGTCCCATCCAACCCGGTCTTGAATGCCTCCAGGGATGGGGCAACCACAGCTTCTCTGGGCAACCTGGGCCAGGGTCTCACCACCCTCACACCAAAGAATTTCTTCCTAATATCTAATCTAAATCTCCCCTTTTTCAGTGTGAAATCGATTCCCCTCGTCCTACTGCTCCCATTCCTGATAAAAGAATCCCTCCCCATCTCTCCTGTAGCCCCTTTAGGGACTGGAAGGAGATGTAAGGTCCCCCCGGAGCCTTCTCCTCTCCAGGCTGAGATGCTGGAAAGCAAGTCTCATCACCACATCATTTCCCCACCCATCAAGAGAAATTAGACAAGCTATTCTTGGGGTGGGGCAATAAATCCGGAACGCAGCCGCACACCAGAAACAAAACAAGGTAGTGCCAAATGGGATAAACCAGCCCATAAAAGCAATTGCACCACAGATGCTATTGAGCTTACTAAACTGCTTCTAAATTATTAGGTTTGGCCTGCTATAGCACGCCTGCCTGCCTTGAGCAACAACCTATGGGTTTATAGGATTATAAATTACATTCAACAAGTCTAGCAGGGTACAAATTAAAAATCTGCTTTGGAAGCATAATTACCATAATGCCATAAATAGTGATGCATGGCACCTCCCTTCTTTTATTCTTTATTACACTTTGGATTCACTTTAATTTTATGATAAAAATTCTGTAGCAGGAGCATCTGTCTCCAACAGCATCATTTTAACCAAAGCATCTTTCTGTACTGGCTAAGAAAATACGCCCCAAACCAGAACCTTTACTCACATATGCAGGGAAACATACAGACAGAACAAGAGGGAACAGCTTCAAGCTCCAACAGGGGAGGTTTAGACTGAACATTAGGAAGGAATTTTTCACAGAAAGAGTGGTCAGGCATTGGAATAGGCTGCCCAGGGAGTTTGTTCAGTCACCATCCCTCGATGTGTTTAAGGGACATTTAGATGAGGTACTGAGGGATATGGTGTAGGGGAGGACTTTGTAGAGTAGGGTAGATGGTTGGACTCGATGATCCCAAGGGTCTCTTCCAACCTGAATGATTCTATAATTCTATGATACAGAAGCAGGAGATCCACTCTGCATGACGATTAATAAGAAGCAATGATAGCTCTGATTGAGATCCAGGGAATGTATCTCCACCAACCCATTTAGCTGGTTGATGGAGAAGACAAGGAGAGATACTTCTCCAAACAGCAGTTCAGGAGGGTAGCCAGATTTCACTGAAACACACCAACTTCCCTTGCTACAACACAGCCCAAGTCGATTTAGTTAAATCAAGAAAAACAGATTTTGCCTTAGCAGATCCTGCTTTATTCTGGGCTCTTTGAAGCTCTGCCTCAATGTCTCTATTCTGGGCTCTTTGAAGCTCTGTCTCTGTCTGGGCTCTGTCTCAATGGGCTGGGCCAGCACAAGGAGGTGCTGGAAGTTGCATAGATGTCCTGTTTGATTACAGTGAGATGTCTAATGGGTCAAAAAATTATATGGAAGGGAAAGACAAGCCAGGCGGGGCAAACCTACTGTAGTTTCCACCCTCTTCTCCCCCAGAGCTACACCAGCGTCTGTCAAGATGTTCAGATGTTCCTGCAGGCCGTAGGATTTCCATTTCCCCTTCCGTATCTTTTGTGGTGGACACTCAATGTGGTGTCTACATCTTCCCACAGTCCTGATTGTGGTTTATGTTCGGCAAACGTTGAGGCTGTTTGACCACCCAGAGCACACTGCAGCTTCCAAACTGCTGGTTTGCACCAGCCTTGCTCCTCAGCTGAGGTCCATCCAGCCACCGCGGCCAGGGACACAGAAATGTGAAAACCACAGGCCTGTAGATGTGGGTTTGGAAGCTTTTCATTATGCTCATAGTTTGCTGACCAGAACATGACAAGCGCACAAGAAAAGCTGCCTTTTAGCCTCAAAAGTATACATGGTAGAGAATAATAATAATAAAAAAAAATATTAATAAAAGCAACTGTAACAGCTAGAGGGACTCCCCAGCATCTAGAAATTCCTCCCAAAAGTTGTCCTTTGGGGCAGAGACACAGCTTTATTTGTCTTCTGAGGACATAGGACAATGTTTGAACACAGGGCAGACATGGGGAGGAGATTTACTGCTTGCTTTGTCCCTGCCCCAGCCAGCTCTCTACCTTCCATCAGCCCAGTAATTTTATAAGACCTCCCCAAGAATACAGTTTATCTAATTTCCCACCACCCCGGGGTGCCTGCTCTAGCCCAGTTTTCTTCTCTTGAGCCATAGGGTTTTTTTAGCATGACATATTCAAAGAAAACAATTCAGCCTTTTCCAAGGATGAATCCTCACCAGATGCTCCAGAGGGAAAGTCACAGAAAGGCCAAATGGAAATCCATAGATCAGTATCAAGGTTCAAATAGCAGCCAATATGTAATAAGAGCATCTTAAAAACAACTGTATTGAACATCCCTGTACATGGAGCGAGGCAAGGGAAAACCACCATGCCAATAAAACACTGAACTATGATCTCCTCCAGTGGGGCAGACCGGCCTGGAGCAATATCTTAATGATTTTTTTTTTTTCTTGAACCACGTGCAAGTCCTAGATGTGTGAACTCTCCTTGCATTCTGTAGAAGACCTTAGCTTTTCTTTCCCTGTTTTGTGGGTATGTGAAAGGAGATCACACCTGCCTCCAGCCACAAAGAAGCAATGCCGCTCCACAGCCAAGAAAAAGGTGGTGCCTGCAGCAAGAAAGTCCAGCAAACCTCCCAAAAATGTAACCTGCCCACTTTGCACATCGTTTTTCCTCATCCACAAGTGGGAAGGACCACATACTGCAAGGATTCATTCCCAGCCAGAAAAATTGCTTTTTCTGTAATGAGGGCGGTAAGCAGAGCAAGCCCAGCTTTGCCACTAAGGAAAAAGGAAGAACGTGAGATCATAGAATGCTTAGAGTTGGAAGGGACCTTAAAGACCATCTAGTTCCAACCTCCTGCCTGGGCAGGGACACCCCCCACCAAGCCCCCTCCAACCTGGCCTTGAACCCCTCCGGGGATGGGGCAGCCACAGCTTCTCGGGGCAACCTGGGCCAGGCTCTCACCACCCTCACAGCAAGAATTTCTTTCTAGATCAAGGGAGGAGGAATAAAATAGTACAACTAATTCATAGAAATATACCCCATTTTCCCTAAAAACCAACACCAGGAAAGCTCATCCAGAAGAACCATAACAAGCAACAACTTGACTCAACCAAGCAGGTCTCTGCTGCATCCGTGTTTTATTTTTGTCCCTACCTGCAGTTCAGAAACAGGGAAATAGGAGGTTAAATCTTGAATCTTTCAGAAGCCCACAACTTGGACATCTCTTTGCTGGTAAAAGACACAATACTGTTTGTGAACCCTGAAAAGAATTAAAAATATTTGCTTTTTGCATCAAGCCCATCGCAGGATGCCTGTGGTTATTTGGCTCCAAGACAACAGCAGCAGGTACATTTCTTAGGCACAAGCAGTTGCATCAAAATAACCCAACCTATCACATTTTCCCCACAAGCCTTCTCAATTACCTCTACAGGAAAAAAAAAATAACATTTTCAAGAAGAGACTGATCTGGATAATTTGGTTTTCAATATTCCCAAAGCCTTCGGAAAGATACACACTGGCCCTGAAGTTGCCTTTCAAGCTCAGAGCCCGCAAAAGTAAAGTCTCTATTCACAGACAGCAAATCGATCCTGACACCCTCTCTAGACCTCTGAGAAAATTAAAATCATTTTTAAAACCCCAGCAAACTCTGACATCTGGAATTTGACTGCAACGGGACCCCAAAGAGGATAAATAGCTGCAATTTTGCAGACAGGAATGACAGAGCGCGCAGCTATGGAGGAGTCCTTCCCTACCATTTAAAATAATTAGATTCATATGTATATAACCCTCCTCCCACCGAATTATGTGAAAGCAAATCTGCTGTAGAAAGCTGTAAGGAATAGAAAGCAGTAGCCAAACACACAAGAAGCACATGAATTATTTCACAGGCTTTCATCATCGGTGTTAGTGTCCTTACATAGTAAATATGGCTTAATAATAGAGCTGAAGCCCTCCTGAAGCAAGATTTCGGGAAGCCAAGAAAAACAAACCATAATCCTATTTCAAGCCAGTGCTATGATCATAGAGAAAAGTGTTTAAACAAAGCTCAAGATGTTGATACATGAATTACGAAGCTCAAAGCCTCTTTTTTACCAATTCAGAAAACTCACAAAAAGAATTTCATCACAACCCCACAAGCAAGTCAACAGTCCAAAAATCTGGCAGTAAGTTTGTTTTCTCCAAAGCATGTCCATATATTTATTTTTTCTCCATTTACTAATTCTTTCCTGCTCATCTTTTGTCTCTGACCACCCAGGTAAGAGAGGGTAAGCCCTCAGTTTTGGAATGGGTTGACCCCTTCTTTATATACAGTGCTCTCCAGGAGGGTGGACATCAGCCAGTCTCTCAACACTATGCAAAGAGCCCCAAAAAGGCAAATTCTGTTTCTAAGGAAATAGAAATTCTTAAAATAAATAAAAAAAAAAAAACCAAATTCAGAAGTAGCATAGGGAAAAATAAACCTCCAAGTTCCCAAGACCCTTTTTCAAAGCGGGCATTTCCTAGAACCCCACAGTAAAGCATCTTTTGCACTTTCTTTTCTTTACTTTTCCAGAAAGTTGCCAGAATAACCGCTATTCCACAAAATATGCAAAAAAGGCAAGAAGAATAGATAGCTACTTTATCATGATGAATTCTCGTCTTAACATTTCTCTCCACCAACTCTCAAAATCCAAATATATCTGGATATTTAGCTGCATGTTTCCACCTTGCTCTGGGGAGGGAGTGGACAGAGCACAGGATGCAACACAAGAATTCATTTTCGATTAGAAGATAAAAAAAACTCACCAGCACTTTGCATTTTGAACAGCCACATCCAAAGTTAAGAGGCTTACAAGCCATTTCTGGACTTTACCTAATGTACTCAATTTTGACCCATCACAGAATAAAACAGCTCTATTTGAGACTAAAATGCAGCGCAGTGATTTGCACTTACAGGTGCATTTACACCAGCCACCCTAATGCCTTTGTTAAACTACCATGACCCCTATTTCAAAATGGAAAGGATTTTGGTCTTCATCAGATGGGAAATGATTAAATTATTCTTTGCAACTCTTTAATGCCCTGACTCAGAAGGCTGCCTGATTATTTTAAGTGCACCAGCACTACTTAAATTATTTTAGGTGCTCCAGGAGGCTGCACCCAGCTGGTCGCATGCCAATCCACCCAGCAGCTGCAGCACTGGGAGCATGACAACAAGGCAAGAGCACTCCTTTCATTTGAAGGTCACCTCTGTTTTGCCAGGTGTCTTTGGACCACCCCAGTTTGGCCCATCATCAAGGTGGGCTGCACACAAGCGCTTCCACTGAATACATGGCACCAACCAGAGGCAGGTGCATTTGCACCTGGGCTTTTAAACAAAAAAACATTGGCACACCTCTATCTTCTTGTCCTCCAGACATCTAGCCCCAGTCTGCAACACGTCATTTGCCCAGCCCAACCTGACACATGGTTCATCATAGCATGGTTTGGGTTGGAAGGGATCTTAAAGATCATCCAGTTCCACCCACCTGCCATGGGCAGGGACACCTCCCACTAGATCACGTTGCTTAAAGTCCCATCCAACCTGGCCTTGAATCCTCCAGGGATGGGGCAGCCACAGCTTCTCTGGGCAACCTGGGCCAGGGTCTCACCACCCTCACACCAAAGAGCTTCTCATCTCAATCTCCCTTCTTCCAGTTTGAAACCATTCCCCCTCATCCTATTGATCAAGAGTCCCTCCCCAGCTTTCCTGTAGCCCCTTTACAGACTAGAAGGGGCTCTAAGGTCTCCCCAGATCCTTCCCTTCTCCAGGAGGAACAAACCCAACTCTCTCAGCCTGTCCTCCCAGGAGAGGTGCTCCAGTCCTCTGATCATCTTCATGGAGGGCCACTGGACTCATTCCAACAGGTCCATGTCCTTCTCCAGCTGATGACTGTAACTGGTATCTCATTAAGATAAGCCATATACAAAAAGCAACAATTCTACAAACATGATAAAAATCCTGGTAAATTCAGGCTATTTGCCTCTTAATGTTTGTCCCTGACACTGAGACCAGGACTTTTGACTTTTTCCCCTAACATGGGAATCCCATTTACTCATATCTAGCCAAGAAATCACAAGACTTTTTTTTTTTTTTAATAAGGTTATGCTCAAAGACCACATCTTTCTCCCCAGACAACCAGGAGCAGGGGTGGGGAAAGAAGACCTAAATAAGGGCTTTTTTTAAAGCTGTGTATTAATGCAGCTTTCACTTGGCATCTCTTCCAAGAGAAGTTTTACCCCATAGCACAGGATTGGGAACAGTGGGAGCTGATTTTATATATGGAAGTGAAACCATCATCCAAACCCATAGAAGCAGCAACCTACACCTACACAACAGAATCCTAACACCCTCTTAATGTTCTCCTGAAGACAACAGGAGCCATGGGTTATCTTAAATTAGGATGTAATTAATCACAGAATGCTATGGGGCTGGAAGGGACCTCTGGAGATCTTCTAGTCCAACCCCACTGCCAGAGCAGATCATCCTAGAGCAGGTTGCACAGGAACATGTCCAGGTGGGTTTTGAACGTCTCCAGAGAAGGAGACTCCACCACCTCCTTGGGCAGCCTGTTCCAGGGCTGTGCCACCCTCAAAGTAAAGAAGTTCCTTCTCACGTTTAGGTGGAACTTCTTACATTCAAGTTTGTGTCGATTACCTCTTGTCCTGTCCCTGGGCACCACTGAAAAAAAGACTGGCCCCATCCTCCTGACAGCCACCAATTTATAGGTGTTGATCAGATCCCCCCTCAGCCTTCTCCAAACTAAAAAGACCCAAGTCCCTCAGCCTTTAGGGACTTTGGGGAACGCCCAACGTCATGGTGGTATCAGGATCTAATTTTAGCACCAGTCCTTGAAAACAGTGCAATCTCACGCCATGCTAGGGTGAAAAACTTCTGTTCCCCAATCTCCAATCTGGTATCAGAGTACATTTCATGTCTTATAGCAGAGGTCATTGTCATGGCCAACTAAGCCTAGATCAAATAATCTACACATGCTACTTCTCTTTAGCCAAATGGTCTTGGAAGGGTTGGAAACTTGGAAGGGTTGAGTGATTCTTCACTGCTCAACTCATCTGAAAAAAGAATTTATTGCTGTCTTGTCTTTTAAGAGGCTAATAGAGAAGACAGCCCGTACCAGATCAAAAACTTGCCCCCATAACCTTTGTAGCAGACATCACTGACATCTAATGAAGGACAGCAAGGCAAGGTCCACAGGGAGCAATAAGCTACTTAATAGTGCTGCTCAGCTGAGACAGCCTAGCAGAAGTGTGTACATAGTGTAAAGCCAAAAAAGCACCAGGAACCTTCGTACCATGCCTTCTTCACACACAACACACATGTCAGTGTTCCCATTGCTCCAGACTTTGCTAACCCCAAACCACTCCATTAAAAAAGCTGCAAAGCAAATCAACCAGGCAGAACACAGAAGTGTTTTTGCAGAATGAGACAGCACCTAACAGCAGCAAAATCAATATATTATATATTTTAGAATTTTGCCTTCAATAAATCCATAAGGGTAAAAAAAGGGAGCCTTTTATCTTGCATATTTTTACTTCAAGGGTTTCTCACAGGCCTGGCAGATCAGCTCCTGTGCACTCAAAGGGTGACACTAGATACATCAACCTTGGAGCCATGGGAAAAGCAGGAATTGTCAGAACTAACACCGAAGGGTGTGAAAGCTGCGCTTCCAAAAGCCTTGGCCTCCCATCAGTTAAGAAACTCTGGAGAAGCTGGTCTGTAAAGGTTTTAGGACTTCTCATCTCATTCATGCTTTCCTCCCGAGTATAGAGACTACAAAAAAGGAGAAGTTCAGTAAAGAAAGAGGAAGGAAAGAGGGGAAAAGTTAAAAAAGCAGACTCTATATTCATCCCCTTACAACTGAAATAGGGGCAGGCTGGATGTGTAGACATAAGTACGCACTGAGGCACATCAAGATGCTGTGGAAAAGCAGGAGGTATGTCCCCCCTTTGCAGAAAAGAGTGGTGGCAAAACCAAGAGCTAAGGACAGGACCCCACATGCCAGCGCAGGGCAGCCAACAGCAGCGTTTTCAGGATGCTCGTTGGCCCTTCTCCAGAAAAGCCAGAGCTTTAAGCTACCAAAACATATGTCAGTCAACACGTTACCGAGCATAAATAAGCCCATTTGGCAGAAGACATGGGATAGGCAGGGCCAGGATGTAGGGAACAGCCCACAATAGAGCTTGTTTAAGGCTGGGATTTTGAAGCCAGCCAGCATGGGCTGGGTCAACACTTGATCCCTGTTCACATAAAAGGCTGGAAAAGAACACAGCTTTTACCCAGATGTTATTGTGCACCAGCCCAAGAGATAGAGCTTGCACAGTTGCATGCCAAGATCATGTTATCCTAGGACAGAAACTCTAGTATTGCCCATCCAGCCCCACGTCGAAAGTGAACACCACAGAATCTGACAGGCAAATGAAGAAATTCAGTTTTTCCTCTTGCACACGTGGTTGCAGAGTTATCATCATCACAGCAAAAAGCAGCAGCTTTAGGTTAAAATAAACCAACCAGTGCATTTCCAGAGCTGGTTTTGCAACACCATCCATCCCTGAGGACTCCACTCTGAGGCTCCAAAGTTCTCCAAAACCCAACATTCTTCCTTTATAAAGGAGATTTGGCCAGAAAAGCTGTGGCTTCCCCATCCCTGGAGGTGTTCAAGAAAAGGCTGGATGGGGCGTTGAGCAACCTGGTCTAGTGGGAGGTGTCCCTGCCCATGGCAGGGGGGTTGGAACTCAATGATCTTTAAGGTCCCTTCCAATATGAAACATTCTATGATTCTGTGAACGATTCCCAGCTAGCTCCTGGGGAAGGGGACATCATGCAATGCTCTCATTTTCACACGCTAAGCCAGACCCTGGGCTCTCCATCCAGGCATGTGGCCCCAGCCTCCTCCATGGACAGGGACACACACCTCAGACATCCAAGAAATAGGCGACACACTATAATTCCTCTATATGTGTTCATGAACAACCATATGGTGCACAAGACTGTAGATACTCCAGGCAATCTCAAACCAGACCTACCTCTCGTAACCCTCCAAACAGTCCTAGCAGCCCATAAACCAGCCTGAACCACAGGGTGCTTGTAGGAGGAGATATCAGAGAAACCTGCCAAGATCAAGATCTCCATTACAAAGGCATCATTTTTCCCATCCTTCAAAAGATACCAGTTTCTCACCCAGGAGCAAACTTTCCAGAGATAACTGGATAGCATTTAATACATCTGCTGATCTTGCATCTTGAAGGCCTCCTCCACCCACAGGAGAGACATGATTTTGAAGACCATCACCGACAACTTTTTCCATTCAGCTCCCTGTCTACAGTCCTCCCCCTGATCCTGAATCCCTCTCCTTTTCAAAGATTTCCTTAAATGCACTGTTTTGCCACCACTCTCTATAGTGTCATCCATTCCAGCATAGAGAAGAGGTGATTTTAAAAGGTCCAACTGACATTTGTAAAACTAACTCGATACTCTGCTCTGCCGGGTGGTCAGCCCTGATTTTACAAGCTTTTTATTCCCTGTGCAAGCACTTCAACACACAAGACCTTGCTCCCCCTTCCCCTTTGAAACCTCCAAGGCTCTTTTTGGCAAGCACAGCCACCCAAACGTGCCAGATCAGATCACGGGTGACATGGGACACCCCCTGCCCTTGACCTCTCTGCCCCCAGCAATGGATCAGTTCACTCTCACATCTCGCCTGCGTGGGAAGCAAGAGCAGTTCTCAACTGACAGTCACACATTTAGCAGGAGGAAAAAGGGGAATTTCCTCTGTGGGCGCTGGTTTGGGGGTGGTATCACAAGGAGGGACGCGCTCATCTTTTGATATCCCTGCTATAATTAAATTTGGGCACAAGCAGCAGCTGCACCGACAAGGCTGGAAGTGATGGGGGTGGTGATAGTCACTCTATAATACAACAGCTGGACTCGTCGCTACCCCAGGGTCATGAAACAGCCCCAATTTGGCACAGCTGACCCTAACTCCTTGCCAAACATCCAGCTGGCCAAAAACTGCCCACCCTACATTTTCTGCAACAGAAAAATACTTCCCCCATCAGGAAACCCCCAACCTCTGTGCCCTCCAGCTTCATTTGGGCAAGAGCTCAGGATTTCTAATATCTATAAATTTAACACTGCATTAATCCCTTCAATTCACTTGCACCCCTCGAGCTGTATTTGCTAAATCTCGGCTTTCCTCTTTTTTATGGTGTTATCATCTCCCTTCAGCACGGAGAAATACTGCAGAGCAGTAGAGGGGGGGGAAACTGGAGCTGCAGAGCTCAGGTAGTTTTTAACTTGCTCCAAAGAGGACACAAACATACAGAGAAGAAAAAACGACAGTCTGGGTCCTCTTTTAATGGTTGGCATGAAAAAATATCACTGGGCACTGTTTATCCACCATCAAACGTGTGATGTGTGGAGCTTGGCTCCTCCCAGAGCCACCAGCCCATTTCTCCCTTGCAGTAAAAATTCCCCCAAAAAGTAACAGACTTTGTTAATCCTCTCTTTTTAAAAATCTCTGATGCTGGGAAATCATAATTATTTTTTTCCTTCCCCATCTTCCCTGGTTGGCTGGAAGAAACAGGGTTTTGAGCAACTCCCTGCTCTATAATTCACTGGATACACTCTTTTTTTCTCTAGGAATTTCCACCCATTTTTAACACCTACTGCCCAGCAGCATCTGAGCAAGTTGGTCCTGAAAAAGTTGCTCACACACTTTAAGGAAAAAAAAGGTAGAAAAATAGGAATAGCACTGCCCAGCAGAAGGAACACTCTGCCTGTTTCCAAGAAGTGCCATGAATGTCACCTACCTCTTCTCTTTACAGAGAAAGCAAGGGAAAAACAATCTCTTTCTTAGTCTGGTGTTGTCTTAAAATCAGCATCATCAGGAACAAAAGTACAAGAACTCATTGTCCCCAGCGAGCTCTGCTGTAAATGAGATATCTGAGTTAAAAGGAGTTTTCATTTGAGCATCCTGATGTTACTCGCATTGCAGCTCTCAGGAGGGAGATTTTGGCTATTTCTCTTCTTGCAAGCAAAAAAAAAATAAAATAAAAGGAGATCACAGAAAGAGGGAGAAAAACAGTATGGGGAAGATGGGAGGGTAAAAAGTGTGCGCTAATTAAATAGAAAAAAGCAACATGTGTAATTTTACTGCCAAGGGAAAAAAAAAAAAAAAAAAAAGAGTTTACTTAGGGCAACATTAGATGTTGAACAAACCCGTGTTGCTGGAAGCACTGCAGAAATGGAGAAGCTGGAGCCTTTTCCCCCCCCCATCTATTGCCTCTTCTGACCTCAAATCCTCTGGAGCCTTCAAAGGGATTGTTCCCAGCAGGGATAACGTCCCCCAATCCATGGCCATCCCTCCAGAAGACTCCAAGCATCAGCACCAGGGCTGGGAGATCATCTTCCCTGGACCACATTCACCCTCCCAGCTTTCTGAAGGAGGAAAGTCCAGAAACTGCTTCAAACAACATTACAGTGTATCTTTGCTTTTTGTTTGCTTTACTAAGCACTTACATTCAGCATTACAAGACACCTCTGTAAAAACACTTCAATCAGCGGTAACGATTATAATGGGGGCTTTAGCAGTCATTTCAGCCTCTTCTAGCTCTCTAATAGCTTTAAACATTGGTTGCAAGTGTTGAAAAATCTCAAGTTTAATTTGTTTTCCAGCCACAGAGGCACTGGACTAATAAGATGTTGAGTGCTGGCCCCTCATAAAGCAGTTTTAGCACCAACTGCTCATAAACCAGTTAATGTGCAAACACCGGCAGATGTTTCCAAAACTCCCCCTCTGGTATGACATCCAGTATTGCCAATGGGAGTCATTTATAAAGCAAAAATAGAGCAACATCCTTAAGAGCAGTATCTTAAAGGTAAGATGACTATTCTTATTTGCAGACAAGTCAGAGGGAGTGAAGGCAGAGGAAGACAGGTCTCCATCTCCAAAGACGTCCCATCATGTTTTAAAAGACAGCCCTCAAGAAGCAGGAGGGGTACAAGTCAGGTACCCCTGAGAACAAAACAGGTCCAAGAGCATCTCACACACAGCAGAGAAATGAATCATAGAACGGTTTGAGTTGGAAGGGACCTTAAAGATCATCTAGGTCCAACCTCCCTGCCCTGGGCAGGGACACCTCCCACCAGAGCAGGTTGCTCCGAGCCCTATCCAACCTGACCTTGAACCCCTCCTGGGATGGGGCAGCCACAGCTTCTCAGGGCAACCCGTTCCAGTGTCTCACCACCTTCACAGCAAAAGATTTCTTCTTGAGATCTCATCTCAGTCTCCCCTACACCATATCCCCCAGCACCTCATCTAAACAACTCTTAAACACATCCAGGGATGGTGACTCAACCACCTCCCTGGGCAGCCTGTTCCAGTCTCTGGCCACTCTCTCTGTGAAGAACTGTTTCCTCATGTCCTGTCTAAACCTACCCTGTTGCAGCTTGAAGCCATTCCCTCCTGTTCTATCGCTAATTACCCGTGAGAAGAGACCAGCAGATGCATTTTGATGCAGAAGCCCCGCTGGCCACACTTCTTTTGATGCAGAAGCCCCGAAAGGTCACAGAAAAGTAACCAGCAATTTGCTCCAGCATCTACTGTGGGGTTGCTGCAAACCACATCACCCTGACGCCTGCAGTGACAGATTGCCACCATCCATCAGGTTTTATACTCTCAGCCAGCATCATTCTGAAGGCAGTTGGGCAGGAGCATTTCTAGCCTACACCCAGACTTGAGGTGAAGCCATCCATCACTGCTGGCAGCCTCGGAGGCAAACACATTCCCCTGGGGAAGCTGGTGTGCCCGGCTCCCTTCTTCCACGCTGACAGCAGCACTTCCAACCGCATGTAATGACAGGCTGGAGAACAAGCAATAATGGATAAGGAAAATAATTCAGCAGCACAGGGAGTGAATTATCTCATGAATCACTCCTAGACAGGGAGGGCGGAGAACTCTGCTAAACCTTAACCCTGTTGCAAAACATAATTGTTTAGCTCCAGTTGCCATCTCACTTAATACCTTAAAACACCCTGACAGGTCAATACAGCCAGGGACTGAAACGTGTCGAGCATCAGCACAGACGAGTGTTCCCTCTTGCCATGATCCAACACACAGATCCCATTAACAATGGTCCAAGATTAAAAAGAGAACATCCTCCCAGCTTGTTCCACAATGAAATTGCTGAAACACAAGGAGGACACGACGCTGGGAGCAAAACTGGAAAAGAAACACGCCAACCAGCTGCAGAACTGGTTAAAAACACCCAGGAAAAAGGAGATTTGAACCAGGACAAATCTGGTCCTGGAGCCTCAATCAGAGCTTCCCTCCCAGACCCTGCTCTAGCAGGCAGAGGACTGCCACAGATTTGCCATTGAAATGTTAATGAGGACGGGCTCTCACAATCAGGGACTCTGTAATTTAGACCCGAGCCCCTGCGTTTTGCCAGAGACAAGAAATATAACTACAGCATCCTGTTCTCCAAGAGTGGTGCAGACCTTTGAGTCACAGGATGCCTTTGCCTCCAGGGAGCATCTGTCTTCCAGAGCCTCAGACCAAGCCTTGAGCTTGGTACAGCCCATGCACATGACATCTTACTGCCAAACCAGAGTTTCCAACCCTACTCTTGACCTGGCAAGGCCAGGCTAGAGAAAACAAACAAACAAACAAAACATAACATATGCTTTGACCAATGTGAAAGATGGAGAGAAAAGGGAGAGAAAGGTCCTTTCTTCAGCACTCTTCCCCAGCTGTCACTGCTGAGATGTTCTCACATAGGTCTGCTTTTAAGAATCATGAGAAAGTTTGTTTCCTGGAGCAGGAAAAAAAATCTTTTCTGAATTTTTAAAGTTTCTAGGAAAGGGAGAAAGGAATAACTTTAAGTAATTTAGCCTGGCTTCTCTGCAGAGAGGTTTATCCACTGATCCCTATATACGAGAACAAAAATGCAGATTCAACCACAGAACCTCCCCAGAACCAAATGCCCCACTGAGGCATTTGGTCTCAGTGTGAAGACATAAGGCCTGAAGAATTCACAGAATCATAGAAGGGTTTGGTCTGGAAGGGATCTTTAAAGGCCATCTAGTCAAACCCTCCTGCCATGAGCAGGGACATCTTCAACTAGATCAGGTTGCTCAAAGCCCTGTCCAACCTGGCCTGGAATGTTTCCAGGGATGAGGCATCTCCTGCCTCTCTGGGCAACTGGGCTAATGTCTCACCACCCTCACAGCAAAGAAGTTCTTCCCCACATCTCAGCTCCATCTCCCCTCTTTCAGTGTCAAACCCTTCCCCCTCCTCCTAGGGCTCCCCTCCCTCATCAAGAGTCCCTCCCCAGCTTTCCTGGAGCCCCTTGAGGGACTGGAAAGGGCTTGAAGGTCTCCCCAGAGCCTTCTCTTCTCCAGGCTGAACTCCCCCAACTCTCTCAGCCTGTCCTCCCAGCAGAGGGGCTCCAGCCCTTGGAGCATCTTCCTCTGGACCCACTCCAACAGGTCCAGGACAAATTGCTCCAGGACACATCGCAGCCCTTTAGGACACTGTATCCCACACATCACACATAAGTGTCTCTATACGTCAGTGTCCTCCTGCAGCCACCCCACTCTCCAACAGCCTTTGAAGAGCCTTTGCAGCATCATTGTATTGCTGTCATGTTCAGAAATCAAAAATATCACCTCCTCTTGCCAGTCTGTATCCACCTCTACTCATTTTGTATGTGCCAGGAGGGTATTAAAACACTTTCACTGCAAGATCCCAGAAGGAAGAAGCTTATACCAATTATTTAGCTGCACACTACTGGAGGAGACAGAAAGAATCCTAATAAACTCCATTATGCTAATATCCAATGAGACAGATTCTACTTAAAATGCTAAAAAAAAAAAGCAGAGAGAAATGAATATGTATTGCCTACCAAGGGTTAGACAGGTTACATCCCTAATTTATTTTCCAACCTCACCACGAGTGACATTGCCCACAGTCAGTTACAAATTCAATCAATATTGTCTTGATATGGGCAAAAGTACTAAATATATATTTTTTTTTGGCTGATGCAACATTTTGTCCCCAAGGACACATTAACCAGCTCCACGGCACTTTTCACACGTGTATTTTCAGGGCACTGACAGTGCTAAATGCCATTTCATTGATATCTGACCAGCATTTCCCATCAGCAGATGAGGAAGAAAGATTAAATTGGCACCTCGGAAGCCAAAGACTGGTAAAACAAGGGCCAGCCCCCATCATATCCATCATTCAAGGCTTTTATTACACTAAGAAAAACCCAGAGGATAAATAGAATATTAAGGAAAGAAGCACAAACACAGCCCATGCTACCTAGAAAGATAAGATTACAAAAAAAAAAAAAAAAAACAAAACAAACATACAAAAAACCCCACAAACAACCTTAGGACCAAGCACAATTTTTATCGTTCGATGAATTCTAGTCACCTCGCACAATGAAACACAATGGAATGCACTGAATCACAGTTTATTAGCATAACACACAGCTCCACCACGCATCTCAGCTCAGAAAACAAAACAAGTAGCTCCCCGTGCCCCGAAGAATTTGGTTTATGGAGAAGGCTGAGGAATTAGCAGTAACATCTAAAGAAACACCGTGCCGTCTGGGGTGGGGATGTTCTTGGCAAACCAGGGCAAAAGTTGGTAAGGTTTTTGGTAAACATCAAAGCAAACGCACCATTATTCATTTTATTTTATTCAAAAAGACTGATCATAAGTAGCAAAAAAGAGCAGCAGCTCTTCATAGCGTTTCCAGCTTCCCCAAGCAGGAACAAGCTCGATAACAAAAACTCCTGGGTGGTTTTGTTTCATATCAATTCATTTACTTTCTGAAATATCCCTGTTTCAGTTCAACACATCCAGGCAGGAGACATGTTTCTGAGATGAATGGCACCTCTCCAGCCCAACGATCAGCTCAACATCACCACCGCTCTGCCGGGGTCAAGGAACCTGATCAAACCTAGGAGGACACATTGATTTTGGAGAGCTGGTGAGCCAGATGTGTGTGTTTTTCACATTAATGAATCCACTGTAAAGTCAACTAGTTCCTCACCTCAGGTTCCATCAGAAAAACCAAGCTGTGCAAGGCAAATTCCCTAACAATTATTTTTCTGCCCATCTGTACTGCATTGGGGAGGGGAAGGAGTGATGGATTGCTATTCAGGTGATACTAAGATACCAAATTCCAGAGCAGAAACAAGCTCTGGATCACACAGTGGCCTGGATAATAAACACTGCAAAAAGCAGCGCACAAAGAGAGATCCCAAACACAGCCAGAAAATCAAATAAGGAACTTAAGTTGAAAGGAACCACCAAATGCAAATGCCTGGCTTAACAGTATCCAGCAAGTGGCAAAAGTCCAGCACGTGGGCTGTTAGAATCATACAACTGCCTCGGTTGGAAGGGACCTTTCAGAGCATTGAGTCCAACCATCAACCCAACACTGACCCACCACCCATCAACCCACCACTAACCCATGTCCCTCAGCACCACATCTGCCCAGCTTTGAAATACCCCCAGGGATGGTGACTCCACCACTGCCCTGGGCAGCCCATTCCAAGGCTTGACAACCCTTTCCAGGAAGAAATTGCTCCTAATATCCATCCTAAACGTCCCCTGGTGCAATGTGAGAGCATTTCCTCTTGTCCCATCCCCTGTGACTTGGGAGAAGAGACCGACCCCCCCTGGCTACACCCTCCTTTCAGGGAGTTGGAGAGAGCCAGAAGGTCTCCCCTCAGCCTCCTTCTCTCCAGGCTCAACACCCCCAGCTCCCTCAGCCACTCCTCACCAGACTTGTGTTCCAGAACCCTCACCAGCTCCAGCACCTCCCAGTTCTTCCCACCTCCCAGCACTTCCACCAATTCCCCCCACTTTAGGCCAGTTTTGTGCTTCTCAGCTGCACACCACCTCTCAGCAGGACCAAGATTGGAGCAGGACCCTATTTCAAACCAGGAGGAAAAGAGATGAAGAGGAAAACCAAAAGGGGGGTAAACGTGAAGAAAAAAGAAAAAGAACACCTTGAGATTACCATTTTCTAATTCAGAACTGTTGCAAATTAAAACTTGTGAAAGCAAGAACAAGACCTACACATCAATCTATTCACTAGCTATTCTCACCAAACCTAATTAAAACCATTAAGCCTAGCTGGACACCCACTACCTAGGCACTGAGTAACTATTTAGAAGACAACTCTGAGCAGAGTTTGTCATCAATCCCCAAAAGATTCATTTTCCAGCTATCCCTTTGTCAGCCCCCCAGGTTCATCCCCATGACACTGCAATAGGTGCTGACATGAAAACACAGGTTGCTTTAATGGCATTTGCTGTCACTTCAGCCCAGGGTGGGCAGAAGGACTATTTTTATTTTATTTTTCTCAGTTGCCTTTTATAGGAAGCATCAAGCCACCTCCCATTTGGTTTAATATAATTGCAGTGGGCAGGCTGGCCCCATAACAAAAATCTCCCATCGCAAGACCAGTAATAAAGTTTGATGTGCTGGCACTTCAAGTTTTCAACAACTGCTGGTGAAAACTAACTGTAACTTCAGAAATACTTTCTTTCAAACGAATTGCCATATTCCACATTCATAAGCAGTCCAACTCAAAGAAAACAGGGAAAGCAATTCTTTACTTTTATTGAAATAATAATAAAAAACAACCCCGTATGAAACGGATAACTCTTTCCTCCAGCTGTAACTTAAACAACTGAATATATAAAATTCCTCCCAGATCTCTGCTTGAAGGCTCATACATACAAAAAGAAAACCTTTCACAGATTTATCTGCTGCCCATAAATACTGCGGTTTATTATGGAAACAGTGACAGGCTCTCGGTGAGGAGCTGATGCTAGAGCTGATGAAATTAAACCCAGCAAGAATATCCAGTGACTTATAGAGCAGGGAGTTGCTCAAAACCCTGGGCCAGCCAGCCAGGGAAGATGAGGAAGGAAAAAAATAATGACTATTTCCCAGGTTGGCTGGAAGTTTTAAAGGGATATTTCTGAGACTTAGAGTTATATTCCAGAATCGACAACAGAGGTTTTAAAAAACAGAGGAATAATCAAGTCTGTTCCTTTTTGGGGATTTTTTACTGCAAGGGAGAAGTGGGCTGGTGGCTCTGGGAGGAGCCAAGCTCCACACATCACACGTTTGATGGTGGATAAACGGTGCCCTGTGATGTTTTTCATGCCAAGCATTACAAAGACAACCCAGACCAGTAGACACCACTCATCTCCTCCTTTCTAAATGTGTTTACGCTATCAGCCTCTTGGGAACCATTCAGCTACCAAGTTCTCCAGCATGATCCAAGCTCTGGCTGTGATTAACCAGCATTTCCATGGAAAACAGACCTATAAATACTCAGAACCTCTTGGTGCCTCTGCTTTGGTCATGCCCTGGCATCAGCCTCTCCTACTGTAGCAAAAATGTCATGACACTTTTCCTCAAGGCAACTGCCTCACACCAGACCTGCCATGAAATTCTTAAGGAATTGGGATAAATGCAACAGCAGCTTTCCCTGATGCTTGTACAACCTGGAAGAAATCCCTATATATAGTCCCAGGACATCAGAGTGTTGTGTCTTTTAGGTACAGACAGACCTGAGTTTCCTACTATAGAGCACAGGTCAAAAGGAGAACTGGTTCAGACCCAAAACCTCAACCACCTAGGCAAGTTCATCATGAAATAAACATTTTGGGTTTTATTTAACATAACTTGCATGTTGCAGCACCCACAAACTTATCCCTCTTTACCTATGCCATCTCTCTCACAACATGAAGTCCAACCATTCATGAGCAGCTCACAACTTGGGTCTAGATCAGCTGCAAGACTGCACTGACTTAGATGAGGTCACCTACACTTTGGGCCCCCAGTTCATGCTCCTGAGCCAAAAGATGCAGAGATCAGATTGAGCCATATGTGAACAAGAAGTTGGAAGAAAAAGCACTTTACTCAAGTTCAGACCCCATAAGACGTGCTCCCCAGAAGCATTATGAAGATATTTTAGCATGGCATCCCTGAGCAGAGCTAAAAACTACCTTGTGGAAGGGAAAAAAATAAAATAAAAAAAAAATCTTTAAACAGCAGAAATCCAGGAAAAATACAGCCAAGAGGTGATGATCCCGAATTAGTTTATTCTCCCATACAAGCTCTGCCCGAGTCCTAGAGTACAAGAAAGGCTCAGCGCAGCAGAACAATATCCTAGATTAAGAAGTATGTGGAAGAAGGTCCCTGGGACCTTCTCCAACCACTCATCCAATTCTCCAGTCTTCAGAGACAGCGCGCTCAAAAATTACCCAAATGCCATTTTATTACTCTAAGGCAGCAGTGCACCCAAAGCAATCTCATAGAAAATGAATGTCTTTTTCCAGTTGTAAGATACTGTCAGGTAACATCTATTAAACTGGAAAGGTTTTTCCATTCACTTTCCAGGCAAGCTGATGGACATCAGATAATTAAAATCAAAAAGTGCAACCATCTATTGTATCAGGCACATCCCTCCTCACTGTTGTTTTATTTCTGTGCCCTTCATCCACCCCTTCTCTTTCCCCAGGCTTTGTCTTGAGGTTTTACAACTCTCGAGGCATCAGGACAGCAAGTGCATATAAAAAAAGTCAAGTAGCTGTCAATAAGAAGATATTCTTGCTAAGGACATATATTTCCCATCACCTGCACCCAAATTTCAAACCTTCTCTTGCTGTGTTCTGGGTTTGTTTCTTTCTTTCAGGTTTCTTTCAGGTTTTGGGGGAGTGAGGAGAGGTTGTGTGTGTGTGTGCGGGTTTTTTTTTTTTTTGGTTGGCTTGGTTTTTTAGGTCAACAGATCTCCAGGTGTATTTTGATCAGAATTTTTTTTGAAGGCTGTCTCTTGGTCTGCTCATAATCCACTTAAAACAGGTCCTAGGCAAGTCTCAGCCCCTTTATAATCCTCCTCTTTGAAATGGAGGTAGGACAAAAGATCAATGATAATATTTATGGTAGAAGAGCACTTCTCCCCAGCCCATTCTGGGACAGACCAAAAGCTTGACCCACCATTTTGCTCCACATCACCTCTCCACTATCACATCCCCTCAAGTAGGGAAGAAATTTTTCACTATGAGGGTGGTGAGACCCTATCCCAGGTTGGCCAGAGAAGCTTTGAACAACGTGGTCTGGTGGGAGGTGTCCCTGCCCAGGGCAAGGGGGTTGAAACTCGATGACCTTTAGGGTCCCTTCCAACTCGAACCATTCTATGATTCACAGGCATCCCCCTCCAGTTACCCTGAAAGCAGTTACATACAGGTTGTACACCAGCAGAAGAGGCAGTGATGGCTTCCTGTCCTGTTACAGAAGGCCTGGGCTCCCCCTCACCTGCCTGACCTCATTTCTCTGGACAGAGATACCAGGCTGGAAAGCAAGGTCCCAATCCATTGCAAGCCCTATGAGCAAAATCACATCGCACAAAGACCCCAGTTCAGACACAAGCCAGCCTCCAATTTCTCAGGAGTTCCTCAAAGCAATTCAGGGATCGTTTTTCAGATCACAAGCCCTTTCCTATTTTATGGTATTTCTGGAACAAGCTGTTGGCACGAGGTCACTCCAGATGAGCACAGGCAGCCTCACGGAGCAATGCTACATTTTGCATTCAACCATTGCTTGCAAGAAGCCAGGAGAGAGAATTAGGGAGCAGAGAGGACAAAAAAAAGCACTCATTGCTCCTCTCAAGCTGGACCCTCATAGAGACAGGATGCCGGGCGAGACGACCTTCTGTCTGACCCATCTGGCAAGTCCTATGTGCTCACACTTTGCTCCATCAATATGTTGCCCCATCAATGCACAGGCTTTATCTATCCCACGTGGTGAGATCCAGAGGGAAAAGACACATCTGTGTCTCAAAGACACACAAAAGCCATTGAGCTGGCCAATATGCAGAATTCTTTCTCCCCTATCTTTGAGGGCAACCCAGTGACCCGAAGGTCTATAACAAGAAAGATTTAGAGCAGGGAAGACTGAAGTCTCTCTCTTTTAAGGGGAAAATCGATAAGATCAGGGTCTTCCCCAGCCTCCACATGCCCAGCTCATGTGAACAGAGACTATCTGAAACAGGGGACAGTGACATGTCAGATTTACCAGCATGAGGTTAGAGCTCGGCTTCCCAGAAACAAGGGTGCACTTGTTTCTCTATCTGCCAAACAACGGGACGCTTTGTGCAAGTCAAAGAAATCATGTATTTTTTCTAATGCTTGACATATGGAAGGGATTTACTTATTTTCCCTCTAAAGAGATTTAAATGGGTTCAGTGCACTGCCAGAGGGAAACCAAATGAAGTCACAAGCTTCAGCAGCAGCTGAGTATCCAAAGCCAGCATCCGTCTGGAGAGAAGACAGAAGCTTTGCTTGCAGGATTTATTTTATTTAATATATATTTTTTTTACCTTTCAAGGGCTAAATGTTAGGAAGGAGAGGGAAAAAAAAATAAATCAATCAATCAATATAAGTGCTGGAGTTTGCTCATCACACAACAGCTTGTTCAACGTCTTACATCCCCAGCAGCACAGATAAAATGCTCTGGAGCGTGATACAGCAGCACCGAGGCAGGTTTCACTTTGCCTTGTGCCATTTATCATTCACTCCTTGCTGAAGCAGCAGGAACCCCTGATGGCTGCAGAGAAGTGCAGTAAAACAGCTTGTTGGGACCCGGGCGCGTTGCCGGTAACTCTTGCGAACCCACCAATTCACATCGAACGCGAAGAAGAAAAGCCATGAAATGAGATCCCCTCTCCAGATATCACTCAGCTAAAAAGCTACGCCACCCCCACCCAACTCAACTTCGGGCTCCTGACCTTACTGGGGAAGGAAAACACCACGACAATGAGGCGTAGCTCACAGCGGTGTGGTTTGCTCGAGATATGTGGTGGTTTAGGTGGTTACAAACCAGGCTTGTTAAGTAAAGCCTAAAGTAAGGCGTAGCAGCATGTTCCGAATTAGAGGAACCAGGAGGCGGTTTGCTTTTCCAGGAAGACCAGCTTAGCCGAGTCAAAGAAAATGTAAAGCACAAAGAGGCAGCAGCTAGCAAGAATGAAAGAACAACCTTGCAGTGAAACCAGCAGTGTGGGAGAGCAGAAAAGCCAATACGAGCTCTTCCTCCAACATTAACCTGTGGTCCTCAGCTTGGCAACAGGGCTGACGTCAGAGTCTTGTGCAACACCAATAACAAAAAAAAAAAAAAAAAAAAAAAAAAAAAAAAAAAAAAAAAAAAAAGACAAGAAACCATCATCTCAAGCATCACAATCAAGAGAAGGGTTGGTTTCTCCTGGAAGGGATGAGAAGAGAAGCTGGGTCTCTCTCTTCTCTCTTTGCCAAGCATCCAACTGGCTTAAGCCCATTGAGATCGTTGAGTTCTTTGTCACTTTGGGAATTTCAGCCCGGCAAGAAGACTTCTGCACGAGGTGAGGTTAAAGGCACCAGGCTGGTCACATCACCCTCAGGTCAAGAGCTGTCTACCACAGCATGATCCTGCCCAGCAGCCTCAAACACCCAACTGTGGGTAGGGAGGTAAGAACAGCTCTCTTTAGAGCAGGGCCTATAAAGTGCATTCAACAACCATCCAAGGTTTATTTGATGGACATTGGTACTACTTTTTATCACCCAAAAGTAAACTTCAACTTTGCAACCCGACAGTGAGGCTTCAGGAAATTACACAAGAAAGTTAACTCAATTTTTAACAGTCAGAATATTCCAAGTTTAGGAGACTTCAAACAAGACCTTAGAAGGCCTTAGTTTTTTCTTTTTTTTTTCCATAATTGTCCCTGAAAAAGGGCCTCTTGACTGCACTAAAGTCAATTGGTTCTCAAGTGCTGGCTGACATCATCTGCAAATAAGCAATGCTGCCAAATAAAGGCTCAAAACCGCACGTCAAGGAGAACATGACAAATGATGGGTCCAGACCAGATCATCAGCTCTTCTCCTTTAACAGCTCACTGTAGAGATGGCACAAAAGAAGAGAATAATTTTCAAGGTTGAGATGAGCTACTACTACCAGTCACCAAAAAAAACCATTAAAACCTCCAGCACAGACAAGAACAGCTTTTCTCTGTACATCTCCAGCTGCTACTTATACCCTTGAAACCACACTATGGAGCTCAGCAGTAATTCTTCTGGAAGCAACCTGGAGAAAAAGGTTGAATCTGGAATGAAACAGCCTTAAATTCAAGGCCCCTTTTCAAGAAGGGCTCATAAGACAGTAAAGGTGAACAAAAATCAGCTTCACAGACAACAATGAAGAATAGTCATTATTTTACTCAGCTTTGCTAATCGTTTTTGTTAATAAGCCAACGCGTCAGCACCACAGAGGTTCCCAATTCATAAAAAACCGCAGACATTTCTGGAATCCAAGTTGAGCACCTCAGCGTGGAGGCAGTCCGGATCCCCACCCAGATCCCACAGGCAGCCAAGTCATCTCTAAAACAACAAACCAGCAGATTACCAAAATATCTTGTGACGGCTGCCAGGAAAGCCACATCTCCAGGTATCTACAAGTTCTTCTCCACTAACCACACAATGCTGTAGAGCTACCTACCAGAAACCAAACCACCCATGTGCATGGCCTCATTTTACCCACACCCCAACAACACCTTTGAAAGTATCAGAAACCTGCAAGCAGCACCACAGGACACCCAAGCACCCAAAGAAGGTGTAACTCAGACATCCGTGGGCTTTCAGGCTTTTCCACCACATTGGCAAGCCGAGGCTGCTACCACGGCGTAGCCAGCTCAAACCTTGTTTCCAGGATTATGCAGAGGACCTTACTACAGGCTAAGGATTTAACTTCATTAGTCAGTTTAATCCCATTTAAACCATTGCACAGTAACGTTTCCCTTCCTCACCCCACTAATGCCTTTGTTAAGCTGAGAATTGAATTGCAGATGGCACCTCAGGGAACAGGCCTGCCAACAGCACCACACAGCATCGTGACAGGACAGTTTGCTAGCAGACACCAGCAGGAATGAGGTGGCAGCAGCTACAGCCAAGCTCTGATGTTAATAACATCTAGTATCAAGATTTCACACATGCATACCCACCCCCTCAAGTGCACAGGCCTTTGGGTCAGGAGGCAGAGCTGGTCTGGCAGACACAGTGGGTGTTTGCTCAGTATTCATCAAGAGCAACTTGAAAGAATAACCCCCAAAACATCTTTGGAACCCATCTATGCTCCCTAGTCTTTGCTATGAGCTTTTCTGCTTCAACGAGTCTTCACTTAAAGAGGAGGAGTCTGACCTTCATCACAGGTCAGGATCGGGCCACCTGCATGCAGATTCTGGAGGGCTTATTTCCTTGGTTCCACCATGTAACCAGCACAACAGAAAGCATAGAATCATAGAATCACGGTTGGACAAGATGATCTTTAAGGTTCCTTCCAACCTAGAAGATTCTGTGAATCATCTAGGTTGGGATCATCGAGCCCATCAAAGACCCTTGGGATCATTGAGTCCAACCATCAACCCTACTCTACAAAGATCTCCCCTACACCATATCCCCCAACACCACATCTAAACTCATCCCCCAACATCACTCTTAAACTCATCCAAGGATGGTGACTCAACCACCTCCCTGGGCAGCCTATTCCAGTGTCTGACCACTCTTTCTGTGAAGAATTTCTTCCTAATGTCCAGTCTAAACCTACCCTGTTGCAGCTTGAGGCTGTTTCCTCTTGTAGGACAGCAGGAAAAATTTCTTCACTGCTAGGGTGAACAGGCTGCCCAGGAAAGTGATGGAGTCCCCATCCCTGGAGGTATTTAAAAGCCAGGCAGATGTGGTGCTGCGGGACATGGTTTAGTGGTGGTTTTGATGATCTTAAAGGTCTCTTCCAACCAAAACAATGGGGCTGGTGGGGCGGGCTGTGACTACAACACTGCTGAGACCTGAAGAAGATTCAGAGCAGGCATTGCAAGTGAAGTTCAGAAGAATATAAATGGGCACCGTTTGGCCCAGCTGCTTGTTCACACAGCTAAGAGCATAGGAGAGATCTTGCTGCCAGCTCCTCCTCATTATTACATGTCTCACAATCTTTGTTGATGCTCTTGAGCTTTAGCTGCTGAGGAGCCAGACTTTAGAGGAGACACCCAGCTTGTGTTGCAGTGGTGTTCACCCTGGACCTGCCCTTGTGTGCACAGCAGGGTGGGAGAGGGTTCAAAAATGCAATTAGATGATGCATCCTGGAAGTTTAGAAAAATACCACGGTAAACATCACTGAACTCCCAGAGTAAGGAAATTTTGCAGTCATCTCCATGTTCTCCTGGACCCAAACTGCAGGTTCCTTGAAAGCACACTGACTGACAAATTAGAAGGTCTCAAACAATGCAGTCACAATTTTAAAAGTCCATCAATCACAACACCTTTCTAGACACTGAAACTCTTTGCTTGAGCAGTAAGCTACGTGGGGAATAGGGATTTGCTTCCCAAAAACGCTTGCAACAAGCACACAAACAAGAAAAACCCTGCTCAACCACCATAGCCTTTTCCTGGGAAAGGGGGAGGACAGCACAGCCACAACCACCGGATTCCACCCCCTGAACCAGCATCGCTGCCATCACCCACACGCTGCAGGAAAGCTGCAGAGTTTCAGGTTGTGGTGAATTTTTGTTTTTTTAATTTAATGGGATGAGTTTGCAAACTATGAACAGCGATTATTTCCCCCTAGGGAAATAATGCTCTACCTGCCCCTTTAGTGCAAAACCCAACCGCGTGGCTGAAACAGCGCATCGTCTGATTCATTAATAAATGGATTGGAAACTCCAGCAAGGAAATTAATCTCAGGCTGTACCTGTTCTGGGATGATGGTGGGGTGAAGGACAGGACCAGGAACTGCGTGCAGTTCCTCTACGCACAAACTTGGCCAGGCTCCCAGAACAGGGGGCATGAATGTGAACATCTGTATTAAAAGGCAAAAAAAATACTATTATGCAAAAGCATTTCAGCTTCCAAGCCTTCCTGTTCCAGGACTTCTAACAGCCTCTCCTTCCAAATTAGGATGAACAGCTGCGATGTATTTGGCAAGGTAACCTCTGCCCTCAATTTCGAAGCTTTTTAACATCACAAAATAACACACATACGTTTTAAAAACCAAAGGGACCGTTAAATTATCTAGCGTGACTTCTGTACAAGAAAGGCCACTGAACTTCACCCACTTCCTTGAAGACTTGTGCTACAGCTAAACGTGGTTTCTAGGCACACTTTCCGAAAAACACCTGATGGTTTTCAGAGACTGAGTGTCCTAAACATTGCCTGCAGTAAAACAGGGAGAAACAGAGCCAAGTAATCCGCTTTTGTGAAGAACCGGTAGAGCCTGTTCAAGCAAAATGATGTCCATCGATGCAGATGACGGTGGCTGCTGCAGACTTCAAACCATCCCTGTAGTATTTCCAAAGGCCACAGAGGATGTGGCAGTTCAAAACAGCACATCCCACAGCAAGATGATGTGGATTTGCAAAATAGCATCAAAACCATTGAATGGCACTCAAGTTAATCCTTAATACATCCACACATCCGTAGCACGATGCAGTGACCACTCATCGTCTCCAGACATGGCAAGATCTGCCTCGTTTAGAGCTACATCCCACAAGTACCTTGCGAGGAGAGCCTGCACGTGCAGCTGCCAAGAAATTCAGCTGCCAAAAAAATAAGTCAGCTTAAAAGAAAGGAGTGCATCCAGATTTTTCAGCATAACCTTCCAAAAAAACAAAAGAAGTGCCAGTTATGAAAGTTTTCCAGGGAACCACAAAGATCTTCTATCAGGAGATTTCTTAAACCCAGGATACAACTCCTGGTCTAAGCCAGAGACCACTGAGAAGGACCGGTCTCTATGCTGGATGAGAAGAAAAGCCAATGAGTCTTTAGGTAGAGCATCTGGATTGGAAAAGTGCAAAACTAACCCATGCTAGCTGGGTTTATGCTCATGGGCAAGGTGGCAAGCAGCCAGACAGAGGAGAATTCTTAGCTGCCATCTTTCCCACATGGGTACAAAACTTTGCCCTCTTCCCAGACGCTCATTTTCAGCATCTGTAGTAAATCAGGAGAGTCCAAAGCCTCACACCTCTGCCAAGATCTGAGCAAGGCTTATTTCATGGCTCCATTAATCACAAATTCAGTCCTCCAGCAGAAGGACTTGGTTTTTACCCTGACCGGTTTTAGCCATAGGACCTTCCCACATGCAAATGGTGATCTGCAAAGGAGCATTAAAAGCAGTGTGGCCAGGAGGGAGGGCGGGGGGCAGATTCTGCCCCTCTGCTCTGGGGAGACCCCACCTGAAGAACTGCCTCCAGCTCTAGGGCCTCAGCACAGGAGAGACATGGACCTGTTGGAGCGGGGCCAGAGGAGGCCACGGAGATGCTGGGAGGGCTGGAGTCCCTCTGCTGGGAGGACAGGCTGAGAGAGTTGGGGGGGTTCAGCCTGGAGAAGAGAAAGCTCCGGGGAGACCTTGGAGCCCCTTCCAGTTCCTCAAGGGGCTCCAGGAAAGCTGGGGAGGGAACCTTGATCACGACAGGATGAGAGGTAAAAAACTGGCCCAGGTTGCCCAGAGAAGCTGTGGCTGCCCCATCCCTGGAGGGGTTTAAGGCCAGGTTAGAGGGGGCTTTGAACAACCTGGTCTGGTGGGAGGTGTCCCTGCCCAGGGCAGGGGGCTGGAACTAAGGATGATCTTAAAGGTCCCTTCCAACCTAAAAGCCTAAACCATTCTATGAGTCTATGAAGCTGTCACAGCACAGCAGTGTGCAATGGAACAGGGAACCAGAGTGTGACACAAACACTTTCACACAGCGCTGTCTCTCTGGCTTTCACCAAAGCAGTAGCATGTGTCACCCAAGGAAAATAAAAGCAGATGATACAAATGCATTGAAAGTTACATCAGCAGTGGAAAAAAATCCACAAGAGCATCCACTCCCCAGCTTACCTTGCCCTCCTCCTGACCTTCAAATCAGTTATGAGCAGCATGGAGGTAGAACTTTGAGAGGGAGGGGAGAGAAGAGAGTATTGGTGTAGGCTTTCCGTTTCCCATTATATTGACATTTCTCCCCTTTCATAAACACAGAGGATGGCAGCAGCTGTTAAAAGCAACAGCTTATTTAACTGTACTTTACTGGAAATTTACTCTTCCCTTTTATTCTCAATTCTGCATTAATTCAGTAACAGAGGGATGACGTTGAAGGACAACGTGCATCTTTAGGCAGAAAAATTAGTAGAAATAAGAAACACTGAGAAGGCTCAGCTCTGTGCCTGGCTGAAGCCTACAGCAAATATTTCAATCCCTCACTCAAGCATCCCTGTACCGAATTGTGCAGAGCTTCCAAAAAGCTCTTTAGCACAGCAGACAACTGGACAGGTTTCTCCCGGATGATGTAGGGCATGGGAGCATCTCTCCCAGTTCAAGTCTCACCTTCAATTCTCCCTTTTCACCCCCTAAACATGCTCTTCTCCCCAACATTTGGCAGCCCATCACTATTTTGAAGCCTTCTCCTCCTAAGCTTGCTCTGTTTCCCCACAGCAGCAACCTTTATATCATTTTATGCTCCACCATCTGCACAGCAGCATCTCCTACCCATCACATCTGGCAAGAACTGGGCTCTCCATCACCTCATCTTTCCTCCTCTTGGCAAAGTACCAGCACCCACACGGAACACTCAAACCCACTCACACATCTCTGGAAACTGATATACATCTCTGAGAAAGGCTACAGCTGCAGGACACCACTCTCTTGGACCATCTGCGCTCAACCCATGACTTCGCAGGAAGTTCAACCTCTTCAGCAGAGCCCTCTCCACCTTTTTTTATCCCTTCCCTGAAAGCTTCTATTCACAGCCATTTAAAATTAATGCTGAAGTGGTGCCAAGTTTAAATTGGTCTTATAAATATCTAAATCCACTGCTGAAAATAAAGAGAGGACACCAACAGGAGGCCGCTTGCAAAGCTCAGCTCATCAGCAGTCCCCAGGCAGGGCCCTGTGGGAACGCAGCCTCTTAGTGTCCATCAATATCTTGGATGATTTATTTTTGTCTTTGGGGGGGAACAGGGGACAGTGAGCTGGGATGGGGCCAAGCAGTAGTGACAAAGAGAAGGAGGCCATGTCCCAGGTGACAGGACACGTGCTAGGGAAGGCAGGAGAACCCAACTAGTCTCAAGCTTGCTAACCACCATCCCTGTCCCTCTGCACACGCTTAATAAGGGGACCTCATCACAAGGTGATCCTGCTCCTTTACATTTCCTCCACTTCATTCATTTAGTCCCACTGGTGCCAAGTTTCCTCCTCATTTGGCTAACTTTGGTGACAATTTTGGAGCCACAAGCATCCTTGATCAACTTCCATAAAGTCTATTTTCATGAGAGGCGAGGAAATTTCTTCTATTTGGGGAGAAAAAAGGAAAAAAAAAAAAAACCTTCTCCATTGGCCAACACACCCTCCCAGGGCATCCAGCCACCCAGCAAGGACACGCTGCAAAGTTATTCTCCAGTGTTTTATGCTCTGTCACAGCCCAACTGTCCTTGAATCTCTTCCAGGATACCTGAGAATTGGGGAAAGGCACTGGGAAAGCGGACTCAGTGAATCAGGAGACCGGTAAATTCAACCCCCAAAGTAAATCTTTGGAGTCCAACTGATGGGCAGCAAGGTCACACTCGCTTCCCTCTGGGTGAGAAAAATAAAGTCTCCTCTGAAAAAAAGGACACTGATTTTTCACCAGCCTTGTTGAGGTTAGAGAGAAGGCCGCAGACACCAAAATAGACCCACAAGTCAAACTTCCATGATGTTAATATCATTCCACTTCTATCATTCGCTTTCTTCCCAATTCACACTCTTACAACTCTAGACATAGGGAAAAACTAAGTATGTAAGCAACACACTGAATTAACCTGTGTTGGTGCAGGTACCAATAATGAAGTTTGCACTGGTAGGAGTACAGGTTCCCATTGCTTCTTTGGAAAAAGGAGTTATCCAATTACGTTTCAAATGGTTTAACTGGAGCACTAACAGCAACTACACAGCCAAGAGGGAAAACATATTTGTTTTGGAAAGCAAGCAATAAAACAAGCAAGCATTTTTTTTCCCCTCCCTTTTAGAAGGAATTCAGTAAATATTCTACCTGGGTGCTGTGTAAGCAGTCTTCAGCAACAGCAAAACATCCCTAATTTATCAACACTGTTTTGGTCACAAATCCAAAACATAGCACCATCCCAGCTACCACACAGAAAATTAACTCTACCCCAGGCAAAACCAGTACGGGGGACTCACTGGGACAGCCTGGAAAGGCTCTCCACAATATGGGGTGGTAGGTTAAGTGACGAGTTGATTGAGCATCCAAGTCCCATCTCTCACCAGTGCTTTTCAAACTAGTAAAGATTTTGCAAGAGTGGTTGCACGCTACGGTCTTTAGACTGGAAGGACATTGCTCTGGGAAAAGACCTGGCAAAACCCAACTGACAGAGCTTCCAGTTCTTGTTAGCAAAGCCCAGGGTTGGCTCCAAGGGACTGCAGCTCCAAAATTCCCTTTTTCCCCCTCTTAGGATCATAGAACAGTGTGGGTTAGAAGGGACCCTTTAAAGGCCACCTAGTCCAACACCCCTGCCATGAGCGGGGATGTCTTCAACTAGATCAGGTTGCTCAGAGCTCCGTCCAACCTGACCTGGAAGGTTTTCAGGGATGGGGCATCCACAGCTTCTCTGGGCAACCTGGGCCAGTGTCTCACCACCCTCAGTGTTAAACATTTCTTCCTTATATCTAGTCTGAATCTCCCCTCTTTTAGTTTAAAGCCACTACCTCTTGTCCCATCACAACAGGCCCTTTAAAAGCCTGTCCCCATCTTTCCTATAGGCCCCCTTTAAGTACTGAAAGGCTTCTTTTTCCATGTTTCCCACCTGCCTCCCTTCCCCCTCTCTCTCCAGATGCAGCTCCAGTTTGGTGCTGGCCCTCTGTAGCCCAAAACACATTTTGCAGATGCTCTGCAGTAAAAACCTTTGACACCTATAAAGCATTATAAATCATAGGGCACGTTAATCACCCAGTCTGAGCCCATAATCCCAACTCAGGCAACACAGTCAATGGGTTTTGCAGACTCCCTCCCACAGGCATTTTGCCTACATCAGGACTAAGCCAGAGATTTAGCATTAGTCAAACATCCTCACCCTGACAATGTCAGGCTCCACCAGGCAGCAAGTTATCAAACTCCCTGGCTTTCCTGGGGTTTCAAGGAGTTGGGATTTCCCATCCTTCAATTGAAGTAGGAAATGTCTTCCACAGGGAGCAAGCAGGAATTTCCAGAGGCCACAGTATCTGCAGTCAAAGGCTGACTATTTATGCTGAAGAATGGCTTTGGAGGAAAAACACAACCCAAACCAATTAAGGCTGAAACTGCATTTATTGAATAGACCATAATTCATAATGCTGTCTGGCAGACGGGCTTTTTGGTCAAGCAGTCATGACTACACCAGCTTTCTGGGCTTCTACCTCCACGGTAAGATCTAGAGGTGACCAGCAATGGTCTTCTGTAGGCTCACCTGTCTAAGCCTTGCTATGTGGCTGGTTCATCCCAGCCTTCCTAGGCGCCATCTAAGGACATGGGTCTCACCAATAAGCAGGCAAAATGCAATTTCTAAAGCTAGAAAACCTCTCTGTTCCTTGCCAGTCTACCACAGGACTCCTGTCCAGCCTAAGAGAGGTCTTGCTCTTTAATGAAGGCTAAAACATGCCATTCCCAGGTAGACCCAGCTCTTTGCAAAGCCTGGTCTGATGGCACCACGCACAGTAAATGCAATTCCTGCCTGGCTCAGTTGGCCACAAACTTGGTTTAGGGAATATATAGTGAAGGGAAAATTAGATAGAAGAGAGAAAAACCACTTTATAACAACACAATGCCCTGGATAAATTCAGTTCAGGCTTGAAGGCTGGCTACAGTCACACCTCATACAAGATCTTTGGCAGATGGCCTTGGAAAAAATTGGGAGAAATGCTGCTTTTTCACCTTCCCTACTGATAGGAAATTTCCACCACTGCTGAAATTTTGAGTGGTGTTTCAGCATTCAAACGTCACTGAGCAAGACAATATTTGAGTGGCACCCATGCTCCCAGGAGAACCACCTGCAATCCCAGACACAACGGGTCTGCACTTCTCCCTGACTCCAAAAACCCAGATTTCATGAGGGAGCAAGACCACAATCACAGGCAGCACAATTCCTGCAAGGCAGAGCAACCTCAATGGTGAGACACCAAAGGGAGCTCAGCAAAACCTGCAGCAGGAACTGGAGGCTGGGTGAGATGTCCACGTGCAGCTACGAGTATCTCAAACTCCTTCCCTGCCCAATCATCCCCCCTGTGTCACCTCACAGCCTCCCTGCAAAATGAAGAGCTCAAAGGCAGGTTTAAAGGATGTTTAAGTGATGTGTAAAGCCCTGAAAACAGGGTAGTTTTGCTTTCAATTCCAAGCATTGGGGGAAAATTCTTTTTAAAAAGGGAAAAAAATATGGTATTTAATCCAACTATTGGATTTTCCTGCATTTAGCCCATGACTCCAATGTAATTGGACACATCACTTCATGGGGATTCAGCTCACTTATGTCCAGTGTGCAGCATCCAACCTTCAATCAAAGCAGCCTGAAAGAGCCTCTTTCCATCAAAAACTCCCACGTCCTCAGGCCTACAGTCATGAACATTAACAAATCGAAACCGCATGGAAAAGGGTAAATTCGCCCATCCCCTAACAGTGGTTTTCAGCAGAGCAAGCAATTTGTGTGACCAGTGACCTTTGGCCGCCTGGGGATTAGCACTGAAGACCCAGCAAAGTCCCATCTCCAAAGCCTATAGTCACACAGATACATCACACCAACGTGGCTCGGGTCATTTGTTCAGGTCATTTAACAGCTCTTGCCACGCGGGAATTACAAGGATATTTCATTATAAAGTGAATTAATACACTTATCAGACACAGCACAGCAATCCATTATGTCAATGGATCACAGCTCCTCATTTGTCTTTCCACAAAAGGACCAAAAGAAAAAAAACAACCAAGCCATCAGAAACCTCAGTTCAAGGCCATGGGATGTTTTTAACCAGATGGACCATCTTGAATCATTCACATTTCACTTTAAGGGAATAAATTTTAACAGCAAACGCCCAATTCATTAGGAAGAGTTTGATATCTCATTTGTACTTTCTCCCAGAAACAGAGGATTAGGAGATTTGTGATGTAAAGCCACCATGTCCAAAAGGAGAGGAGTGGTGCAGCCCCTCCAATGATGCTGCTGCTTTCTCATGAGCATCTTCAGCTGCCCCATGGGCCACAACAAATGCTCTGCCTTCACCTCTCATACCACACACCAACCAGGGCATCTGTGTGAAGCATTTATTTAAATTGTAAGGGGCAATTTGGTTTACTAATCTCCATTACAGCTTCTCTCCAAATTTTTATCCTGCTAAGTGAGCACTGCTGATGTTGAAATGATGCTATGGGCAGAAAAGACAGGGAGATACATCTGGCTCTGCACATTGCTGTATTTATTTTCACCACTCTTACACATGTCCCAGAAGTCCCCATGTCTTTGCTGTGACCACAACACGCCCATGCAAGAGCAAGTATTGATAGCTCAGCAACAGCCAACGCATGCCAAAACAGCATTTATCATAGAATGGTTTGGGTTGGAAGGGACCTTTAAAGTTCATCTAGTTCCACCCCCCCTGCCGTGGGCTTAGACACCTCCCACCAGACCAGGTGGCTCCAAGCCCCCTCCAACCTGGCCTTGAACCCCTCCAGGGATGAGGCAGCCACAGCTTCTCTGGGCAACCTGCATCAGGTTGCCCAGCAAAGAATTTCTTCCTAATATCTAATTTAAGTTTCCCCTCTTTCAGTTTAAAACCATTACTCCTCATCCTACCCTATCCAACTTAAGTACCAACTATGCTGGTGTTGTCACCCTCTATAACACAGCAGCAGTATTGTGAGCAGAAATCTTGGGGGGCTGTGCTCCTGGCTGGGTTCCCTTAACTGCTCCGTGCAACCACTTGGCAGGTGGTAGGAAGGGGTAGAGAGATGCATCATCTAAAATATCTTCTGCCTTAAACACCTCTGTAGCTGGCCAATGGACTAAGAGAGCACCTTTGTATTACAGCATCATAGAATGGTTAAGGTTGCAAGGGACCTTTCAGATCATTGAGTCCAACCATCAACCCAACACTGACAAACCCACCACTGACCCATATCCCTCAGCACCATGTCTGCCCAGCTTTTAAATACCTCCAGGGATGGTGACCCCACCACTGCCCTGGGAAGCCTCTTCCAAGGCTTGACAACCCTTTCATTGCAGAATTCTTTCCCCAATATCCATCCTAAACCTCCCCTGGTGCAACTTGAGGCTGTTATATTTCTCCACCAGCTTCTATCTACTTCGTCTGTTACACAGAAAGCTTAAAGTGATTTTAGGAAGGGACTACCTTTTCATGCATGAGTGTATAATGTTCAAAACATAGTGCAGTCCTAGCCCAAGAGTAAAGCCTTGAAGTTTTTTAGTAATACAAATAAAAATATGAATCAAACGTGCTCAGCAAGTCTCACACTGCAGTATCCAAGGTGAGACATGCTGCATCAGGAAGCAATAGATCCATTGAGCCTTTTCTTCTCCAAGTACCAAAACCTGGATGATTGTCATGGAAACGCTGGCAGAGTCATAAACAACCAACGAGGAACTGAGAGAGAGAGAGAAACCTCAAGGAAAATGATCAGGGTGAACACCTCTCAATCTATAGCAGAACACCTGAGGTCATTTTTGGCTGCTGTTTTGGCAACAGCCACAACTTCCAAGTCTCAGCTCAGCTTTCCCAGCACAGGGCACAAGGCAATGGGCTGCAGCTTCCTCCCACCTCTTCCATCAGCTGCCCCTGGAAACCCTCAAACTCTGACCCCATCTCCCTCTGGACAAGCTCACTCCATTAACAGGTCAGAAACCAATGCCCTCACAGCCAACCATCTGAGCCTTTAAAGCTTCCTCCTTCAGCAGTGCTTATCTTCAAGAGCTTCAAGGCATCAACCCTATCTGCTCTCAGCCTTTCTTGTTCCCCAAGCTGAACATGGCAAGTTTGAAGTCATTGCTTTCCAAATACTTTCTAGGAAAGGCTTGGCTAAACCCCCTGATAACACGTAATGGATTTCCTGGGAAGCACAGGCAGCCTAGTCTTCTGTCTGGAAACCAAAGATAAAGGGGAAGAAAAAAAAAAAATATAAAAAAAATACAAGACCCAACTCCTCTGGCTGCTGCTGCAGTAACAACAAAATAAACATGGAGATTTCTTGAATATCAGAAACAGGAGAAATCCAGCTTTGTCCTGGCTTGTCTGGGGATCTTTAAAGGTCCTTTTTATCCCTATATCCTTCCCTAGCTTTGAGGTGTCAATCCCATATTTCTTTCCCCATCCCCTCCTCAACAGCCCAAAGCCTCTTTTCTGCACAGACAACACTTGACCATCAGTCTTCAGGTCTACTTGCCTACACAGGCTGCATACTAATTATTCATCCCCAGTTTAAGCTGTTAATTCAAGGTTGGTTTCCACTGCAACCCAAGATGAAAACTGGGGGTGGTAAAGGTCCATCCCCACAGTCTTCTTTTGGTTTGCTATGCTGTGGTTTTGGAGTTTCTCTGACCACTTAGGGACTTTCTGGTGTGTCTTAAATGGGTTTCTTTATGCAAACAGCCCACTGACATTCAGTATTACTGAGCTCACCCTCCCCAGCTACACTTTAAGGCAAGGAGATGCACACAGGGGCTTCAAGGAGGACAGGAGAACCAGCATCTGCTATATCTGAGAGGGTCAAAGAGCACAGGATGAAGGAGGGATGAGGGGCTCCAGTGAGTAATATTTCACCCACGTAATTAGTACAACGCATAAAGAAAGAACAGTTGGAGGGAGCACATCTGGCAGCTATAACAAGGAAATGCCACAAACAGAATAAAACCCCGGAGGCCCATAATGTTGGAAAAGTCACAAGGCACCTTTGTGTCTCCGAGGGGGGCTGGCCTGGCCGTTTATCACCAGGAGCTCACACATGGATCGTTTCAAGGTCTCTGAATAAAGTAGTAATGACAAAGTATCAGAAATTCTGTAAGCCATTGCTATATGAGCTAATCAATCACCTAAAAAATGGTCAGCCCTGCTCAGGGGGCACTTACAATATTACCCAGAGCCTGAATTTTCAGGCAGATGAATTCAAGTCACGGAGAACATAACTGCAACCCATATTAGCTGTGATTCCTGGTGGCATTGGCCACAGCATCACACAAGATCCTGTCCCTAGCTCCTCATCTCCAAACCAACAGGCAACAGCCGGTGCCATCAGGAAGCCCCTGAGTGAATTCACCAGTACCAGGGAGAAGTGTCCATGTTAAGATGATTCCTGGCATTCAAAATTCACCAGTGGTGGCCACCACCAAGTCATGTCTCAACAGCTTGACTTCTGTGCCTCAGTTTACCCAGTTACAGAGAAAAAACTCCCAAGCCAGCAGAGGGATTTATGCCACTTCACACACTAAATATAGGAGGGTGTGTTGATTACAGACTTTGGTATTTTTCCTGAATATTAGCAACTCCATTTATTAACACAAAAAAAAGAAACTGAGACACTAGAAGAGGCTGCCCAGAGAAGCTGTGGCTGCCCCATCCCTGAAGGTGTTCAAAGTCAGGTTGGACAGGGCTTGGAGCAACCTGGTCTGGTGGGAGGTGTCCCTGCCCATGGCAAAGGTTGGACCTCTATGACCTTTAAGGTTCAATCCAACTCTAACCATCCTATGATTTTATACTGGGAAGAGAAGGGAGGTACCTGGAAGGTGCTGAGCGAGAACTGGTTGGCCTAGGAAATTTTCAGTTCCCTCCCACTTGAGCGTGCCCATCTGCTGCAGAGGCCTCCGGTCAGGAAGGTTGAGGCACACTGCCAAGCCCTATTAAGTTTTTATTGCCCTAAATCACAGCAGCCCCAGGAAGGCGTTGATAACACTTCTTGGTATTTTCCCTGGAAAAGGTATAAAAGCCCCATTTATCAAGAGGGATGGTGAATGAAGCAACGCTCCTGGCCCAAGGTGCTGCCAAGGAGCTTGTAATATCCAGCTAATGCTGCCCTTTTATTGAGCAGGTACCAAAGAGCCTCAAACTGTGATCCATCAGCGCGTAACACAGCAGCTCCTGAACTCCACGAACTATGAAGCATCTGCTGCTGGCTTCAGAAGAGCTGACACACCACCAGGCATTGCCCCGGGCTTTGACAGCTCCTCACTGATGAGAACAGCAAGCCCAAAGACCAACAGCAACGAGGAAACATCTCTGCAGCAATTACTGAATGTTACTGTCAGAAGAGGACAAAAGAAGGAAGGGAAAGGTTGCATCAGGGACTGATAGGAACAGAGGAGCCACACACCAGGTGGGGAGAAGACAACCTGCAAGGACACATGTTCAGGGAGGGGACAACTGAAAAAAAAAAAAACAAGGTTATTTGCTTGTACATAGAAACAGAGTCTAAGTACAGCAGTGGGGAAATGGTACCCAACAGCAGTTCTAGAAGCAGGGGTTGCAGAAGTAGCTCTCCCAACACCAGAAGCTGGTGGGTACAAGCAACCAGCATTTCCAGCTCTTGCACCAGGTCCCTGTGCTGCTCCCATTAGCAACTAATGGGGATCTCTGAGAAAGAAAGGGGGCAATGCCTTGGATGCACAAAAACAAGCTTTAAAAATATCCTAGAATGGATTAGGTGGGATAGGACCTTAAAGACCATCTAGTTCTAACCCTCTGCCATGGGCAGGGACACCTCCCGCTAGACCACATTGCTCAATGCCCCATCTAGCCTGGCCTTGAACCCCTCCAGGGATGAGGCAGCCACAGCTTCTCTGGGCAACCTGGGCCAGGCTCTCACCACCCTCACAGCAAAGAATTTCTTCCTAATATCTAGTTTAAATCTCCCCTCCTTCAGTTTAAAACCATTCCCCCTCATCGTATCACTACATGCTCTTGTAAAATGTTCCTCTCCAGCTTTCCCGTACGCCTCCCCAGAGCCTTCTCTTCTCCAGGCTGAACAATCCCAACTCCCTCAGCCTGTCTTCATAGGAGAGGTGCTCCAGCCCTCTGAACATCTTCATGGCCCTTACATGAGGTTTCTGGGAAGCCCAAGGGCTTTAATCAGGCTGTGTTCATATATGCATCAGCCTTAAAAATCCATATTGAAAGATAAGAGGAATCTTTTTTGGCTGGATTCTGAACAAGTTGTTGATTCTGAACAAGTTGAGATCATCAAGTCAGATGATCTCAAAGGTCCCTTCCAATCATGAAGATTCTGAGATTCTGTGCTTTTAAGGACAACAAAACATTGTTATACCCGTAATCCAACCTGGCAACCCCATGTTTCATTGACCATCAGTCCTGACCACCTCCAAAGCTTTCAGAGAAATCCAGTCCTGAGCTTGGATATGCATCTCATTAGCTCCAGTTTCACCCTCTTTCCAGGTTCATAACAAGGATGTGATTTATTTGATGCTCAGGTTTAACACCTGTGGAATTAGAGCATTCAGAAAGCAGTGGGATTTCTGTATATACAAGATTTCATGACTAATACTGCTCCTTTCACCCACATCATCTCGGGGGAGTTTACAAGAGAAATGGGAGGAAGAAAAGAGGTTGTACAAGTACCATGAAGTGCACCATTCACAGAAAGCTCATGAAGAGCTCTCCATGTAAATGTAGATTACACTGAAGAGAAGAAAATCACAGGGATCTTGCCATTTCAGACACCCGGGATCTAAACCTGCCAATTTTGGGTTCATTCCCAGGTGATGATGGCCCTTCCTACTGTAGGTAACCAAACCAGGCACCTATCCTTGCCTCTTCTTGGCAATTTTCTGAAGCAAAAGATGGTTTTGTAAACATGGGAAGCTTCCAAAGGAAACGGGGAAGACAAGAAGAGTTCTCTGTTACAATTTGTCTGCCTCAACTCGTATGTCAGAAGGGTTCATGGTTGGGAAGTACAGTATCAACTACATCTGCTTCTAAGCCGAGAAGCCAAAGCCATTTGCAACTGGAGATAGTATTTTATCCTATTTGACAGGGAACTAAATAAGATAAAGAAAATAAAGATCCCAAAATTTTTCAGCACAGAGTAACTGGTAAAAAAAAAAGCCTAACAAAAAAAAAAGCCAATAAAAGTGACTTCTTTTGTTTGTTACATAGATTAAAAAAAAATATATCACTGCAATTTTCTTCTGCAGAATATCTCTTCCCCTGCTCCCACCCAGGATGATTTCCCAGGTGTGATATTTGCTGTGTACAGACAACATGGGTTTGGAAGCAATAAAAAAAAAATGCAATCCTGAACAAAGCCAGTTGATAGATTTAACTTCATGTTTATACGATGCAACCCATCAACATCTCCCACGCGGATACCGATCCTGCAACATCCCTGGGTGGATTTTAAGAGATGCTGCAGTCTGGACTCTGCCCCTGGAGCAAGAGCTATTCTGGTGTTGTAATACCCAGCAGCGGTTCATTTCGGGTGAAGCACACAAGCTGTGCACAGAGCCCTGTGTTTACACACTGCAATTAGTAGTGCCGCTCTCCCTCTGTTTAATTGCTGGCAATCCATCAACAGGGTTGTGGAATCTGGGAGCTACCTTGGAAGCTGCCATCTGAACTTTAAAAGACCTTTAAAAGCACATAGAGCAACTACAAGCCAAAGCTTATTTACCCACAGTTTCAGTGTTCAGGGTGATGGAGCCCTTTGAAGATGACGCACTGATTTCCTAAGAACTTCTTTGGTTGAATACCTGATGAACAAGCTGTAGTTTGATCAGAAATTGCTTCCTCACACCAGCTACAGAGATTATAATAGTCTAGATCTCAGCAAGACCATTTCTACCTCTTCTATATGCCTTTCATTTAAAAAAAAAAATTAAAAGTTTAAAAAAACATGAAAGGGAATCCTGCCATAGAAGCTGAAGGTGCACAACAGAAAAAGGAATTTTGCAGCTGCTCAAAATTTAAACAGGAGACCAAGCACGCAGGTTGGGTACCTTCAGCCCCCCTCCTCAATTCTCAAAAGGTCAGAGGAAAGCAAGAGATAATTACAATTCTAGCAAGCAGTCTCCCAAAAAACCTTGAACTCAAGCTTACAATTAAAATTCTCATTTTCATGTAAATTTTTAATGTGTAGTAGAAAGCCTGCTCTGCATACATCTGGGGGAAAAGGAGAGGAATCATTAAAACTCTGGCTGTTGAGCTGCAGCACAATTCAGAAAACAAACACTCACAGTCATCAGCAGAAGATTTCAAGGACACGAGGTTGGGTCGTAACCCAAATTTATGTGAAGGCCTTTTATTCCGGAAAGTTTGATCTTTTAAAAAGAAAGGAGATAACTATGCTGTAGTCTACTCTAAAAAAAAAAAAAGTTGCTCTTTGAATACATGCCTTGCTTTCTGATAATCACAGAGTACAATCATAACATGGACATACCCTATTCCTTCCTTCCCAAGTAGCTCTAGATTTTTGCAAGACGTAAAACCTCTCAAATATACCATACTTTTAATAGAAACCATGTTCAGAAAACCACAGGTTATACTAGAATTGGCTCTATTCTGGGCTTGCAGTGGCTGAGATGTTACCATGGGGTCAGATACAGGGCAATAAATCAGTATTGTCATCAAAATGACATCACCTTTGGGTAAAGCAAAGAGGCACCCAAGTTATGGTATGGTACTTTCTTGGCAAATCCCTTAGAGATACATCTAAACATTGTGGAGCAGTTGACATGCTGGAGGGACAGGATGCCATCCAGAGGGACCTGGACAAGCTTAAGAGGTCGGCCTATGCGAACCTCATGAGGTTCAACAAGGCCAAGCGCAGGGTCCTGCACCTCAGTGGAGGCAATCCCAAGGACAAAGCCAGGATGGGTGGAGAATGGCTGGAGAGCAGCCCTGAGGAGGAGGATTTGGGGATGTTGGTGGATGAGAAGATCAACATGAGCTGGCAACATTCCCTGGCAGCCCAGAAAACCCCCCCATCCTGGGCTGCATCCCCAGCAGCGTGGCCAGCAGGGCCAGGGGGGGATTCTGCCCCTCTGCTCCGCTCTGGGGAGACACCCCCCCACCCAGTGCTGCCTCCAGCTCTGGGGCCTCAGCACAGGAGAGACATGGACCTGTTGGAGGGGGGCCAGAGGAGGCCATGGAGATGCTGGGAGGGCTGGAGCCCCTCTGCTGGGAGGACAGGCTGAGAGAGGTGGGGTGTTCAGGCTGGAGAAGAGAAGGCTCTGGGGAGACCTTGAAGCCCCTTCCAGTCCCTCAAGGTGGGGGTTCCAGGAAAGCTGGGGAGGGACCTTTGATCAGGATAGGATGAGAGGTAGTGACTTTAAAAGAGGGAAGATTTAGACTAGGTATTATGTAGAACTTCTTTGGTGTGAGGGTGGTGAGACCCTGGCCCAGGTTGCCCAGTGAAGCTGTGGCTGCCCCATCCCTGGAGGGGTTCAAGGCCAGGTTGGAGGGGGCTTGGAGCAACCTGGTCTAGTGGGAGGTGTCCCTGCCCACAGAAGGGGCATTGGAACTAGATGTTATTTAAGGTCCCTTCCAACCCAAACCATTCTGGAATACATCAGCTGGAGACAATTAGCATATGTAAAACTTCCCATCTCCATCCACTACCTTGGGATCTTGGCAATTTTCCCCACCCACCCTGAAAGCCCTCTCATGGAGGCCAGAGATCAATGCTCAATCAGCCAAGGACTATTTGGCATCTAAAGAGGTTTCTCACTCATCTCTTACTCATATCCTAGAGTTCCCACCCATTCTCTGCCATATTCAAGAACATGTAAATAAACCTGCCCAACAGAGAAGAATTAGCCTCTATTTGCATTTTCCCCTCCAAACACTGTGCTACAATCGCTCATTCCAGCACTAACACCTGCGAGGCACTTCAACAGCAAGATGGGAACAGATTCTTCATACCTTGGTTTTGCATAGCCTGTAGCTAATTTTAGTCTTCCTTCTTTTTCTCCTGCAAGACCAAAGTTATCTCCACTTCTCTATTCAACAAAGTGGAATTTGAGGCCTCTTGCAGACCTTAATAAGACCGACTCTCAGACTGAACATATTTTTAAGCCTAGTTCAGATATTTTAAACGTAATAAATTCCTTTGTAGCACAAGAAAAACAGTTGAAATTGTAAGTAGAATTGGAAGGCTGCCACTGATATTTTTTGGTAAAATAAATCAGTTCAAGCGCAGCCAGGTTTCACTGAGAAAAAAATAACATTAAGTCAATGGCAATTTCTCTATGGATTTTTAGGGAAGCAGCATAACATTCTGGTTAATAAGACATGAGGAATAAGACATTTTGAGTTTTTAAGTTAGTACACGCACACATGCCAAGACATTACGTCCCACTGTTTTCCTGACAAAGTCTTAAAAACCCAAATACACCCTCCACTATGGATGTGCCCGGGTATTTGCTCAAAGGAAACTTCTGCTGGCTCAGAAGCGGTCACTCAGACTAAGCTGGCCAGAGTGAGAGAGGAAGAAAAACAGCACAAACATTTCTACTTTGCAAAAGGAAATTTGTTTTACGCTGCACAAACGCAAGCCATGACTTTTCAATTCCCATGGGAGCTCCTGGCCAAGCTGCACCACCAACAATCAATCCAATTCAGAACCAAGAGCATTTTTTGGCAGGAGATCTGCCGCCCAGAAGTGTTTTCTCCTTAACAGCCTCTTTTTTTCCAGAGAAGCAGCACTCCACAGCCAGGAACATCCCTGGTTATAGGCTTAAAAAACAAAAACAGAACAGCTAACAGTCACCGGAGCAAAACTAAGCCCTCAAAAAGCAGTGAAAGCATCTTCTGGGGTCATTGCCAGGAAAAATGAGATTTAAGTTTTGCTTTGTGTTTTTTTTTTTTATTTCTCTAAGTAGTAAGCACACTGGAAAAAAAAAAAAAAACCCAAACTAGACAACTTGAAAGCACAGAAGAACAGTAATAGACAACAACCATTACCCAAAAGATGCAGTAGGGCAGCTTTGACAGCAGTTTTTTCACTTTTCTTCCTATAAACACATCAAGTCCAGCCTCACTGCCTGGATTCCTTCTGCCAGAGCCATTAAAAACTGCATTTATCCAGGGGAAGGAAGTCACCTCTAATAGCTCCCCCATTTATCCCCAGCGAGTTCTCACCTCCTACCGCTTTTCCCTACCTACAAACTTATTTTTGCACACACAGAAGCTAGAGACTACACAGAAATACTGTTCCTGCATATTCAGCCACACACACACAAGCAAACCAACAAGACACAGAACGAGGAGCAAAACAGAAGCCTCCCTGGTACCAAAAGGAAAATACGGTTGGATTTGGCCAAACACTCAACTCCTTTGAGCACCACCACCAGCTAACCATGCCCATCTGCTGCATCAACCATGCATGTGGTGAGAACTTCTCACAGACCTCCAAGCCATGGGTTCAGTGGTTTCCATGGTCTATCCAAGCCAACAACAACAACAACAATCAAATATCCAGCACTTTCAACCAAGACCCATCCGCAATCCGATGTCATCGGGAAGAGGTGACGCGGTCAACTACTCACCTTGGTGGTGTCATCATGTGACCGCTGGTACCGTTTCCAGCGGCAGCCGTAGATCCCCGTCAGACAGGACAAACATAGCTGTGGCTCGTAGTACTGCAGCGGTTGGTGTTTAACCATGCTCCTTCCAGCCCCTCAGGAGCGAGGTATCAGAAATCCATCAGGTCCTGGGAGCGCCCTTCAGCAAGAGGAGAAAAGAAAAAAGGGGGAGAGAAAGGGAAAGAAAAAAAAAAAAAAAAGAGATAAATTAAATATGCCAAGCAATATTTCAATACATTAACAAGCAATTTAATAATTAACCATATCCTCTGGCTACTGAGAGGAGGAATGATAATCAGATCTATTCCCAGTCCTGCCAACATCTCCGGCTTGTTACTCAACAAGACTGAGAAGTTTAATTACTTTGCAAGTTTTATTTCCTTGTGCAGTTTTCTCCCACACCACTAAAAGCAAATGTATTTGGAGCTATCGGTAAGAAAAGCCATACAAGGACAAAAGCAGTAGCAGATTATTTGGAGCCCAGTTGATTAGATTTTTGTGAATGATTGAAATGTAAAGAACCATAACCTCTGCAAGCGCAACCTTAAAATTGATTCACAGACCTCTGCGAAGTTGAAACCCAGCCAAGCTAAATCGGTTTATCTTGAGCATCCTATGGAGCCAGCAAACCAGTCCCAGGCAGGGAGCTAGTGCTTCTGTGCATGCTGGAAAAGGTAGATATTACCCTCCCCTTTTCTATGCATCTCAAACAAGCACTTGCAGGGATGCTGAGCTGGTTGCAGCCTTCACCCAGGAGAAAGGTCCTCTTTCCACCAAACATGGACTTCCAAAGGATTAGACTGGCTCCAATCATAGAATCAAAGAATGGGTTTGGGTTGGAAGGGAATACGAAGGATCATCTAGTCCAGCCTCCCTACCATGAACAGGGACATAGAATCATAGAATCGTCTAGGTTGGAAGAGACCCTTGGGATCATCGAGTCCAACCATCTACCCTACTCTACAAAGTCCTCCCCTACACCATGTCCCTTAGCACTGCATCTAAACGGCCCTTAAACACAGCCAGGGATGGTGACTCAACCCCCTCCCTGGGCAGCCTGTTCCAATGCCCGACCACTCTTTCGGTGAAAAATTCTTTCCTAATGTTCAATCTAAACCTACCCTGTTGGAGCTTGAAGCCATTCCCTCTCATTCTGTCACTAATTACCTGTGAGAAGAGACCAGCACCAACGTCTCTACAGTGTCCTTTCAAGTAGTTGTGGAGAGTGATGAGGTCTCCCCTCAGCCTCCTCTTCCTCATACTAAACAGCCCCAACTCCCTCAGCCGCTCCTCATACAATTTGTTTTCCAGCCCCCTCACCAGCTTCGTTGCCCTCCTCTGCACTCGCTCCACCACCTCGATATCTCGATCAGGTTTCTCAGAGCCCCATCCAACCTGACCTTGACCAATGCAACTACTCTATCTGCCATGCATGGGAACATCACTGTTTCAAGGGAAAGTACTCTGCTCCATTGATTACATGCTTTGTGCGTCATAGGGCTTTTTTTATTATTATTATTTATATAACATATATATTTAGATGTTCGCTTTTGTCTCTGGTGAGATTCATATCAAGAACAGCCCAAGTAATCGTACTCTTACTAATTCCTAGAGTCAGTGCTCGGGGATGAGAACCTCAAAGCAAACGTTTGCTGGGCTGGTGGCGTCACACTGCTCTCAGCTGTACTCAACTCCCACCAGGGTTTTTTTTGTCCCCCACAGGTTGCTGGTGCACAGATCTACACCCACAGCCCCAGACACGGTTGTTGCATCAGTAGTCAGTGCACCATGAGCGATGCTCAAGCAGTTGAACTTGAAAAGTGCTTGGCTACCTCTCCAAAGCATGCACGATACGTAGGCAGTAAGGAAATTGCACCCTCTCTAGGGGAAATGCTTAATTTCCTTATTCACAGGATCCCCAGTGCTCAGGTCTTGCAAAAAGCTATGACAGCTAAGAGTAGCAACATCCCTGCTAGCATTTGCGAGTGTGACAGGGCTTAAGGAGATAACCTGGCCACCTTAGAGCCTTCCAATGCCACGTCCCATGGAAGGAAGCCTCCAAGAAAGGGGTTAACTGTATTTTTCATTATAGCCAATGCGTAAGGGAATGCTGCAGGTGTTGCAAGCGCTGTGGCAGTGTCTAGAAATGTCAACGAGGACACAGACAGCTCAACCCTTCCAGCCTCTGTCCTTCTCTGTGTCCATTTACACTCTGTGCTTCATGCTGACAGCCTATGACAGCCCTGTCCTGACTTTCTCTAATCAGGACTCAGCATCCTGGAGGCAATCAGAGCCTGCCAGTTGGTTCCTGTGGTTTCAAAGCCCACCAGACCCTTACCATGCTGCCTCCAGAGCCCACAATCCACAGGTCCTCTGCCTTCCTCTTACACATACACACAAAAATACAACCTTTTTCCTTTCAGCAAACCCCTCTCTAGTGCTCTGGGTGCTGCCCAAGGCATTGACCCGGGCAGAGGACATGAGACATGCAGGACTTGCATATCGGTTCGTAGCTGATCCAGATCCTCACGTGGTTTTGTCCATCCCCTCCGGGAGGACACACAGGACAGAGGCACAGACACATCCAGCCTCAAATGAGAGCTGAACGTGTCACCCCGTCCTCTCCCAGCTCATCTGCCCCCAAGCACTGCTCTACCACCTCCATGGCCTCATGCTCCAGGTCACTGCCCTGCCTGCATTTCATCTCTTCCCCTTGCTATTTATATAAAGCTGGGAATTAGTCACTGCCTCCCGTCTTCAGCTTTTGTCTGCTTTGAGATTGTCCCTACAAAACGAGCTTCCCAGCCTGCCCTCCTTATGGGGGCCAGCAGCACACCGCAGGCAGAACCAGCTGTCAGTTAGAATAGGACAGAAACGCTGAGGAAATGCAAAGTTAGATGCTATTTCAGGGTCTCAGACAAAGCCAGAGTCACAGCAGAAGAGTCACAGCAGCAGAGTCACAGCAGAAGAGTCACAGCAGCAGAGTCACAGCAGAAGAGTCACAGCAGCAGAGTCACAGCAGAAGAGTCACAGCAGCAGAGTCACAGCAGAAGAGTCACAGCAGCAGAGTCACAGCAGAAGAGTCACAGCAGCAGAGTCACAGCAGAAGAGTCACAGCAGCAGAGTCACAGCAGAAGAGTCACAGCAGCAGAGTCACAGCAGAAGAGTCACAGCAGCAGAGTCACAGCAGAAGAGTCACAGCAGCAGAGTCACAGCAGAAGAGTCACAGCAGCAGAGTCACAGCAGAAGAGTCACAGCAGCAGAGTCACAGCAGAAGAGTCACAGCAGCAGAGTCACAGCAGAAGAGTCACAGCAGCAGAGTCACAGCAGAAGAGTCACAGCAGCAGAGTCACAGCAGAAGAGTCACAGCAGCAGAGTCACAGCAGAAGAGTCACAGCAGCAGAGTCACAGCAGAAGAGTCACAGCAGCAGAGTCACAGCAGAAGAGTCACAGCAGCAGAGTCACAGCAGAAGAGTCACAGCAGCAGAGTCACAGCAGAAGAGTCACAGCAGCAGAGTCACAGCAGAAGAGTCACAGCAGCAGAGTCACAGCAGAAGAGTCACAGCAGCAGAGTCACAGCAGAAGAGTCACAGCAGCAGAGTCACAGCAGAAGAGTCACAGCAGCAGAGTCACAGCAGAAGAGTCACAGCAGCAGAGTCACAGCAGAAGAGTCACAGCAGCAGAGTCACAGCAGAAGAGTCACAGCAGCAGAGTCACAGCAGAAGAGTCACAGCAGCAGAGTCACAGCAGAAGAGTCACAGCAGCAGAGTCACAGCAGAAGAGTCACAGCAGCAGAGTCACAGCAGAAGAGTCACAGCAGCAGAGTCACAGCAGAAGAGTCACAGCAGCAGAGTCACAGCAGAAGAGTCACAGCAGCAGAGTCACAGCAGAAGAGTCACAGCAGCAGAGTCACAGCAGAAGAGTCACAGCAGCAGAGTCACAGCAGAAGAGTCACAGCAGCAGAGTCACAGCAGAAGAGTCACAGCAGCAGAGTCACAGCAGAAGAGTCACAGCAGCAGAGTCACAGCAGAAGAGTCACAGCAGCAGAGTCACAGCAGAAGAGTCACAGCAGCAGAGTCACAGCAGAAGAGTCACAGCAGCAGAGTCACAGCAGAAGAGTCACAGCAGCAGAGTCACAGCAGAAGAGTCACAGCAGCAGAGTCACAGCAGAAGAGTCACAGCAGCAGAGTCACAGCAGAAGAGTCACAGCAGCAGAGTCACAGCAGAAGAGTCACAGCAGCAGAGTCACAGCAGAAGAGTCACAGCAGCAGAGTCACAGCAGAAGAGTCACAGCAGCAGAGTCACAGCAGAAGAGTCACAGCAGCAGAGTCACAGCAGAAGAGTCACAGCAGCAGAGTCACAGCAGAAGAGTCACAGCAGCAGAGTCACAGCAGAAGAGTCACAGCAGCAGAGTCACAGCAGAAGAGTCACAGCAGCAGAGTCACAGCAGAAGAGTCACAGCAGCAGAGTCACAGCAGAAGAGTCACAGCAGCAGAGTCACAGCAGAAGAGTCACAGCAGCAGAGTCACAGCAGAAGAGTCACAGCAGCAGAGTCACAGCAGAAGAGTCACAGCAGCAGAGTCACAGCAGAAGAGTCACAGCAGCAGAGTCACAGCAGAAGAGTCACAGCAGCAGAGTCACAGCAGAAGAGTCACAGCAGCAGAGTCACAGCAGAAGAGTCACAGCAGCAGAGTCACAGCAGAAGAGTCACAGCAGCAGAGTCACAGCAGAAGAGTCACAGCAGCAGAGTCACAGCAGAAGAGTCACAGCAGCAGAGTCACAGCAGAAGAGTCACAGCAGCAGAGTCACAGCAGAAGAGTCACAGCAGCAGAGTCACAGCAGAAGAGTCACAGCAGCAGAGTCACAGCAGAAGAGTCACAGCAGCAGAGTCACAGCAGAAGAGTCACAGCAGCAGAGTCACAGCAGAAGAGTCACAGCAGCAGAGTCACAGCAGAAGAGTCACAGCAGCAGAGTCACAGCAGAAGAGTCACAGCAGCAGAGTCACAGCAGAAGAGTCACAGCAGCAGAGTCACAGCAGAAGAGTCACAGCAGCAGAGTCACAGCAGAAGAGTCACAGCAGCAGAGTCACAGCAGAAGAGTCACAGCAGCAGAGTCACAGCAGAAGAGTCACAGCAGCAGAGTCACAGCAGAAGAGTCACAGCAGCAGAGTCACAGCAGAAGAGTCACAGCAGCAGAGTCACAGCAGAAGAGTCACAGCAGCAGAGTCACAGCAGAAGAGTCACAGCAGCAGAGTCACAGCAGAAGAGTCACAGCAGCAGAGTCACAGCAGAAGAGTCACAGCAGCAGAGTCACAGCAGAAGAGTCACAGCAGCAGAGTCACAGCAGAAGAGTCACAGCAGCAGAGTCACAGCAGAAGAGTCACAGCAGCAGAGTCACAGCAGAAGAGTCACAGCAGCAGAGTCACAGCAGAAGAGTCACAGCAGCAGAGTCACAGCAGAAGAGTCACAGCAGCAGAGTCACAGCAGAAGAGTCACAGCAGCAGAGTCACAGCAGAAGAGTCACAGCAGCAGAGTCACAGCAGAAGAGTCACAGCAGCAGAGTCACAGCAGAAGAGTCACAGCAGCAGAGTCACAGCAGAAGAGTCACAGCAGCAGAGTCACAGCAGAAGAGTCACAGCAGCAGAGTCACAGCAGAAGAGTCACAGCAGCAGAGTCACAGCAGAAGAGTCACAGCAGCAGAGTCACAGCAGAAGAGTCACAGCAGCAGAGTCACAGCAGAAGAGTCACAGCAGCAGAGTCACAGCAGAAGAGTCACAGCAGCAGAGTCACAGCAGAAGAGTCACAGCAGCAGAGTCACAGCAGAAGAGTCACAGCAGCAGAGTCACAGCAGAAGAGTCACAGCAGCAGAGTCACAGCAGAAGAGTCACAGCAGCAGAGTCACAGCAGAAGAGTCACAGCAGCAGAGTCACAGCAGAAGAGTCACAGCAGAAGAGTCACAGCATCACCATGGTTGGAAGGGACCTCTGAGATCCCTGCCCTGAAGGTCTTAAGCAGCAAGTGATGTACAAGACATTGCAGGCCATAGGCAGGACATAAAAGTTATATGCAGCCTATTAAAAACTCCGTGTTACCATCCTGAAAACCAAGCAGGCTACACTCATTACCAGAAATCCTTCATGAATTAACCTCCAAAGGACGGCGTCTCTCCTGATTCCCGCCTCTTCCCGCTTTAGTTATGCAAAAGCAAGCAAACAGACAGACCATCTCTACCTTTAAAAGCTTTGACCACATATTTTGTTTGCCAGCTTCCAAGAACTGCACTGCAAACTCAAACACAAGCACTACAGTCGAGCTTCTGGGAAGCCCCTAGCTGTTCTCCAGCCTGGACACCTGGAGAAGGGGTGCTGTACCCCAGCCATACGCATATGGAGCATCAAAACCAGCAACCCCTGACTTTTCCAATAGAAATCCAATTCATTTGAAGTGGCAGGAGCCTGGGAGCTGCCCTTCAGAAATAATACACTTCACTTTATGGATCCATCATTCCATTAACACAAGTTGAAGCTCAAGCACTTATCATTAAGTGCCTGAAACTTCAGAGCACAATTCACAGGAGGCAACTGATAAGGCTGGGAAGGGAATAGGTGGAGTTTGGGCAAGCACCACAAGTTAGCAGGTGCCTGAACATCACAGGGCTATCACCAGGATCCCCTATTCAACCTATTGAAGATACAAACATCCCTCTCGTGACTGCGTATCCAAAGCTACTGGTTAAAGGCCTGAACTTTGCTGCACAACCAGTGGAGGCACCAAAGCCTTTTCAAACTGGATTGCTTTCCTAAGGCACAAGTGCACTTCAGAGACGGAGAGGAACAGCAATCAACCCTTCTCCCCAAAGAAAAATCCCACCAGGAACCCCAGGGTAGATGCAAAAGCTTTGAGTTTATTGTCCAGTTCTGAAGAGCATCTACCAACCTCCCCAAAAAGCATCTAATCCAGCATCTCCCAGTCTCCTGGCAAAGTTCGGTACAAAAGGGCAACTCAAAAGCACACCTTCCCACCAACACCTCCAGAAGGCACTGCTGGAAGGTTTCAAGAGCAGCAGAACCCACTAAAAACAGCCAAGAGGATAAAAGCTACAAAGAAGGGAAAATAGAGCTGAAAAGGCTCCATAAGCCACCAAGTGAAGCTCCCAACCTGGTTCCTCTCGCTGAACACAAGCAGATGCTATGGGAGCCCATAGATCCAGGCTGCTCTCCATAAAAGCAGCCAGGAGAAGCACAAAGAGAAGACATCAAACATGAGTCTTTAAAAAAAAAAAAAAAAAAAAAGGCATTCTTAAGCGCAGTTGAATTGCTTGAGGCTCAACCTACATGCCCAAAAATCATTCCCTCTTCTCCATGAGTCTCATGAGCAGACACATAGAAGCCCACAGCAGAAGGGAAAACACAGAACAGGGCACCCATCGTCCTCCACCACATGCACAGACACCTGAGCAGTAACAGGAGATGCAGGAGGAGACCAAAGCAGAACAAGGAAGAGAAAAACCCCACTGATACCATCTGTCCACAGATCCTTGCTCGGGCAAGATCACGGACTGAATACTCACTTCTCCTGCTTCCAGACATAGATTTAATGGAGAGAAGCAGAAAGTCCGTACCTTACAATCACTGTTCCCATGACACCTACAGCTTTGAGGTGGAGAAAGCAGGCTATGAATGATTCAAACCTCTGCTGGTTAGCATTACATACAGAAATGAAAACAGGAAGCAAGACAACATACATTAATTATTCAAATTCAGCAACACGCACCAGAAGGGGGAAGGAAATAAGAGAGAAAACACAAACCCACACAATCTATCAACCTTGACTTTAAAGATGCATCATCTGCCAGCGGCTACCAACTTCTTCAAGTTGAATAACTGAGTTTGCCAGCCAGCTCGCCCAAAAAGGGGGAGCAGGGTAGACTCCATCTGCAAATACAGCAGGAGCATTTTCTGAAGGCTCCAGGATGCCTAATTAGCACACATTGCATTCCTGAGATACTGGACTGTAGGTATCCGTTACAGCCTGTGACACATTATTCCTTTCCAACAGCTTTGGAAAAAAAAAAAAAAAAAAAAATAAAAAAAAAAAAAAAAAAACCAGAAGTGTTCCAAGGAATCTAGGACAAAAATTTTAAACTTTCATAGTAGAAATGAAGGTTATGTTTAAGAATGTATGCATTTTGAAAGGGTATGTATGTACCCGCATTAAATTTTTTCTTTTCCTACGCGTTTAGGAAAAAAAAAAAAAAAGAAAAGCAAAAAAAAAAAAAAGAGGCAAGAGAGAATTCAAATTGCAGATTTAAAAGAGAAGCTCTCTGGGGAGATCTGGCCTAAAAATTTGGATTTTTGTCTCTGAGTTAACTCCTCCATCCTTGTTGCCTTAGAGCAACACCCAGAGTGGAAAAGGAACAAAGCAATCAGGATCAATTGTTAAACCATCTCAATGTGAGCATTTTAGCCAAGGGAAGAGTGACAGCACGAGTCCCGATGTGCACTGAGTAAATAACATGAATGAAGCTGAGGAATAGCAGGTTTAGCAGCATCTAACCCTTTCACAAGGCTTGGTACAGTCCAATCCCTCCTCTCTAACCCCCCTTGGAGATTATTTTTTTTTTTTTTCCCTGTCAACCCAGTTTCACCTGGGTCACACTGATCTCATTCAGCATCCTGGGACAAAGCTTTTAATAGCCCAGAGACAAGCAGCTTACCGCACACCCAGCGACACTACCCACACCACTATTCTGAATATCCACATGGTTTGGTCAGAATGCTTCAGGAGGGAGAGATGAGAGCTATGGGTTCCTACCTGCCTTACTTTGACCCACTACCTCCAAGCCTTCTTCCAAATACTTAAGCTGGTTCGGTACCATAAGCACAACTTTTTGCCTGAGCCTGCCAAGGGCTCCTAAATCAGACCAGCACATCCAAGAAAAGAACCAAAATGTAGCCAAGGATGCCTTGATGCACGCTTATGAATCCTGAAGGAGTGCACAAACCCAAGCACTTGGGGAATACAAGGACACCCATGGTCTTCTCCATCTCCATCCATCAAGATGTGGCTGGAAAGACCCACAAGTGGAAAGCACAGACTTTCCATGAGGAGGCTCCCATGGTTTCAGAGTGGCCAATTTGTTTGGAGAGTGTGGGGGACAGCAGAGAAATGCCATCACCATCACAGCCATACCTCCATGTGTTCCCCCTGTACCTGGAGAGGCCAAAAGGCCACCGCAGCAGTGGGACACTCAAAAGCCCCAAGCACACAAGGTGCAATCTCCCAAAAATCAGGTCCAAGGAACCTTGCCCCATTTGCAATGCAAATAAATGCAGAAAATATAGACTCCAAGGCTGTTTGAGATATTGTTTTTCTTTTTAGCTAACCCATTTTAAAAGAGCTTTGACAGTTTCTACCAATTTCCACATTAAAAGAAGTGGGTTTTTTCTCATTGGTGACTCATGGGATCACTGTTTATCAAGAATCTGTATAATTTCAACATCTCCATCTCGTATTAAAATTGCTATCAAGCTAGTTACACTTAAAACCTCGTTAAGCAAATAATTACCTATACTGATTAGGTGAGAACAGCACTGATAACCGGTTATCCATATTGATATCCTTGTAAGCCTTCTCATCAATTGTTTCCTTAATTATACTGGAAAATCCTGATTTTCCTTGAATACTTTCTAAACAATAGAAGTTAAGCTCTTCCAGAACAAACCCTGCAGCTCTACGCACAAAAAGAAGAAATCCCTTCTATTGCCCAGCCAGGACTGAAAGGATTTAAAGCATTAGAAGGAACCGATCTAAATTCTTGTGACTTTCACAGGCTTCTCATGGTTTTCATAGCAATCTTTTATTTAACGTACCGAACTCACGCAAACTAAAGTAATGAAATTTCACTTTCCTTGACTTGGAAGACGGAAATGGAAGAGGGAGAATATCCCCATTTGTTTAATAACAGAACAACCCTTAGAGGGATGTTTGCTGCGGCCGTTCCCACAGGAGGAAATGTATATGTGTACACACACTGAGCAGCACTTTCCACGTTTTGTTGGCCCAGACCCAGAACATCTCAACTTGCAAGATCCAGACTTAATTTCTAAGGCAGGAATGGTAAGAGAACACCCCAAAGCCATAAACAGCCTCAACTGCAGAGATGATGCATATTTAGTGGTGGAAGGTGCCCAAGTAACAGCTGTGATGACCTCCCCTGATTGCTGAAAGACCTCTTCATGACCTGGTGGGGTTATTCTTCCCAACAAACACATTGTTCATGCCCTGCTCTGGAAACTGGGTTGGGTTAGAGGTCTCCCACCCACTTTTCCCAGGCTACAAACATTCAGCTTTCTAAAGATAACTATGAAGAGTCCCTGCACAAACAAAAGCAGCAGATATGTTAAAACGCCAGTTGACAACTAAATTTTTTCCCTGGCAAACAGCAACAGCAGTAAAAGATAATCTGCGGCAAAGTGCTCCTTGCCACGTGCACATGTATATTTAAGCAGAGTCTTTTGGATGAGAATTGAGACAGGAAAACACACATTTGTCCTAGAAGCCAAGTGCTGCTGCTCCAGTGACAGAAAGTAAGAGGGGGGGGAAAAAATATTTAAAAATATATATATAAATTTGAAACAGAGATCTACAGGACTTGTCTTGATCTATCCCAGAACTCTTACAGCCCTGGAGGGGAACATCACTGTCTCCCCGATGCCCGCTGATGCCAAAACCCTATGACTACATCCTAATCCAGGGAGACAGCTGCAGAGCTACTTTGATTCACAAAGTGGCAAGTGATGACCCAAATAGCCAGGATCTGGCTGACGTGTCACCCCTATGGGTCCGACCTGTTGTTTATTGTTCTTAATTTTTTTTTAAAAAAGAATTAACACTTTGAAACTAGGGCAGCATGTAGTTTGGGGGTTGTACGCTTCCAGTTAATGAGAATTCAGACTTCAAAAGATAAACACTTCAAAGGGATTACAAAAGAAAAACTTCGACTTTAATCTCACTAAATAAATAAGCACAGAACGTACTAACGCCCTCTGCACTCTAGCTTCTTAATGTTTTCCACAAACTGAGGGCACACTGGGTGCCTAGCATTTCAAAAAGGGTAGAAGAAGCGGAACAGAACACCGGAAAAACCTGTGCAAACTTCTTGCAGAGCAACAACCAAACGCAATCTCTGCTTTCCGCAGAAGCCTTTGCAATAAAACCTTGCAAGTTAAAGCCTCGGGACGGCTCTGAAAACCCAGTATCTGCTAAAAAACCATTGAGAAGAGCCAGGTTCTCTCCTCCCCCCAAGCTGAGAAGCAACCAACACCAATTGCGCAGATCTTTTTAACATTAGTAGGACTTTGCTGCATTTTTTGTCTGTGATGGCAGTGGTGGTGGTCAAAACATTGCCTGACTTGAGGTTGTACTTGCACTAGCCCTACAATCATGTCCCCCGAGAAGAGGGATCACAACATACGTCAAATTTGGTGTCAGTAAGAGAATTCCACAATTAGTTCCATTTCTACCTAAACAGCAGTTTTCATCTGTAGATCCTCAAAAGACAGCAGGAATATGGGGCTGCAATAACCCCAGGTGCCAGCTACGAGGTCCAAGACAAAGACCAACCTACTCTCTTTGTTTTGGCAAAGAGGACTAGGGATGGACAAGGCACAAACAACCCAGTTCACGGTCAGTTCAGATTCTTCTTAGAGAGATATGGAGAAATGAAGACCCAGCTGATAACAGATGAGAGTTGACAAATGCTTGCCAGGAGCCCCATGAGTTGTGCCCACGTGGTTTCTAAGCAACTTTTCAGTGGAAACCAGTCCAACAAGTTCACAAGTTCTCCTTCATGCACAGAAATTAGAAAGCCATCAAAAAGTCAGATGTCGCCAGAAAAGTGGTGAAGACACTCAACACATTTACCTGGGATGCTGTCTTACCTAGATACCATCTCCAGAATCAGAGAAACAAGTAATGCAGACCAAAGATTTCTGCACAAAGGAGACTGAAGTCACTTCAGACTATGAAATAACAGGTGACAAGACATCTAACATCTCCCAGGCTTCCTAGTTGGAAAAGTCTGAGGAGTACATGTTCCTTACTTTGGAGTTTAATGGTTGATTTTCTGAAGCACAACAGCTCTGAGAGCAGACTAATGCAGCAGAGACCATCTTCTCAAGCCTCTGCTTCATGGTGAGATCCGAGTGGCCAAAACATGAACCCTGCAGAAAGCTTTTCTTGCCATGGAGGTAGTTCCTGTGCAATAAACCTCTGCGGCTCACCAAGAGAGACCTCAAAACACAGCTTCCCTTTTGCCTTGTTTGGCTCCTATCTCCTCTATGCTACTCCTTATTTTTAAGAAGCCCTGCGAGCCCTATCTCCTACACCTCCACTATGTCTAAAAATGAATACATAAATTTTTAAAAAAATTAAATCAGGTGAAACCACAAACAAGTTCTGAAGTTGCTGGAAGCAGCAGGCAAAACACAGCTGGGACATGAGGACTTTTCATTAAGCGGAAACATGGGATACTTTTGGTTCCCTCTGCCAAAGACCTCTTGGCAACCCAAGTATCAAGAGAGTTCATTCTTCTGGGTCTTGCCATAGAGAGGGGCAACAACTCATTAAATGCTCCCATCTACAAGTCTAATGAGGTTCTTGGCTCTTAGAAGTAGCAAGGAGAAGTTTTAAGCAGCCCAAGAGGCATACAACCTCACTCTTCCTAGGAAAGGAAGTCAACTGTTAGCCACTCCATAGAAAGATCGTTGAGGGGAGTTGAAAGTACCCAAACAAGCTAGAAAAATGCATTAAGTGACATGGATGGACCTGATCCCACCTCAGGGTAGCTGGTGGGTCTGTCAAAAGTCTGCTTCCACCTCTCTGAGTCTACGGCATAGGCGAGGCCCAAGCTTGGGTGCCCACAGGAGGACATCTCCTGTTCTTGAGAAGAAAATCCAGCAAACATCTGGCAAGGCAGGCTAGTTTTCAGCAGGCACAGAAACATTTCTGCCACAGCAATGGAATAATGATGAATTCAGTTGTGAGCAAAGCTGAAAGGGAGTAGAAGAAAGATTGATAACGGCGGTAACAGCAACACCCTGAATTCCCATGCCAGGGAGTTAATTAGCCCTATGGGCACATTTCCTTTCCCTAGTGCTTTCTGGCTGAGAAAAGCTGGGAGTCTCAGCCCTGCATCGAGGTCACTGACCACGATTAGAAATGCAAACAGTTTTATTTGCAGCCCAACCGCTGCACGAGCTTTACACCGTGAGAGAATATCCCCCAACCCAACTGAGCCAACGCTTTGATAGCTTCCAAGCCAGAAACTGGCAGGAAACCAGTGGACTTCAGCAGACACCAAGTTTGTTTTACTGTCCAAGAACAAGCCAACTAGACTTTCCAAGACAGCCTTGCTGATATTGCCCTGAAGGAGCTGCTCGGTGGCACCCAGGAGGACCAAATGAAAAAAAATGAGGCCACCGTGTGCTCTTCGTCCTTCAGAAAGATGGACCTTACCCACTGAAAAGGTCAGGGTGGTGCTGATGGGTTAAATCCTCAGTGTGATGAGGACACCCTAGTGCTGCTCATAATGAGGGGCTCCAAAACCCTTAGGCAGATCAACCAGAAGAGATGACAGTCACTTTGCTAAGGTTTCCCTTCATTCAAGCAGTATTCCGGCTTGCGGGGACAGTGGTGTTTGAGAGGGAGGGCAGCATCCAGGATGCAGTCAGGAGTTTCCATGTTCCAACCACCAACTGTTAATGCCACTGCCAGTAAATGGTGGAGAGACCACAGGGAGGAACCTCTGGGTCACAGCCAGCACCAACCACAGAACGAGGCAGGGTGCAGAAGGATTTTGCTGGGCACAGTCCTAAACGCACACAAGTGCTTCTGAATTCCCCAGACACATACAGGCACAGGAACTCCAGTACATGTCTGGTCTCAGACCATCAGCTCTGCCACGGAGGAAGACATCGAATGGTTCGAGTTGGAAGGGACCTTAAAGATTGAGTTCCAACCCCCCTGCCACAGGCAGGGACACCTCCAGCACAAGAACACAGGAGTCCAACAGTTAAAAAAAAACCCAAAACACCACAAAAACCAACAAAATGCCAGCTCAACAGTTAAACTGGGGTGAGACAACACAAGGGCCCAGACAGCACCAGGAGTGGCTGTTGATCTTGGCAGAAGACATAGAAGAGGAGGTATCTGAGCCACAATGCTAGAGACACATAGCAGGAAAGCACGTAACAGGTCTGGAAGAAGTTGGAAGAGGAGGGAGGCTGCATCTTGACTAGGACTGCTGCATCTGGGGAGAAATAACCCCATGGACCAGGGCAGTTTTGGGGCTGACCTGCTGGAAAGCAGCTCTGAAGAGAAAAACCTGGGAGTCCTGGTGGACAACAGGATGCCCATGAGCCAACAATGTGCCTTTGTGGCCAAGAAGGCCAATGGCATCCTGGGGGGCATAAGGAAGAGTGGGAGCAGCAGGTGGAGGGAGGTCATCCTGCCCCTCTGCTCTGCCCTGGGGAGGCCCCATCTGGAGCACTGGGAGCAGGGAGCTGCTGGAGAGGGTACAGCAGAGGGCTACAAAGATGCTGAGGGGCCTGGAGCATCTCTTATGAGGAGAGGCTGAGGGACTTGGGTCTACCTAAACATGAGGAGGAACTTCTTTACTTTGAGGATGGTAGAGCCCTGGAAGAGGCTGCCCAGGAAAGTGGTGGGGTCTCTTCTCTGGACACGTTCCTGTGCAACCTGCTCTGGGTGGACCTGCTTTGACAGGGAGGTTGGACTAGATGATCTCCAGAGGTCCCTTCCAGCCCCATATCATTCTGGGATTCTGTGATACCCCATCTTCAATCTGAGCACAGACAGCCAAGGTGAGAGAAGAGAGGAAAAGCCATCAGTGGAAGACGACAACAAGGCCTAGGAAAGCACAGCTAGATGCTGAAGAAAACTCTGAAGGGGCTCAAGCACAGGCAAGAAATTACAAAGATGGCATAATATTTTTCCTCTCCACAGACGCCAAAACTTTTGCCACCTTCACAGAGCTAAAAACCAAAAGTTTACATCAAGACCTATCCCTTCTCAGCACGTGTTTTTGCTGAGGAATTAAGTGGAAACAGAACCGGGTCTGAACATGCACACTCTGACAATCAGTTTCCTTCACAGACAAGCTTTTCTCCCCCCTCCCTGATTACCCTTTCCTACACACACCCCTGAAGAGCTCGCCCTAATCACACATGAATTGCATTAGCTGGCCCTCTAAGGGGCAGTTTAATCTCCTCTGGAAGGTGTTAGCAGCTAAAGCAGAAGCCTGTCCAACACATTGCTGTGGAGGGCTTGTCGTCTCCTCCCCCTAAGACACCTTCCCTCCCGCACTGCTGAAAATTTGGCTCGTGCCAGCAGGAAAAGAAGAGAAGAACTGCCTGAACCACGCCAACAGCACTCATCTGAGAACGAGCAAAATGCCTCCACACCCACTGCACGCACTGTAATTGAAACAGTAAGGGGGAAAAAAAAAGAAAAGAAAAAAAACAACCAACCAACGGCAAGATTCATTTTACAATCAATACTCTGCACGTCTGCTGTGCAACTGCTATCCAGAGAATTAAGCATGAATGTCTCTGGCTTAATGAGAGGTGGAAAGTCCTAGTTAAATGGATTACAAGCTTTTTATTTCCCCTGATTGATTCCTTCCATACGGCTGCAAGAAACATTCTTCAAAACAACAAGGAAAAAAAAAAATTCTCTTAAACAGCAGAGAAGCTAAATTAGTTAAGGAGAAAACTGGCTTTCACGTGCTGGTTGCTCCTTGCCTCCCATTCCGCACGCAACCAACACGTGTGGCACAACACCCAAATACCTTCACCCATCACCTTGCCAACAAGACCTGCACCTCTGCACCTTCCAACACGTCATTCCTGCTTCCCTTTCCAAAGCCAGCATCCACTGCTCCACAGCGTTGAGCTGCTCCTCTGTAGCTCCCTTGTTCTACAAGCCGGATACTGTTCTGGCTTCCTACGCCAAGAGCGCATAAATTAATTTGATAAGACTCTAATCGCCCGACAAACTCCTTCCCACTACAAACAGGCTGGATGTGCTGTGGCCAAAGTAATCAAAGGAGAAGACAGTCAGCAGGATCTGGTGACATGAAAAGACTTGCAAGAAGTCAACCCCGTCTCCCTGATTTTGGAGAGCTTCTGGCTCCAGCACTTCTTGTTTCCTGCTCATTGCAACCAAACTGATTTGGAGCAATCAAGACAGACCACCTGACACTAGAAAGGCCTTCTAGGTATCCACTTTTGGATAGAGCACTCTAACGAAGTGATGAAGCCCAGGAGAGTTCAACAAACGAAGTCAGCCTGGATTAGGAGATGAACACAGAAGGATTGTTGACTGATCTTTATAATATAGGCGTGGGGTGGGAAATACCAGAGTGCTCAGCAGAAATAAGAGCATGGATGTATGTGATATGCAGGAACAATGGGAGCCACTGCCTCATGCCTGGGAATGCCAGCTGCAACACAAGCTCTGAAAGCACTTTGAAAGGTTCATGGCACATACATGCCACTTCTGACTCAGGAGGGCTCTCAGTGCTAGAGGTAGCTCTAAAAGGTTGCACAAGGTCCATCCTTGGAGGTTTTCAAGACCTGTCTGGACAAACCTCTAAGCAACCTGGCCTGATCTCAGCACTGACTCTACTTTGAGCAGGGTGAGATGGAGCACGGCCCTCCTGAGGTCCCCTCCTGTCCAAGGGAGCCAACGAGTCCAAGATTAAATAAAATAGAATCACAGATCATACAATGGTTAGAGTTGGAAGGGGCTTTAAATATCATCTAGTTCCAACTCCCTTGCCATGGACAGGGACACCTCCCACTAGACCACATTGAAAAGAATTTCTGCCTGAGATCTCATCTCAGTCTCCCCTCTTTCAGTGTCAAACCCTTCCCCCTCATCCTATGGCTCTACTCCCTTATCAGGAGTCCTTCCCCAGCTTTCCTGGAGCCCATTGAGGGACTGGAAGGGGCTCCAAGGTCTCCCCAGAGCCTTCTCTTCTCCAGGCTGAACCCTCCCAACTCTCTCAGCTTGTCCTCACAGCAGAGGTGCTCCATCCCTCTGATCATTTTTGTGGACCTCCTCTGGCCCTGCTCTAACAGCTCCATGTGTCCTCCTGTGTTGAGGACTCCAAAGCTGGACACAGTACTCCAGGTGGGGCCTCACGAGGGCAGAGTAGAGGGGTACAGTCAACTCCCTTGAGCAATATCAAGTGCCAGCCCCCACAGGAGCTTCAACTGCCAGAACGCACATGTAGGTTTTTCAAGCAAGCAGCTACAGCACATTCTGGAAACCCTTCTCATGAAGGGCTCCAAATTTAACACATTGCCCCCCAAAGCTATTCCATCTGTGATAAGATAATCCCATTCTGACGAGCTGTCAGGGCAGACTCCAAAATTGGCTGTTTCCATTTCATCACCTCCACTACAGCTTTCCACTCGCTTGAAAAACATGGAAACAAAAACAATGTCAGAAAAATGACATTCACACACCCCGTCCCAGTTTGATATTTTGGCTTCTGGTAGAGCAAGGGCTAACGTCCAATTTACCCCACTGCTGATTCAAGGATGCTCAATAAAGCAACAGGTTTGCCTCGCTCTCCTAAAGCTTCTTTCTAGTTATTATTGAATTCTTTCCAGTTCTGTGTAAATCAGTCCGTTCAGTGCAAGGAGACAGACATGACAGTTTCCCCTCCCAGAGGGATTTACAAACTCAACCTAGACACTGCACAGCAAATGAAAATTGCATCTAAGGAAGCAAGTGGGTAATGAAAGACAGGTTACAACCACGCCATCACACAGTTACTCAACGTCAGGTAAATATTTTCTTGACTGCTGATGTGTGTATTCTTTCAAAACCCGGGAGCTGATCTTTAGGAAGACGTGAATAAGGACAAAGTGATTTTACTGCTTGCTGCAGCATAAATCTTTCAGAAGGGAATTTTCTCAATTGACTTGGCAAGCGGTTGCGACGTTCCGAAACGCTCCTCGCCTTCCAAAAGAGCATCTTGAAATGCTGGTCAAGGTCACTCCAGCTCTGACATTAGAAATGACGCATCCAAGGAAGAGGAGTGAGGGTGAAGTCAGGAAGGAAACCGCCCCTCCATCCACGGGGTGACTCCCAGAGTGAAGAGATTCACAGTCATTTCCAACCCAAGCCTGGAGAGTCCAGTTCTAATAAAAACAAAAAACAAAACTCCGTCTGCTGGTTACATCAGCTACTATCTTGTTTTCCTTATGGAAAGGACCAGTCATGAGGGACTCACAAACTCATTTACTGATGCAAATCCAAGAGCTATTAGTCAAAGTGCTTTCAATCGTTTTTGAGACCTTTTAATACAACGAGCATTAACCCAGTCCATTCCAGCGCCCTCCCCAGCACCACTGACACTCTTCCAGACAGTTACCAATGCCACCACCACTCAGCACATTATCAACAGCGGTGAGCAAACTGTCACATTCAAGATAATCATCATTGGAGTGAAACAATGACATTGGAAGCAAACTGCCCTCAGAGCAAGGCAGCCATCTTCCCTCCACCCCACCTCCAGTGAGACTCTACGCAAAGCTAAACAGTAGATTTTTTTTTTTTTCCCTGTCAACCCAGTTTCACCTGGGTCACACTGATCTCATTCAGCATCCTGGGACAAAGCTTTTAATAGCCCAGAGACAAGCAGCTTACCGCACACCCAGCGACACTACCCACACCACTATTCTGAATATCCACATGGTTTGGTCAGAATGCTTCAGGAGGGAGAGATGAGAGCTATGGGTTCCTACCTGCCTTACTTTGACCCACTACCTCCAAGCCTTCTTCCAAATACTTAAGCTGGTTCGGTACCATAAGCACAACTTTTTGCCTGAGCCTGCCAAGGGCTCCTAAATCAGACCAGCACATCCAAGAAAAGAACCAAAATGTAGCCAAGGATGCCTTGATGCACGCTTATGAATCCTGAAGGAGTGCACAAACCCAAGCACTTGGGGAATACAAGGACACCCATGGTCTTCTCCATCTCCATCCATCAAGATGTGGCTGGAAAGACCCACAAGTGGAAAGCACAGACTTTCCATGAGGAGGCTCCCATGGTTTCAGAGTGGCCAATTTGTTTGGAGAGTGTGGGGGACAGCAGAGAAATGCCATCACCATCACAGCCATACCTCCATGTGTTCCCCCTGTACCTGGAGAGGCCAAAAGGCCACCGCAGCAGTGGGACACTCAAAAGCCCCAAGCACACAAGGTGCAATCTCCCAAAAATCAGGTCCAAGGAACCTTGCCCCATTTGCAATGCAAATAAATGCAGAAAATATAGACTCCAAGGCTGTTTGAGATATTGTTTTTCTTTTTAGCTAACCCATTTTAAAAGAGCTTTGACAGTTTCTACCAATTTCCACATTAAAAGAAGTGGGTTTTTTCTCATTGGTGACTCATGGGATCACTGTTTATCAAGAATCTGTATAATTTCAACATCTCCATCTCGTATTAAAATTGCTATCAAGCTAGTTACACTTAAAACCTCGTTAAGCAAATAATTACCTATACTGATTAGGTGAGAACAGCACTGATAACCGGTTATCCATATTGATATCCTTGTAAGCCTTCTCATCAATTGTTTCCTTAATTATACTGGAAAATCCTGATTTTCCTTGAATACTTTCTAAACAATAGAAGTTAAGCTCTTCCAGAACAAACCCTGCAGCTCTACGCACAAAAAGAAGAAATCCCTTCTATTGCCCAGCCAGGACTGAAAGGATTTAAAGCATTAGAAGGAACCGATCTAAATTCTTGTGACTTTCACAGGCTTCTCATGGTTTTCATAGCAATCTTTTATTTAACGTACCGAACTCACGCAAACTAAAGTAATGAAATTTCACTTTCCTTGACTTGGAAGACGGAAATGGAAGAGGGAGAATATCCCCATTTGTTTAATAACAGAACAACCCTTAGAGGGATGTTTGCTGCGGCCGTTCCCACAGGAGGAAATGTATATGTGTACACACACTGAGCAGCACTTTCCACGTTTTGTTGGCCCAGACCCAGAACATCTCAACTTGCAAGATCCAGACTTAATTTCTAAGGCAGGAATGGTAAGAGAACACCCCAAAGCCATAAACAGCCTCAACTGCAGAGATGATGCATATTTAGTGGTGGAAGGTGCCCAAGTAACAGCTGTGATGACCTCCCCTGATTGCTGAAAGACCTCTTCATGACCTGGTGGGGTTATTCTTCCCAACAAACACATTGTTCATGCCCTGCTCTGGAAACTGGGTTGGGTTAGAGGTCTCCCACCCACTTTTCCCAGGCTACAAACATTCAGCTTTCTAAAGATAACTATGAAGAGTCCCTGCACAAACAAAAGCAGCAGATATGTTAAAACGCCAGTTGACAACTAAATTTTTTCCCTGGCAAACAGCAACAGCAGTAAAAGATAATCTGCGGCAAAGTGCTCCTTGCCACGTGCACATGTATATTTAAGCAGAGTCTTTTGGATGAGAATTGAGACAGGAAAACACACATTTGTCCTAGAAGCCAAGTGCTGCTGCTCCAGTGACAGAAAGTAAGAGGGGGGGGAAAAAATATTTAAAAATATATATATAAATTTGAAACAGAGATCTACAGGACTTGTCTTGATCTATCCCAGAACTCTTACAGCCCTGGAGGGGAACATCACTGTCTCCCCGATGCCCGCTGATGCCAAAACCCTATGACTACATCCTAATCCAGGGAGACAGCTGCAGAGCTACTTTGATTCACAAAGTGGCAAGTGATGACCCAAATAGCCAGGATCTGGCTGACGTGTCACCCCTATGGGTCCGACCTGTTGTTTATTGTTCTTAATTTTTTTTTAAAAAAGAATTAACACTTTGAAACTAGGGCAGCATGTAGTTTGGGGGTTGTACGCTTCCAGTTAATGAGAATTCAGACTTCAAAAGATAAACACTTCAAAGGGATTACAAAAGAAAAACTTCGACTTTAATCTCACTAAATAAATAAGCACAGAACGTACTAACGCCCTCTGCACTCTAGCTTCTTAATGTTTTCCACAAACTGAGGGCACACTGGGTGCCTAGCATTTCAAAAAGGGTAGAAGAAGCGGAACAGAACACCGGAAAAACCTGTGCAAACTTCTTGCAGAGCAACAACCAAACGCAATCTCTGCTTTCCGCAGAAGCCTTTGCAATAAAACCTTGCAAGTTAAAGCCTCGGGACGGCTCTGAAAACCCAGTATCTGCTAAAAAACCATTGAGAAGAGCCAGGTTCTCTCCTCCCCCCAAGCTGAGAAGCAACCAACACCAATTGCGCAGATCTTTTTAACATTAGTAGGACTTTGCTGCATTTTTTGTCTGTGATGGCAGTGGTGGTGGTCAAAACATTGCCTGACTTGAGGTTGTACTTGCACTAGCCCTACAATCATGTCCCCCGAGAAGAGGGATCACAACATACGTCAAATTTGGTGTCAGTAAGAGAATTCCACAATTAGTTCCATTTCTACCTAAACAGCAGTTTTCATCTGTAGATCCTCAAAAGACAGCAGGAATATGGGGCTGCAATAACCCCAGGTGCCAGCTACGAGGTCCAAGACAAAGACCAACCTACTCTCTTTGTTTTGGCAAAGAGGACTAGGGATGGACAAGGCACAAACAACCCAGTTCACGGTCAGTTCAGATTCTTCTTAGAGAGATATGGAGAAATGAAGACCCAGCTGATAACAGATGAGAGTTGACAAATGCTTGCCAGGAGCCCCATGAGTTGTGCCCACGTGGTTTCTAAGCAACTTTTCAGTGGAAACCAGTCCAACAAGTTCACAAGTTCTCCTTCATGCACAGAAATTAGAAAGCCATCAAAAAGTCAGATGTCGCCAGAAAAGTGGTGAAGACACTCAACACATTTACCTGGGATGCTGTCTTACCTAGATACCATCTCCAGAATCAGAGAAACAAGTAATGCAGACCAAAGATTTCTGCACAAAGGAGACTGAAGTCACTTCAGACTATGAAATAACAGGTGACAAGACATCTAACATCTCCCAGGCTTCCTAGTTGGAAAAGTCTGAGGAGTACATGTTCCTTACTTTGGAGTTTAATGGTTGATTTTCTGAAGCACAACAGCTCTGAGAGCAGACTAATGCAGCAGAGACCATCTTCTCAAGCCTCTGCTTCATGGTGAGATCCGAGTGGCCAAAACATGAACCCTGCAGAAAGCTTTTCTTGCCATGGAGGTAGTTCCTGTGCAATAAACCTCTGCGGCTCACCAAGAGAGACCTCAAAACACAGCTTCCCTTTTGCCTTGTTTGGCTCCTATCTCCTCTATGCTACTCCTTATTTTTAAGAAGCCCTGCGAGCCCTATCTCCTACACCTCCACTATGTCTAAAAATGAATACATAAATTTTTAAAAAAATTAAATCAGGTGAAACCACAAACAAGTTCTGAAGTTGCTGGAAGCAGCAGGCAAAACACAGCTGGGACATGAGGACTTTTCATTAAGCGGAAACATGGGATACTTTTGGTTCCCTCTGCCAAAGACCTCTTGGCAACCCAAGTATCAAGAGAGTTCATTCTTCTGGGTCTTGCCATAGAGAGGGGCAACAACTCATTAAATGCTCCCATCTACAAGTCTAATGAGGTTCTTGGCTCTTAGAAGTAGCAAGGAGAAGTTTTAAGCAGCCCAAGAGGCATACAACCTCACTCTTCCTAGGAAAGGAAGTCAACTGTTAGCCACTCCATAGAAAGATCGTTGAGGGGAGTTGAAAGTACCCAAACAAGCTAGAAAAATGCATTAAGTGACATGGATGGACCTGATCCCACCTCAGGGTAGCTGGTGGGTCTGTCAAAAGTCTGCTTCCACCTCTCTGAGTCTACGGCATAGGCGAGGCCCAAGCTTGGGTGCCCACAGGAGGACATCTCCTGTTCTTGAGAAGAAAATCCAGCAAACATCTGGCAAGGCAGGCTAGTTTTCAGCAGGCACAGAAACATTTCTGCCACAGCAATGGAATAATGATGAATTCAGTTGTGAGCAAAGCTGAAAGGGAGTAGAAGAAAGATTGATAACGGCGGTAACAGCAACACCCTGAATTCCCATGCCAGGGAGTTAATTAGCCCTATGGGCACATTTCCTTTCCCTAGTGCTTTCTGGCTGAGAAAAGCTGGGAGTCTCAGCCCTGCATCGAGGTCACTGACCACGATTAGAAATGCAAACAGTTTTATTTGCAGCCCAACCGCTGCACGAGCTTTACACCGTGAGAGAATATCCCCCAACCCAACTGAGCCAACGCTTTGATAGCTTCCAAGCCAGAAACTGGCAGGAAACCAGTGGACTTCAGCAGACACCAAGTTTGTTTTACTGTCCAAGAACAAGCCAACTAGACTTTCCAAGACAGCCTTGCTGATATTGCCCTGAAGGAGCTGCTCGGTGGCACCCAGGAGGCCCAAATGAAAAAAAATGAGGCCACCGTGTGCTCTTCGTCCTTCAGAAAGATGGACCTTACCCACTGAAAAGGTCAGGGTGGTGCTGATGGGTTAAATCCTCAGTGTGATGAGGACACCCTAGTGCTGCTCATAATGAGGGGCTCCAAAACCCTTAGGCAGATCAACCAGAAGAGATGACAGTCACTTTGCTAAGGTTTCCCTTCATTCAAGCAGTATTCCGGCTTGCGGGGACAGTGGTGTTTGAGAGGGAGGGCAGCATCCAGGATGCAGTCAGGAGTTTCCATGTTCCAACCACCAACTGTTAATGCCACTGCCAGTAAATGGTGGAGAGACCACAGGGAGGAACCTCTGGGTCACAGCCAGCACCAACCACAGAACGAGGCAGGGTGCAGAAGGATTTTGCTGGGCACAGTCCTAAACGCACACAAGTGCTTCTGAATTCCCCAGACACATACAGGCACAGGAACTCCAGTACATGTCTGGTCTCAGACCATCAGCTCTGCCACGGAGGAAGACATCGAATGGTTCGAGTTGGAAGGGACCTTAAAGATTGAGTTCCAACCCCCCTGCCACAGGCAGGGACACCTCCAGCACAAGAACACAGGAGTCCAACAGTTAAAAAAAAACCCAAAACACCACAAAAACCAACAAAATGCCAGCTCAACAGTTAAACTGGGGTGAGACAACACAAGGGCCCAGACAGCACCAGGAGTGGCTGTTGATCTTGGCAGAAGACATAGAAGAGGAGGTATCTGAGCCACAATGCTAGAGACACATAGCAGGAAAGCACGTAACAGGTCTGGAAGAAGTTGGAAGAGGAGGGAGGCTGCATCTTGACTAGGACTGCTGCATCTGGGGAGAAATAACCCCATGGACCAGGGCAGTTTTGGGGCTGACCTGCTGGAAAGCAGCTCTGAAGAGAAAAACCTGGGAGTCCTGGTGGACAACAGGATGCCCATGAGCCAACAATGTGCCTTTGTGGCCAAGAAGGCCAATGGCATCCTGGGGGGCATAAGGAAGAGTGGGAGCAGCAGGTGGAGGGAGGTCATCCTGCCCCTCTGCTCTGCCCTGGGGAGGCCCCATCTGGAGCACTGGGAGCAGGGAGCTGCTGGAGAGGGTACAGCAGAGGGCTACAAAGATGCTGAGGGGCCTGGAGCATCTCTTATGAGGAGAGGCTGAGGGACTTGGGTCTACCTAAACATGAGGAGGAACTTCTTTACTTTGAGGATGGTAGAGCCCTGGAAGAGGCTGCCCAGGAAAGTGGTGGGGTCTCTTCTCTGGACACGTTCCTGTGCAACCTGCTCTGGGTGGACCTGCTTTGACAGGGAGGTTGGACTAGATGATCTCCAGAGGTCCCTTCCAGCCCCATATCATTCTGGGATTCTGTGATACCCCATCTTCAATCTGAGCACAGACAGCCAAGGTGAGAGAAGAGAGGAAAAGCCATCAGTGGAAGACGACAACAAGGCCTAGGAAAGCACAGCTAGATGCTGAAGAAAACTCTGAAGGGGCTCAAGCACAGGCAAGAAATTAGAAAGATGGCATAATATTTTTCCTCTCCACAGACGCCAAAACTTTTGCCACCTTCACAGAGCTAAAAACCAAAAGTTTACATCAAGACCTATCCCTTCTCAGCACGTGTTTTTGCTGAGGAATTAAGTGGAAACAGAACCGGGTCTGAACATGCACACTCTGACAATCAGTTTCCTTCACAGACAAGCTTTTCTCCCCCCTCCCTGATTACCCTTTCCTACACACACCCCTGAAGAGCTCGCCCTAATCACACATGAATTGCATTAGCTGGCCCTCTAAGGGGCAGTTTAATCTCCTCTGGAAGGTGTTAGCAGCTAAAGCAGAAGCCTGTCCAACACATTGCTGTGGAGGGCTTGTCGTCTCCTTCCCCTAAGACACCTTCCCTCCCGCACTGCTGAAAATTTGGCTCGTGCCAGCAGGAAAAGAAGAGAAGAACTGCCTGAACCACGCCAACAGCACTCATCTGAGAACGAGCAAAATGCCTCCACACCCACTGCACGCACTGTAATTGAAACAGTAAGGGGGAAAAAAAAAGAAAAGAAAAAAAACAACCAACCAACGGCAAGATTCATTTTACAATCAATACTCTGCACGTCTGCTGTGCAACTGCTATCCAGAGAATTAAGCATGAATGTCTCTGGCTTAATGAGAGGTGGAAAGTCCTAGTTAAATGGATTACAAGCTTTTTATTTCCCCTGATTGATTCCTTCCATACGGCTGCAAGAAACATTCTTCAAAACAACAAGGAAAAAAAAAAATTCTCTTAAACAGCAGAGAAGCTAAATTAGTTAAGGAGAAAACTGGCTTTCACGTGCTGGTTGCTCCTTGCCTCCCATTCCGCACGCAACCAACACGTGTGGCACAACACCCAAATACCTTCACCCATCACCTTGCCAACAAGACCTGCACCTCTGCACCTTCCAACACGTCATTCCTGCTTCCCTTTCCAAAGCCAGCATCCACTGCTCCACAGCGTTGAGCTGCTCCTCTGTAGCTCCCTTGTTCTACAAGCCGGATACTGTTCTGGCTTCCTACGCCAAGAGCGCATAAATTAATTTGATAAGACTCTAATCGCCCGACAAACTCCTTCCCACTACAAACAGGCTGGATGTGCTGTGGCCAAAGTAATCAAAGGAGAAGACAGTCAGCAGGATCTGGTGACGTGAAAAGACTTGCAAGAAGTCAACCCCGTCTCCCTGATTTTGGAGAGCTTCTGGCTCCAGGACTTCTTGTTTCCTGCTCATTGCAACCGAACTGATTTGGAGCAATCAAGACAGACCATCTGACACTAGAAAGGTTCTGGCTTCCTCCGCCAAGAGCGCATAAATTAATTTGATAAGACTCTAATCGCCCGACAAACTCCTTCCCACTACAAACAGGCTGGATGTGCTGTGGCCAAAGTAATCAAAGGAGAAGACAGTCAGCAGGATCTGGTGACGTGAAAAGACTTGCAAGAAGTCAACCCCGTCTCCCTGATTTTGGAGAGCTTCTGGCTCCAGCACTTCTTGTTTCCTGCTCATTGCAACCAAACTGATTTGGAGCAATCAAGACAGACCACCTGACACTAGAAAGGCCTTCTAGGTATCCACTTTTGGATAGAGCACTCTAACGAAGTGATCAAGCCCAGGAGAGTTCAACAAACGATGTCAGCCTGGATTAGGAGATGAACACAGAAGGATTGTTGACTGATCTTTATAATATAGGCGTGGGGTGGGAAATACCAGAGTGCTCAGCAGAAATAAGAGCATGGATGTATGTGATATGCAGGAACAATGGGAGCCACTGCCTCATGCCTGGGAATGCCAGCTGCAACACAAGCTCTGAAAGCACTTTGAAAGGTTCATGGCACATACATGCCACTTCTGACTCAGGAGGGCTCTCAGTGCTAGAGGTAGCTCTAAAAGGTTGCACAAGGTCCATCCTTGGAGGTTTTCAAGACCTGTCTGGACAAACCTCTAAGCAACCTGGCCTGATCTCAGCACTGACTCTACTTTGAGCAGGGTGAGATGGAGCACGGCCCTCCTGAGGTCCCCTCCTGTCCAAGGGAGCCAACGAGTCCAAGATTAAATAAAATAGAATCACAGATCATACAATGGTTAGAGTTGGAAGGGGCTTTAAATATCATCTAGTTCCAACTCCCTTGCCATGGACAGGGACACCTCCCACTAGACCACATTGAAAAGAATTTCTGCCTGAGATCTCATCTCAGTCTCCCCTCTTTCAGTGTCAAACCCTTCCCCCTCATCCTATGGCTCTACTCCCTTATCAGGAGTCCTTCCCCAGCTTTCCTGGAGCCCATTGAGGGACTGGAAGGGGCTCCAAGGTCTCCCCAGAGCCTTCTCTTCTCCAGGCTGAACCCTCCCAACTCTCTCAGCTTGTCCTCACAGCAGAGGGGCTCCATCCTTCTGATCATTTTCGTGGACCTCCTCTGGCTCCACTCCAATAGCTCCATGTCCTTCCTGTGTTGAGGACTCCAAAGCTGGACACAGTACTCCAGGTGGGGCCTCACGAGGGCAGAGTAGAGGGGTACAGTCAACTCCCTTGCTGGACACAGTACTCCAGGTGAGGCCTCACAAGAGCAGAGTAGAGGGGTACAGTCACCTCCCTCGAGCAATATCAAGTGCCAGCCCCCACAGGAGCTTCAACTGCCAGAACGCACATGTAGGTTTTTCAAGCAAGCAGCTACAGCACATTCTGGAAACCCTTCTCATGAAGGGCTCCAAATTTAACACATTGCCCCCCAAAGCTATTCCATCTGTGATAAGATAATCCCATTCTGACAAGCTGTCAGGGCAGACTCCAAAATTGGCTGTTTCCATTTCATCACCTCCACTACAGCTTTCCACTCGCTTGAAAAACATGGAAACAAAAACAATGTCAGAAAAATGACATTCACACACCCCGTCCCAGTTTGATATTTTGGCTTCTGGTAGAGCAAGGGCTAACGTCCAATTTACCCCACTGCTGATTCAAGGATGCTCAATAAAGCAACAGGTTTGCCTCGCTCTCCTAAAGCTTCTTTCTAGTTATTATTGAATTCTTTCCAGTTCTGTGTAAATCAGTCCGTTCAGTGCAAGGAGACAGACGTGACAGTTTCCCCTCCCAGAGGGATTTACAAACTCAACCTAGACACTGCACAGCAAATGAAAATTGCATCTAAGGAAGCAAGTGGGTAATGAAAGACAGGTTACAACCACGCCATCACACAGTTACTCAACGTCAGGTAAATATTTTCTTGACTGCTGATGTGTGTATTCTTTCAAAACCCGGGAGCTGATCTTTAGGAAGACGTGAATAAGGACAAAGTGATTTTACTGCTTGCTGCAGCATAAATCTTTCAGAAGGGAATTTTCTCAATTGACTTGGCAAGCGGTTGCGACGTTCCGAAACGCTCCTCGCCTTCCAAAAGAGCATCTTGAAATGCTGGTCAAGGTCACTCCAGCTCTGACATTAGAAATGACGCATCCAAGGAAGAGGAGTGAGGGTGAAGTCAGGAAGGAAACCGCCCCTCCATCCACAGGGTGACTCCCAGAGTGAAGAGATTCACAGTCATTTCCAACCCAAGCCTGGAGAGTCCAGTTCTAATAAAAACAAAAAACAAAACTCCGTCTGCTGGTTACATCAGCTACTATCTTGTTTTCCTTATGGAAAGGACCAGTCATGAGGGACTCACAAACTCATTTACTGATGCAAATCCAAGAGCTATTAGTCAAAGTGCTTTCAATCATTTTTGAGACCTTTTAATACAACGAGCATTAACCCAGTCCATTCCAGCACCCTCCCCAGCACCACTGACACTCTTCCAGACAGTTACCAATGCCACCACCACTCAGCACATTATCAACAGCGGTGAGCAAACTGTCACATTCAAGATAATCATCATTGGAGTGAAACAATGACATTGGAAGCAAACTGCCCTCAGAGCAAGGCAGCCATCTTCCCTCCACCCCACCTCCAGTGAGACTCTACGCAAAGCTAAACAGTAGTAGCCAGTAAATCATGAAGAACAGGGGGAACCCTGCAACTTGTGAAACACTGAGCGTTGCTGCCCACCCCTACAGCTATTTCTACATCCTTCCCCCTCCTTGTTCACAACCTGCAGGTGATGGATGTCAATCAAAGATACCCAGAGCAAACAGTGGCCGGGTTATGATGAGCCGTGGGGTCTGGGATGCTGGTGGAACGCTCTCCATCTGGCACGCTTCAAAGCACTAATGTCCACTTAGGTTATTGCTTATGATCCTCAGCCTTATGCTACAGAGAGGATGGGTTTGAGGAAAAGACCCCAAGTGGTCCATTAATACATAGCTGTGTAGTTTGGTGGGAATTGCTTCCAGCTCATCTAAACATCTGGAGCAGTTAAGCAGCAAGTCCCACAGGAGCCCAGAATGCAACACCACCAGCGTTTCTCTTCCCTGTAAAACACGAAGCTTTCTAGGAAAAGGCCTCAGAACAAGGAAAAGCTGAAAGTTCATTTTTTTTCTCTTAAGCAGTTCCATGACACTGCAGTAGTGAAAATAAAAAATACCCAACAGATTTTTCCCAGGGCAGAGTGCTCAGCATCACAGACTAAAGATCACTTACACAAACATTCACTCAATGCTAATAGGACTGACCACAGTGAACATGTGTTCATTCAACATGACCTTTCCTTTCCTACCTAGAAAGGCATAGATGTCACCAAAGACAAGGGCACTCCTCACGGCAGACCTTTCAGCACCAAACAAGGAAAAAAAAAAAAGCCTCCCCACACATCTTTTGATGAGCCATCCTTACACAAGCATCAAGGACACAAGAGAAACACATGTTAAGTCCTCAAAACTACGCTTGCTCTGAAGAGAGAAGCACCTACCCAGGTGGGTCAGGCACCTCATACATCTGGAATATAGCCCAAAAAGCAGCCACATCCCAGAAAAGTAGAGAAGGATTTTCCGGAGTATAGAACTCCCACACAAAAGCTTTTATTTTTTTAATTATTCTCACACACGCAAGCCTCCCTCGGGGTTTATTTATTAAGAGGTTCCCAGGAAAATTAGCCTATGTACCTTGAAGGGGCAAGCCAGCTGCACACAAACACAGCCTTTCCAGGATGAAATGGCTTTCAATTCAGCCTACTTCACTTTTAGTAAGCCACTCTGAGTTTTCTTCTTCAGTCAATTCAGATTAAGAGCCTGTCTTGATAGGAACACTGAGGGAAGCTACCGTCTGCAGAAAACAGGCAGATTTCCTTACACTAGCCAAGAGCCAAAAATATCTTCATATTCAGTTTATTTTCCTAAGAAAACACAGTGTGATTGCATAAGTGTCTCTGTTCCTGTTCTCCCCTACCCTTCCTTCCCTCCTCAAGCAACAATGCCCTGGAGCATCAGCCTCTTCCAGCCCACAAAGTGGTTATGCACTGGAAAGCTCTATAAGAGGAGTTGCTGCCTGGTGGGAAAGGGATCAAATGAACTTCTCCCCCAAGAGAAGAGCTGTTCTAGTCCATCCCACTGTCAAAGACTTCTCAGCACGTACAGCTGGAGACATGAAAGGATGGAAGTGGGAAGATTAAAAGATTTGAAGTAAGTCCCAAAGAAACTAGATTTCCTTTGTTCTTGGGGCAACTATTTTTTTTTCTTTTTGGTTAAAAAGTAAAACTTTGAGAACATTTCATATTAAATAGCTTGCTGGATGGATGGCCAAGCCAATTTCTGCCACCCTCTTGAACATACTGAAAAGGGCCTGAAAAAATTACTGGCATATTCATCAAATTAAGAGAAAACACCAAGTACCCAAACCTAGCAGCTCTACAAGAGTGAATTCAAGAAGACATTTCAGAATTAGGCACAAGCATCCTGGTCCAGGTAAGGCCATGGGAGACCCAAGAGCATCCACACTGCTTTCCAAAACTAGAAGACTTTGCTTTCCCAGCTAGGATGCAATTTATAAACCATCACAGGTATCTCCACATCAAGATTACAGTCCAGCTGATGTGCAATCACAAGTCTGTCTGGTTCATGGTTGAGTTCACAGTTGCTTGAATTTCTCCATCACATCAAGATTACAGTCCAGCTGACGTGCAATCACAAGTCTGTCTGGTTCATGGTTGAGTTGACAGTTGCTTGAATTTCTCCAATCTCCAGCAGACCATTCCCTCCAACAGGTCCTTCCTCATTCCCAGTAGCATCCTATTTTCTGATTCCGTGGGCTTATACAGGTCCTTCCTCATTCCCAGTAGCATCCTCCTATTTTCTATTCCGTGGGCTTACCAGCAATAGGTTTGACTAGAGTTTTATTTTTTTTCCTCCCATCTCAGCTATCTCTTAAGCTGGTTTAAGAACAGTTACGCAAGAGTCCTTCTGGGTTACAGGGGGAAAAAGCAGCACTTTCTTCTCTGACCTGAATTCTGGCATTAATAGCACATCTTCCAGGTCTTAGTCAGCCCCAGCCTTATGGAAACTACTCCTTTCAGAGATGTAAAACAAACGTTGATTTGGGGGAACCACATAGTATTTCAGGTATTAGACCACAGGACACTCTCCTACCCAGGTAGTGACTGTTTCTCCTGAAGAGGCACTGAAAGGAATGACTGCAAAACATCACCTGAAGCAGCATCTCACCTTTTCCAACATGGTCAAACCACAGCTCAGCTATCATGTAAACATAGTTTCAGAAGCTCTTAAGCCAAGCAAGCTGAGGAGAAAAATAACATACACAAATCTTCAAGTCAGCAAGAAGGCTGATCAAGAATTCCCAAGGACAGATGAGACAGAAGATGCCCAATTCATGAAAAAAGTCATTCTAATCCCTGCACCAACTAAAGCTAATCGAGTCAAACTTAATTAGTTACCTTCCTTGGCTCCTCTAAGCCCATAGGTGTCAAGTGAGAGACATAAATCAAACTGCATGTTCTTCCTGCCCTCTCCAAGTGAAACACTGATTTTACTTTTATTTCAAAGTCAGTCAAAAGAAATCTATGCAGTTGCTAGAAAACATCTTTTCTAGCCAATTCAAAGACGACTTGATTTTTTTTTTAATTCTATTGTGAATTGTGTATTCATCAAGAACATAGACACAGACCCTTGGCTCACACGTTCCTGTGTGATACAGGGTGGAGTTGTGGTGGTTCCTGCTCATCTAGCAGGGCTTTTGGAGCCAGCCCACACATCCTGTATCATCATACCAGGTGCTGGCAAACCACAAGATTCACCTGGCAGGGTTATTTGATCAGATGATTTCACTGCTGACCTGAGCAAGCAGTTGGACTTGATGACCTCCTGATCTCCCTCCCAAGCTGAACTATTCATTATATAACTTTATATTTGTGTACAGAAATCACTTTCTTCAAGAAATGTAAGACTCTGACCCAAAACCCAGGCTTAGCATTCCAATAAGTTCTCAGAAATTGCTTGACAGCAAATTACAGAGGAACATTGTCTATTCTGCCAACCGCTTGATCAGAGCCAGGCTTACAAATCCACTTGAGCTCAGGGAGCATCTAATCTCTCAGCACCCAAAATCCACCCCTACAAGGTAGCCAGAATCCATGTTCTCTAAGCTGAGCTTCCCTAAAGGAAGAGCCTTCCCAGAGAAGAAGCTGAGCCAAAAAGCATTTAACTCCGTTAGAGCATTAATTGGGTACACTGGTGTCCTATAGGTCTGGGTACATGCTTGTGAGCCTTCATTTCCTTATCTCATCAATCAGGCAAAACATGGTCCTGTTCTAAACAAAACACAGCTGGATTCTGTTGCCCATTACACCAGTAGGACCAGTGCGACCAGTCCTAGGCTGCCTCCTGCCCAGAGCTGCCCCTGACACACTAGTCTTGCACAACCACATTTTGTGTAAGAACACCAATGAACAAGGCATGTCCATGCACTGAGAGCTGCCATCTCAAAGTATCATTAGTATCATGAGGGTGGTGAGAGCCTGGCCCAGGTTGCCCAGAGAAGCTGTGGCTGCCCCATCCCTGGAGGGCTTCAAGGGCAGGTTGGAGGGGTCTCTGATCAACCTGGTCTGCTGGGAGGTGTCCCTGCCCATGGCAGGGGGTGTTGGAACTTGATGACCTTGAAACCTCCTTTCCAACCCAAATCATTCTGTGATTCTATGAAAACACAGGAAGCAAATAGAACAAGCTATTGCTTTTCAGGAACTTGAAAGCCCAGTTGTTGCATTTTCTTCACAGACCCATGCATCAAGGCACTGTAGGGAAGCAAGGAAGTGCTCAGGCAGCTTCCATACAGGAAAGAAGTTTTGGAGAGATATCTCTGCCTCCTGGCCAGGGCAACTACAACCCAGTGACCTGGAAAAAAAAAATGACCACCACTCTCACTGTGTTCAGAAGCAACTTGGAAAGAGGACTCCAGAAAATTTAGCATTTTCCCTTTTTCCTCCCTTGGCCAGGGCAACTACAACCCAGTGACCTGGGAAAACCTGGAAAAATGACCACCACTCTCACTGTGTTCAGAAGCAACTTGGAAAGAGGACTCCAGAAAATTTAGCATTTTCCCTTTTTCCTCCCTTTCCAAATGGATGTTTCCATTAAAGAAACCAATTGCTCTACCAAGTTTTTAAAACAGCCTGAGGTTTACAGCCAATATATAAACTCCAAACAACTGTGGCTGGTCAGGATGGAAACATCTTTCCCAGCATAAACCCCTCAAGCTAGCAATGTTGGCCAAACTGCTGTAAATCACCATCTTCTCTTTAATCCGGGCTATTAACTTTTAGCTTTCTAAGCAATTCCACATATTCCAGCAAGTTGGGGTTTTGGATCACACTGCTTTCCAAGAATGTGTTTTCCTCCCTTCAGCAGCACAGCAGTTGCAAGCTACTGAGTAGCCTGTGAGACTTCAGTTAATGAAGTTCTCATTCCTCAGTCTGGGTCTTCCTCAGTAACATTTAAAAAAAGAACCTTTCCAAATGGATGTTTCCATTAAAGAAACCAATTGCTCTACCAAGTTTTTAAAACAGCCTGAGGTTTACAGCCAATATATAAACTCCAAACAACTGTGGCTGGTCAGGATGGAAACATCTTTCCCAGCATAAACCCCTCAAGCTAGCAATGTTGGCCAAACTGCTGTAAATCACCATCTTCTCTTTAATCCGGGCTATTAACTTTTAGCTTTCTAAGCAATTCCACATATTCCAGCAAGTTGGGGTTTTGGATCACACTGCTTTCCAAGAATGTGTTTTCCTCCCTTCAGCAGCACAGCAGTTGCAAGCTACTGAGTAGCCTGTGAGACTTCAGTTAATGAAGTTCTCATTCCTCAGTCTGGGTCTTCCTCAGTAACATTTAAAAAAAGAACCACAGAATCATTGGGGGTTGGAAGGGACCTCTGGAGAAAATCCAATCCAACTCCCCTGCCAGAGCAGGTTGCACAAGAATGTGTCCAGGTGGGGTTTGAATGTCTCCAGAGAAGGAGACTCCACCACCTCTCTGGGCAGCCTCTTCCAGGGCTCTGCTACCCTCTCAGTGAAGAAGTTCCTCCTCATGTTGAGGTGGAACTTCTTCTGTTCAGGTTTGTGCCCATTTCCTCTTGTCCTGTCCCTGGGCACCACTGAAAAAAGACTGGCCCCATCCTCCTGACACCCACCCTTTAAGGATTTATAGGTGTTGATCAGAGCCCCCCTCAGTCTTCTCTTCTCCAGACTAAAAAGATCCAAATTGAGCTGTCTGCTGTTCAATCTCCTGCCAAGCCCTTGAGAACTTTTTTCTCCTTTTTTGTTCCACTTAGTACTGACTGACTGAAACCTGTTAAAACCTTCCCTTTTCATTCTTTGATACCACCTGCTTCCAGCCACAGGGACGAGAGCAAGAGCATCACACACCCATTTCTATTCCGGTGACATTACGCAAGTGCCTTCTTCACACACCACCTACACTTCAGGTCCTCAATCTGTTTGGCTTCACAGCATCCCTCTGGAGTGAAAACACGGAGGCAGCTCCGTGTCTCGTCTAGCTCCGTCTTTCAATGTGTTCCTTTTCACAGCTCAATCAGGTTTTGTTCCCCAAGCTGGAGAAGCGTCTTTGCCACCCAGCACTTGTTCAGCCCACGGGTTTGAACCCACCATATGGAGCTTGCTCAGCACACCCAAGCTTAAGAGCCCTCTCTGCAACAAGTGGCTGAGTTTTTATGGGGATGTAAGAGTGATTTCTCTTAAATATCTCCTTGAGCTCAAAGTAAACATTTTAAATGTAGGCTCCTGAAAACCCTTGGGCTTTCTCCTCAGTTAAACTGACATGTCAAAGCTGTTTTTCAAACCCGCATATGAAAACCCAGGCTTATTTACTGTAACAGATCTACAAATTTGACAAGCCCAACCTTGGGGGTTGGCCACCAGCCACAAAGAAATAGTCACAGATAGAGCCAAGCGGCTCTAGGTGGACCTGCTCTGACAGGGGGGTTGGAGTAGATGATTTTCAGAGGTCTCTTCCAACCCAATATCATTCTGTGATTCTGTGGAGTGTTTTAGAAATAGTAGAGAGGAGTAGCACCTCTATCATTCTTTGGGAATGCAGTCCTCAGTAAGCAGCACCTTCTCCTAGCATAGGCCAGAACAATCCTCACCATCAGTACAGACTGGGGGGTGAGGTATTAGAAAGCAGCCCTGAGGAAAGGGACTTGGGGGTGCTGGTGGACGAGAAGCTGGACATGAGCAGGCAGTGGGCACTTGCAGCCCAGAAGGCCAATCCCATCCTGGGCTGCATCAATAGAAGTGTTGCCAGCAGGTCCAGAGAGGTGATTCTGCCACTTTACTCTGCTCTGGTGAGACCTCACCTGGAGTATTGTGTGCAGGTCTGGAGCCCTCAATATAAGAAGGACATGGACCTGATGGAGAGGGTCCAGAGGAGGGCCACATGGATGATCAGGGGGTTGGGGCACCCCTACTACGAGGACAGGCTGAGGGAGCTGGGGTTGTTCAGCCTGAAGAGGAGGAGGCTCCAGGGAGACCTAATAGCAGCCTTCCAGTACCTGAAGGGGGCCTACAGGAAGGCCGGGGAGAGCCTGTTTACAAAGGCCTGTAGGGAGAGGACAAGGGGCAATGGCTTCAAGCTGGAGGGGAGCAGATTTAGATTGGAGATTAGGAGAAAGTTCTTTCCTGTGAGGGTGGTGGAGCACTGGAACAGGTTGCCCAGGGAGGTGGTTGAGGCCCCTTCCCTGGAGATATTCAAGGCGAGGCTCGATGAGACCCTGGGCAACCTGGTCTAGTTGGGGGTGTCCCTGTTGACTGCGGGGGGTCGGACTAGATGACCTTTGGAGGTCCTTTCCAGCCTGGACAATTCTATGATTCTATGATCCTTCCCCAATAGGGTTCAAGAGAAGCTTCTTCTCAAGTTCTTAAGCTCCATAGAAAGTCTTAACAGTCTCACCTGAAGCACTTCAGCCACATGGCAGGAGACAACCCCGATGGCGGTTTGGTCACAGCTGCAAAGAGCTCCACATGGCCCACAGCCAGCACATGGCTAGACTGCACCCAAGTTCCAGATAACAAGTACAACTCCACACTATGCTGCTGTCCGCAGAGCGGACCCAGGGTTAACCCAGCCTTCTGTCCAACCAACACAAAACAGGCTGCTTGAGGCCACATTTTAAAGTCTTTGCACAGGCAGTTCCCTGCAGTGCACTGGAAGGCGGCCAACCCGTCTGACCATCCCACTATTGCAGCAAAGGCCAAAACACAGCTGGATGCCACAGGATGCGTTTAAAGCTCACAACTCTTCTTTCATCCCTCCCTACCATGAACCGTTCCCTCCACATTTATCAATGGAAAAATTTCCAAAACGTAAGGAAGCTGCTTGGCTTTCAGATAGGAACAGACTCAGCACTTGTGCCACCAAGGTCACACCACCTGTTAAAGTAGCACAGAGGGGAATATACCATATTTCAGACATCCCTTCATACAGTCAAACGGTCTTGTTTTCTTCTGTAGGAAGATCAAAAGAGTTGAGATGACCCTCAGCTGGTAAACCCCAGCCCTGTGCCACCAGCTTCCCCATCACCTTCCCCAGTTCCTGGTCCCTTGTCTAGGTCCTGAAGTCTCTGGACCTAGACAAGATGCAAAGTAATGGGATCTCCCAGGCTTGCTCAAAAAGGACATAAAGGCTTCATTTATGTTATCACCACAATCCAACTCCCTGCAGCTTGTTTTGTCTGTCCCAGGAGACCTCTTCTACAGAGTAAATGACATCCAGACACATCCATCCCCCGTAAGCAGGACAGTGAGGCTCCTGCAGAAAGTGTTGAGGGTTTTATGCACAGATGGAAACATCTGAATTCTTTGCTGTCAACGTAGGGAGAAAAAAAAAAAAGCAGATTTGGGGACTTGCATAATTTTTTTTTTATTATTATTTTTTAAGGACAGTGAGCTAAGTGGCTACAAACTTACTCATATCCCTAATCTTCAAAGCTTCCTCCTGTTATCAACATTACTTCAGGATGAGCAAAACCCACACACACACTGGCATCCTCAGAGCATCAGCTCCAGCCCCCCACCAGAATCCACGGGTATCACTGGAGGAAGGAGCAGAGCATACAGAGCAGATCAGAGAACAAGAGAGACAACAAATCACAGTCTTTCATTACAGCCAGAGTGTATTTAAGAGCAAACTCAACCCTGCCACTCTCTGCTCTTACAGAAACAGCTTGAACTTAGCTGTAATATAGGATTTTCTCTCTTCTCCTCCCACTCAAGCTATCAAGTGGAAGTAATTGAAACAAAGCCCAGGAAGGAAAAAGGTCTAACATGCTCACGAGCACCTCAAATGTAGCAGGGAGACACAAGGAGATCTGCAAATTTCCTCTACAGCCCACCTAAAAAAGGACATTATTACACTCACAACTCACTTCCTCCCCCAACCATTAACATCTTGGGCCTGCCATGGTCCATGATAAGCTTCAGAAGAAACATGTATCTTGGTAGACCCAACCTTTCCCTACACACCCTAGAAACCACCAAAACATGACAAAATGACCTCTTTAGACATTAGAATAAGCCTACTTAGAAAAGAAGGCTCCAGGGAGACCTTGGAGCCCCTTCCAGTCCCCAAAGGGGCTCCAGGAAAGCTGGGGAGGGACTCTTGATGAGGGAGGGTAGCCATAGGATGAAGGTGAAGGGTTTGACACTGAAAGAAGGGAGATGGAGATGAGATGTGGGGAAGAAATTCTTTCCTGTGAGGGTGGTGAGACACTGGCCCAGGTTGCCCAGAGAGGCAACCATCCCTGGAGGGGTTCAGGCCAGGTTGGAGGGGGCTTGGAGGAGCCTGGTCTGGTGGGAGGTGTCCCTGCCCAGGGCAGGGGGTTGGAACTCGATGATACTTAAGGTCCCTTCCAACCCAAACCATTCTATGATTCTATTTCTTTTTCAGGAGAGTTTAGCAAGTAGCACACACAAATTTCAAGCTTCTCATGTACCACATTGAAGGCTGCAGAGCCAACAGGATTATCTGTTTTGCCCCAAAATAAGTCCTAAACAATCCGCTAGAGCTGACCACTTCACTGAAGGGGAGCAAAGCAGGTACAGGATGAGCTCCAGCAGATCCAGAGCTACCACCAGACAATTCCAACACCAACAACGGCATTTAAACAAACGCGCATTTAATTTCAAGAGAAAAAGTGTCATCTCTCTCCCTTACCAGCTCTACTGCATTAACCTTCATCACTGGGACACGGTAACTCTCCTGCCATGTCTCCAGCTCACCAGAAACACAAAAGGAAAAAAAAAAAAAAAGAGCTTTTAAAAGGACAGTCAGTATTCAGAATATGAGCCGGCAGTGTGCCCAGGTGGCCAAGAAAGCCAACGGCATCCTGGCTTGTATAAGAAATAGTGTGACCAGCAGAAGTAGGGAGGTGATTGTCCCCCCATACTCAGCACTGGTGAGGCCACACCTGGAGTATTTTGTCCAGTTTTGGGCACCTCAATATGAGAGACACCTCAAGGTGCTGGAGTGAGTGCAGAGGAGGGCAACGAAGCTGGTGAAGGGCCTGGCAAGTCATATGAGGAGCGGTTGAAGGATCTAGGACTGTTTAGTATGAGGAAGAGGAGGCTGAGGGGAGACCTCATCACTCTCTACAACTACTTGAAAGGACATTGTAGAGAGGTCGGTGCTGGTCTCTTCTCACAGGTAATTAGTGATAGAACGAGAGGGAATGGCTTCAAGCTCCAACAGGGTAGGTTTAGATTGAACATTAGGAAGGAATTTTTCACTGAAAGAGTGGCCAGAGACTGGAACAGGCTGCCCAGGGAGGTGGTTGAGTCACCATCCCTGAACGTGTTTAAGAGCCATTTAGAAGCGGTGTTGGGGGACATGGTGTAGGGGAGAACTCTGTAGAGTAGGGTTGATGGTTGGCCTCTATGATCCCAAGGGTCTCTTCCAACCTAGACGATTCCATGATTCCAGGCAAAAAAGTTTGAGCTGTACTTGTACTTTATTTTTTTTTAAGCTCACATTCATGCTTTGCAACAAACATCCTCTGCCACGGAGGCTGAAGTGCTGGATTTCCAGAGACAAGAGCTGTCAACAGCTTCTCTCCTCCTTTACGGAGCAAATACTCTCCAGAATAGTTTCTCACTACCAAGTTCTTTTATTTTTAGCACGGCAGCCCTAAGTTATATTCAGGATCATCTCCATCTCTGTATTATGAAGGTCCTGGATTTTTGCTTTAAGGTACAGTGCAGTTTAGTAACTGAAAGGATTTCCAGCTGCAGTTATCACTTAGTAGGAACTGAACCAATACCCATTCACCACCCCCCGACTTACAAGAAAAGACTGCACAGGAAAGCCAAAGCTCTTCACCAATTTCCTGCTAAAAAAAATCAGGTCCTAGAGGCAGAAGAAACTCATTATGTTTTAATCTTGTTGGGCTTTGAAATTCTCCCCACGAGATGGTTTAACCAACCCAACTTCGAAACAGGTGGCGGCCAAGATTTCACCTGCACAACACCTCAAACGTTTTGCCTGTCACAACCCATGCATCACAGGGAAGATGTTCCAGACCCAGGCAAAGGATACCAGATTTGTGCCCTGCTTCAGCAGCCATTCAGCTATTCTTTGAAGCAATCTGTGCACCATGAGGTCCACATCGGGCAAGTGTCTCAGGGAACAGCCCGCTCTAAGTACAAATATGGCTTGGGCATCGGCAGCTGAATAGAGAGAAATGAAATACAAATATGGCTTGGGCATCGGCAGCTGAACACAGAATAGTGAAAAGTTCAAGGGTTTAGAATCATACTGATTTATTTGAACCACACCTGGAGGTGAAGCACAAGTCAGATGCAGCACAACACAGAGAGACAAGCCCTTTATGGAGATGGGGTAACAAGACCTTTGCAGCACTTTTGGTGTGACCGCTGCATCAACCAGGGTCTAGAGCCACATCCCACATGATCTTTAAGGTCCCTTCCAATCTAGAAGATTCTGTGATTCTGCGAAAAGTTCAATACTGATTTATTTGAACCACACCTGAAGGTGAAGCACAGGTCAGATGCAGCACAACACAGAGACACAAGCCCTTTATGGAGATAGGGTAACAAGACCTTCACAGCACTCTTGGTGTGACCACCACATCATCCAGGGTCTAGAGCTGCAAAACCATCATGTGATTCCCCCTCTTTGTTTGCTGGACTCATAGAACTCTCTAGGTTAGAAGGGACCTTTCAGATCATCAAGCCCAACACTGACAGAAACCCCGTGTCCCTTAGCTCCACACTTATGGAGATAGGGTAACAAGACCTTCACAGCACTCTTGGTGTGACCACCACATCATCCAGGGTCTAGAGCTGCAAAACCATCATGTGATTCCCCCTCTTTGTTTGCTGGAATCATAGAACTGTCTAGGTTGGAAGGGACCTTTCAGATCATCAAGTCCAACCATCAACCCAACAATGACAAAACCCTGTGTCCCTTGGCTCCACACCTGCCCAGCTTTTAAATACCTCCAGGGATGGTGACTCCACCACTGCCCTGGGCAGCCTCTGCCAAGGCTTCACAACCCTTTCCATGAAGAAATTGTTCCCAAGCTCCATCCTAAACCTCCTCCGGGGCAACTTGAGGCCATTTCCTCTTGTCCCATGGCCTGTTCCTTGGGAGAAGAGACTGACCCCCCCCAGCTACACCCTCCTTTCAGGGAGTTGGAGAGAGCCAGAAGGTCTCCCCTCAGCCTCCTTTTCTCCAGGCTCAACACCCCCAGCTCCCTCAGCTGCTCCTCACCAGACTTGTGCTCCAGACCCCTCACCAGCTCCGTTGCC
>NW_015091277.1:107800-118509 GCF_001431845.1 Calidris pugnax | reverse complement strand
TCCCGCCAATTTCTTATCCACTGAACAGTCCCCCCATCGTATCGATCCTAAACCTCCCCTGGCGCAACTTGAGGGCATTTCCTCTTGTCCCATTGCCTGTTCCTTGGGAGAAGAGACCGCCCCCCCCGCTGGCTACACCCTCCTGTCAGGGAGTTGGAGAGAGCCAGGAGGTCTCCCCTCAGCCTCCTTTTCTCCAGGCTCAACACCCCCAGCTCCCTCAGCCGCTCCTCACCAGACTTGTGCTCCAGACCCCTCACCAGCTCCGTTGCCTTTCTCTGGACTCGCTCCAGAAACAGGAATACATGATGGAAGAGGCGTATTACAGCCACAAAACCTTAAAAGCCCATTAAATCATGACGGTGGAGTGCTCTGGGTGGGGAGGATTAGCGATGTTCATGCACACACACGTGCAGGGTGCGTTTCATCTCCAAGGGTATTCCAAGCAGAAAGACAACAGCCCCTTATTGCCACATCTCCCCAGATGATCTTTTATACACCCACGTGCCACACAACTCTGAAAAGCTGTTCTCAGCATGCGGGCACCCTGCTATTAACACACAAGAGCACAATTAAGAACCTAATACCCAAAGGGAACAATGGGAACACCCGTATGGATTAATGCAAACAGCAGGTACAAGAGGGAACAAAAAGAAATCAGAGGTGCTTTCTCTGCAATTCTCAAACCTACCCTCAAATTAAGTTCTTCCAACCTTTTAAAAAGGCTCAGACTATCTTATATTTACTTTTGAAGCAGCCTTCCGACTATCAATGCTTAAACACATGAAAGCCCCAAGGAAAGAGCTCAAACAGCGAGGCAGGATGGGGAAAAAGTTCGGCTCCCAAAAGGTCATTCCTGTGCAGAGACATCTCAAAGCTGCCAACAGTTTTTGGCAGCTAAACCTTAGCAAGGGAGGCACAAGTGGGAACAGACAAGACATCCCCTGCTATTTGCACAAGCCTTAGACAGATTCAGGTTGCAGTTTCACTTGCAGAGAGCAGATACACCAGGTAAGCCACTCTGAAAGTTCCTTGGAAAAAGAAAGAGTTATTTTTGGCTAGATGCGTGTACACGCTACAAAAAACTACAAAACAAAAGTCTTAGTAAAATACTATCCCTGCTTTAAAACATATAGTGAAAAATCATTATAAAAATATAGAAAAAAAATCATTAAAACAATGATCATGTCATGTTAATATAGTTTCTACTACTTTTACCTATATACCTGTGGCCAGACCATTCAACTTGCTTTATATTTCAGACTGACAAAAAAACCAAACAGGCCTTTAGAGAAGAGAACCGCAAAAGCCCACAGCAAAGAGTCACCTGCACAGATGAAGACAGACCAGAATCGTACAGTAAGCTTTTCTTTCCATCATAGGTTGAAACCCTCCCCAAGGGAAAAAAAAAATATCACCCAGTTTCAGGATATTATATGCCCCTTTTTGCCAGATTACTGAAAAAAAATCTGCTGGAGATGCTGAATGACGCAGGAAACTGAACCTTGTTTTCACAACTGAGACAAGAAACAACAAAGAGTCAGAAATCCTAAAGTGACACCCCACCATTCCCAAAACCAGAGGACAAATTGCCATCGTGTAGCACAGAGACACCCAGGTTTCTGCAAATTTTGGTTAAAAAAAAACATAAGACACACTGATGGATGGTGCCATTTCACACCTTAAAACCCATAGATTCGCACAAGGATGCTCCCCACCACGCAGCCCATCAGCAAACCCCACTCTCCCATCCCAGCCTCCTCGATGGATGCCCCAGCATCCCAGAGCTCACCTGGCACCCCTCTTATTTCAGGGCACCGATTACAACGAAGATCCTCCTCACCATGCACAAAACCACGACAAAAATCACCCTTCAACTGCCCCACAGCACTTCAGCGACACTCCGATGCTTCTCCAGTTGCCACCAGCCTGCTGCCCTTCATCTCTTCTTTTTTATTTTATATTCCTTCCCCCCTCCATCAGAATATTGCAAATCAGCCACAAAAAAAAAAAAACAACAAAAAAAACCCCAACACACAGAGCAGCGCCGAAAAGAAATCTCACCATCACATTCGCAGCACGGATGATTTCATCCCAATTACTTGCTCTTGTCATGCAAAAAAAAAAAAAAAGCTACAGGAGAAATTTTTAAATCCTGAGCCAGACAATGCAACGGCCAAAAAATGAAGGCACTGCCCCAAGCATTTATTTCAGATTTTTACATGCTGGGATCAGCCCTTTGGAGCCTGAGGAGTCTCTCTCCCAGAAGTGCTCTTGGAGGGAAGACAGACATTAAAGCCCAATTACACATCTGAATTTAAGTCTTCACCCTCTGAATTCAGGGGAGCCCGAGGAACACGCACGTACAGGAACAGCTCGTTTAAAAAGAGGACACCCCCAAAAAAGAAAAAAAAGAAAAACAATAAAAAGCAAAGTAGTGTGCAAGTTATGCAGAGAAGCCGGGCACGGAATGCAAATTCTGACCTACTTCTCCCTCCTGGCTGGGAGAGGGCACGAGGCAGCTGCTGTTGCTGCTCCGCGAGCACAAGAGATGAGCAGGAGCCCTGCCAAAATTTCTGTGTGTGGCGATGACTCTTCCAGACACAGGCTGCTCACAAGGCAGGGATAATCCTCCTCCTTCTGCCCAGGCAACAGGACCACAACCACCCGGTCCAGTAGCAGATGGAGTCAGGATGGGGAGAGGTCTCCAAAAAGAAGTCCAGCTCCCACTGGACTTCTCTGCCAGCACCTGCTTAAGTTCTACAACACATAGGTGAGGAACATCCACTGCTAATTCCAGGTAGTTGGTAGTTATGGATGCCCCATCCCTGGAGGGGTTCAAGGCCAGGTTGGATGGGGCTTGGAGCAACCTCGTCTAGTGGGAGGTGTCCCTGCTCAGGGCAGGGGGTTGGAACTGGATGATCTTTAAGGTCCCTTCCAACCTAAACCATTCTATGATTCTATGCCATCGTGTGTTAACCACTGGTTTGGGTTAGATTGCTCCTAGAGATGTGTTGTTACAAAATATTTTCATTACAGCACCAAGCTGTGTCAGCACAAGGTGATATAGAATAAAAATGCAACCAAGAAACACGAGCTGATGATTGTACACCAGCCAAAGAGCCAGCAGATTTTACACAGTCACAGGACAACGCAGCTGGCTTTTGCCAATGAGGTCCCAACGGGAGCTGCTAGACCAGCACCGGGGTGGAGGTTATTGGATGCTCCTGGCTTATTACAGCCAGCTGAAAAGAAATTGGGAGAAGCAGAGAAGCTCTGAGCCTAGCAGTTTCCAAGCAGCTCCAAGTCTCAGCATTTTTCCAGCACTAGCAGAAAGGCACAAGGTGCCCACAGCAGGCAGAAGTTACCTGCCAAATTTCAAGCGATGGGAACACGAGCAGCATGGACAGTCCTGCATCCCAGCAGGAAAAACAAGCGTCTGAAACTATGTCTAGTGATGCATTCCCCAAAACACGCTGATTTCTCATCAGTTCTTGACATGCAAATACTACCCTTTATTCTAGACATTACTCTCCTAACAATAGAGTCTAAAGTACATTATACAGCATCTCCCAAACCTCCTGGTTGGCATAAATGCAGTTATAGATAGAGCCATAAAATCCTCGCTGTACTGGCCAGCAATCACAATTTCTGTCCAAAGCCTACTGCAACCTTGGATTATAGAGAAGGCTTTGTTCCACCAGCCTCCTTCCTCTCCCTCGGGAAACCCATATGTCAAAAGACCAATAAATGCTGGTAATTTATTACGTGGAAAAGACTGTCAGGCAGAGTAAGAGAGAAGCAAGAGCTAAACCTAGTTTATGTTTGAAACGGTCACAGAACCCTGCAGTAGGAAGTCAAAATTTATTGCTCCTCTGTTGCACATCAATATTTGGGGGTGAAGGGATGCAAAGTAGAGAAGGATTATCAGCACCACAGGAACATTGGGCAGAAAGATGCAGTTCAGATTTAACGGCTGTTCAGGGATCGGGTTGCAAGAAAACAGAGGGGGGGAAAAAACCAATTTAACAGGAATCAGGTAACTCCAATTTAAAGAGTCTCTTGATCAGCATTGATTAAGGAAAGATTGGTTTCCTCCTGGAGGACAGCAGGTGAATCACCACAAGTCCATAGAGCTCTCATCCCTCATTAACACATGCCACTGCCCTGAGCTCTGGAGGCATCTCTGGTATAACATCGAGTAAATAAACAAGAATTAGATAAATGGTATTTGGGGGTTTTCCAGCCTCTCAAGCATCCAAGTAACCCTCCAGCAGACAGGGAATTTGGTACCTTCTTCATCACCACCTATGGAGACACCTAAAGCACAGCCTGCCAGATGAGCCCTCCTTTCTCCCCAGCCTCTCCTCCAGCATTGCAGTTAAGGAATCAGGGGATTAAGCTTCATGGGATGCAGCTTCCAAAAAGCTCCCTCTCCCACCCTCCAGAAGAATAAACAGGGATGGTAAATAAAGCACTTCATCCTTCCCACCAAAACCAGCCTGTAAACAGCCCAAGGGTTTAGACAGGTACCTGGGATGTGCAAGACTTTCAAAACCTCATGTCTTCCTTCCGTGTCAACATCCTCCCACTATCTACAGCATTCCTACTCAAAGCAAGAGGAAGAGAGCTCTCAGCTCCAGGATGGAGAGTCACCAAGCACATGCTGCTGCTGTTGCTTTGGTTTTAGATCGTGAGCAGATGTTTAGAAGAGCTACCAAGGTCCACCCTCATCTGATCCACCACTACAGGAATAGCCCAGGGACAGCAAGCTTGGGAATACTTTACCACTCAAAAATATTTGTCCTCAGCAGCCTTGCTGCCCTGCCAGCCACCTGCCAAGCCCATTTGGCCACATAATTTAACCAGACAACTCCCATCAGATTTACTGGCAGCAGCTGGCTGCTTTTCACAAGGATACGAAGGTTTAGCAGGTCCTTCAAGGTTGCTGGCAGGATACCTCTGCCCCTGCCTTCATATGCACCTCTGCTGGTGCACCACCTTTTCAAGCCAGCTCTGAGCAAGTCAATGCATTGCAGCTGATAAGATGCTCTAATCAAGGTCCAGGTAGTTCCCCCTGCAAGGAATCAAGCACCACAGGGACAACTCTGAGATGTTCAGCATGGTGCTCCCATGGAGATGTGTCCCCACCAGGTGTTGGGCAGTGAAGGCATTTAAGTCTACATTGATATTCTTTGGATAGGAGGAATTTAAGATACCCAACTTGTGTATAAAGAAGAATGGAAGGGGAAAGGGCGGCACATAAGCAGTTAAGTGTTTTGGACACAGCAAACACCACAGCAGGGAAGGGAGAGCACTGTAGCTTGACAAATGAAGCAGATGGCCTGAGTCTTGGTGTGGTCAGTCACAAAGCAGACATTTAAAAGAAATAAATACGCACCACTGCCTCCACTTCCAAGGAGATGGTGGGAGACCCACTGGGAGAGGAAGCAGAGACATTCATGGTTTCATATCAACTGGAACTGGTCAAGGAGCCCAATTCTTGACCCTGACACTGCATTGTGTTTGTGAAACACGTGCTTGGCAGCATGAAAACCAGGCAGGATTTCTTCCCACTTTCTACCTTTATCAGCCCTCAGCACACCTTCACATCAGCTCCCAGTCTTCATCAGGTCATTCAGCCCCTGTGCTCTTTGCAAGGAGGAATGGCCTTTGCCCATGGATTTGTAGAGGTCCCAGCAGAAAGGGACAATTAGTTTAATTTGCTGCGGAGCAGTAGAAGTGTACCTGAATAACTTAAAGGTTTTTTGGGTTTTTTTTTCCTCAAAACAGTAGTAGCTACTGCAGGAACAGGACAGCACATTTGCTCAAAACAGCCAGGGAGGAAGACAAACCCAGGTTCATGCTGATGCCGCTCTGTTCTTCATCCTTTGAGGAACACGGCAACTGTTCCTCTAGGAAAAGCACAGCAATATTTGCGCAGGAAATCCAATTTACAAGCTGTGCTGCCTGCTGAATAGAGCACTGCAGGTAGCTTGGGTCACTCTTCTCTACGTGTGCCCTCAAGCTCTTCTCCATAACCGAAGGCAGAAATTCTCTGGCTGCTGTGGACTCCAGACTGGGAGCTTCAGAAAATCCCAACAGCCACAGAGAGAAGGGTAGGTGGAAATGGTAAGTGGAAATCAGAGCTACAAGCCCATCACAATCTGTCCCCAAGGGCTGGACACTTGTCCCTTCTTCCATGTCACCCCTGGCCCCTCTTCCAGCAATCCCACATATATAGAATTATGACTAGGTAGCTGGGAAATAATAAGGGCTGGACACTTGTCCCTTCTTCCATGTGACCCCTGGCCCCTCTTCCAGGAATCCCACATATATAGAATATGACACATAGAATATAACTAGGTAGCTGGGAAATAAGTAGGTACTCAGCCAACCTTCCTCTTTCTCCATGACTGAGCTGGGATCCTCTCCTGGCCTTTTCCAGAGAAGCTTTTATTAATGCATTGAAGATACATGTGCTCATGGATTAATGCCCAGGGGCATACCTCTGGGGCATCATCCCCAAAAACACAACCCCCAAACTACCAACCATGACTGAGCTGGGATCCTCTCCTGGCCTCTTCCAGAGAAGCTTTTATTAATACATTGAATATACATGTGCTCATGGACTAATGCCCAGGGGTGTACCTTTGGGGCATCATCCCCAAAAACACACCCCCCCAAACTACCAGCTACCACTTCCAGAGATGCTCTGTACCCTCTTCAGTGGGGAGAGTCACATCCCCCTCCTTTCCCTGAAGATGACTCTTCAAGCATGACTCTCAGAAGTGGCCTCAACACCATCCTACCACACGGTTTCTAGACCAGAACTTGCTTCTTCTTCACCACTTTGGGAGACGAAGGGCACATCAACCCTTCCCTAAAATTTTTTAGGGAGATAAGGATGTAAAGTAACTCCCTACCATATTTAGATAAATGTTAATTAACTGTGTCTCTACTCTTACAGACCTAGCTGGTTTAGGAGTCTTTACCGCCTCGGGTTTTAACAAGAAGGTCATTTCACTTTCTGCTAGGAAAACTGTATTTTATTCCTCGCCTCCTCTAGCCTTTTTAGATTCAGAATTAAAGTCTTTATACACAGCTTAGAGGGAGATGAAAGAAAGCATATGGATTTCTCCTCACCTCCAAGGCAAGTTAATACCAATCAATCAAAAGGAGAAAGCAAGTCACACAAAGTAGGGTTTAAACCTTCGGAGCAGCAAAGTCATTTCTGGAGCAGGAAAGACAGACCAGCTGCTAAGGCTGGTGGCATTTAATAATGGCTGGGATTCACAGGGGATTGAGGGAGCCCAGGGACATCTCATCTCCACATTCTGCAGTGGACACAGAGAGGAGAGTTCAAGTCACCATCCTCATTTCCTGATTTCCTATTGCTTTCTCCATCATTCTTCAGAGTCACTAAATGCCACCTCTGCAATTTGCATTAAACCAGGGAGGGACAATCACCCTTTTCTGCAGCTTTGGAGAGTGGTGGTGGTGGAAATCAATACATCACAAACACTTCCTGCCTTGCAAGGTTAATCGCTCCAGCCTGCTATTAACATATTTCAGAAGGTAGTTATCTGCCAACATATTAGATTTCCAGTTACACACCACAGCAAGACACCCAAGTCTCCAAGAATCAAATAAACGGTTGTGCAACCTACCGAGGTCTCAGCTTGGCTTCCCCTGAGCAGCTCCAGTGTCCCACCAAGCACAGAAAAAGCTGTGTTCAAGGCTCTGCCTCAGCTAAGTTTTCTTTAGCGTGCCCCACGGCTTCATGCATTAAAAAAAAAGAAAATCTGCACAGTTGCACAAACCTCATTTTCCAAGAGGCCAAGGAGGAGGAAGAAATTAAAGTCAAAGCCCTGATTTATAGCGCTGTTGATTTATACGCTGCAAACATATGCTGGAAGGGGGAGGAGGAGGATAAATTAGCACAGACAGTCCAAGTTGACACATCTTTGTTATTAGCCTCCTGTCATCTCTGGGACAGGGATCCAACCACAACGGGGAGCAGGACTCCAATCCAGTGTCTTCGGGTCTGCCAGCCCGGGGTGATTAACTGCACTGATGTTAATTACAGGATGTAAACAGTGCCCTGGCCTGACCCATAACTTGACGTCAGGCATTCACAGCTCAGCCACTGCTCTGGAGAGCCAGTCAGCCGTACAACGTGGTTGCACACATGCCACCTCCAGTCAAGCCATCACAGCCCCTTCCCACCATCCTCCCAACCTAGAACAGCAGATGACATCAAGTGTGACACCACCTGTACTCTGCATTTCTACCCCCACCTTTTCCATTCATAGGATAAAAAAAACCATCTCCTTGATGTTTAGAGCTCACAGAGCCTCTACCACAACCATCAGACCAGGACTAAAGCCTCACGTCAGCCCAAGCACGCAAGAAACACCTTAAGGAGTGCAGATCAACGATTTCCAAGGCACCCCCTGGACCAACACCAGTCCACAGCATCCACAGAAGCTGGTGGCTCACTCTCAGAAGCAGCACCACAACAAAATAATAGAATCGTAGAATTGTCTCGGTTGGAAGGGACCTTTCAGATCATTGAGTCCGACCATCAGCCCAACACTGACAAACCCACCACTGACCCATGTCCCTCAGCACCACGTCTGCCCAGCTATTAAATCCCTCCAGGGATGGTGAGTCCACCACTGCCCTGGGCAGCCTCTTCCAAGGCTTGAAAACCCCTGCAGTAAAGACATTTTCCTAATATGCATCCTAAACCTTCCTTTCACTACATTTATTTTTCAATTTATGCTGCTTTGATTTCTGGCAAACATACCAGAAACATGCCAAATACAACACCTTGTTTAGATATAAGTAGGTTTTTAAGCATATTGTTGAAGAATACTTTTTTATTTGTTAATGCAGATATTTTAAGGAACTCTCCTTTTGTTTTGAAGTTGGTTTTTTTTGGTGTAAGCATTTTCCATGCCTTTGTAAAGAACAACACATAAAAGGCAGGGCTTCTACTGCTCCACTGAAGCACAGGAGCTCCAGAGATCTCACATATGAAACGTCCAGTCCCTTGCTATGGTGAGGGACAATGCTACCCAGATCCTTAAACATTTCCAGAATTTCCAGGGAGAATGGTTTTAAATTGGAAGAGGGGACATTTAGATGAGATACCAGAAATAAATTCTTTACTGTGAGGGTGGTGAGAGCCTGGCCCAGGTTGCCCAGAGAAGCTGTGGCTGCCCCATCCCTGGAGGGGTTCAAGGCCAGGTTGGAGGGGGCTTGGAGCAACCTGGTCTGGTGGGAGATGTCCCTACCCCTAGCAGGGGGTAGGAACTGGATGAGCTTTAAGGTCCCTTCCAACTCTAACCATTCTATGATTCTATGAATTTCCTCTGCCACACAGGCACCACCGCTGTCACGGCAGAATTTGGCAATGAAGGATTCCTCAAGCAACAACCTACAAGGACTGCCACTGTGTGACCAAGACAGACAACGGTTGGCATCTTAATGCGTGTCACCGTGACCTTCTGCTGCTCCAGGAATAAACAGAGGCATAACAAGATAGCAGAAATGCAAGTACACCGAGGAATAAAGCAGTTATTCCTGATGAATATTCATTAGCGCCTTTCCTCGCTGTAATCTTCCCAGACATTTTTTTTTAATCCTAAGGGAAGAGTAGACCCCACCAGCCCAGGAGACGTCTGACTCTGCTACTTAATAAAACCAAGGCAGAGCTTTACAAACACACTCTGAGCCTCTTCCACCAGAGGAAAAGGCAGAAACACACACTCTCCTGTCTCCCAGAACATTTGCCCCCACGTTAGCTCTCCTCCCAGTATTTCTACAGGCAGCTTTTGAAGTATCTGAAAAGCACCGTTTCACACTAAATTCATATCCAGAAGGGAAGGATACTGAAAGAGCACATAAAAGCAGAGTCAGGATTTCTAGGCTACTTTTTAAACTGAAAGCACTCAGAAAAGGAGATGACCTTAGGTGTAGTGAGCTGTTAATGAGAACTCAACCACCCGCCTCTAGTTTTGGGCACAGATTTTGGATGCTGAGCATCAGCTCTTCCCCATAAAGGGGCCAGAGAACTACCTACACACGGCATTCCCAATATCTTAGTGTGTGCTCACACACATGCACAGAGGCTGAATCCTGAGTTTCCACCCCTCCACTCATCTAACTGCTCATCCACGGGGAATCCTGGTGGACAACAGGATGCTCGGGAGCCAGCAATGGGTCCTTGTGGCCAAGAAGGCCAAGGGCATCCTGGGGGGCATCAAGAAGAGTGTGAGCAGCAGGTGGAGGGAGGTCATCCTGCCCCTCTGCTCTGCCCTGGGGAGGCCCCAGCTGGAGCACTGGGACCAGTTCTGGGCTCCCCAGTTCCAGAAGGACAGGGAACTACTGGAGAGGGTCCAGCAGAGGCTACAAAGATGATGAGGAGCCTGGAGCATCTCTCTGCTGAGGAAAGGCTGAGGGACTTGGGTCTTCTTAGTCTGGAGAAGACTGAGGGGGAATCTAATAAATGCTTACAAATTCTTAAAGGGTGGGTGTCAGGAAGATGGGGACAGTCTTTTTTCAGTGGTGCCCAGGGACAGGACAAGAGGGAATGGGTACAAACTTGAACATAACAAGTTCCATCTAAACATGAGGAGGAACTTCTTCCCTGTGAGGGTGGCAGAGCCCTGGCAGAGGCTGCCCAGGGAGGTGGTGGAGTCTCC